>NC_138768.1:810637539-811185039 GCF_965119305.1 Pelophylax lessonae | reverse complement strand
GCATATCAGTTCCGCCTATCAGTGCCACCTATCAGTGCCGCATATCAGTGCCACCCCATCAGTGCCTCCCCATCAGTGCCTGTCAGTGCAGCCTCATCAGTGCAGGAAAAAACGTATTTATTTACAAAATTGTATAACAAACAAAAAAACTTTTTTTTTTTCAAACTTTTCGGTCTTTTTTTTATTTGTTTAGCAAAAAAAAAAAAAAAAAACCTTGCGATGATCAAATACCACCAAAAGAAAGCTCTATTTGTGGGGGGGAAATGACATAAATTTGATTTCGGTACAGCTTTGCATGACCGCGCAATTGTCATTCAAAATGCAACAGTGCTAAAAGCTAAAAATTGGCCTGGGCAGGAAGGGGGTGAAAGTGCCCTGTATTGAAGTGGTTAAGAATGAACTAAAAAGGGTTTCAGTTTGTGGTGCACAGATGCAGTTTAGTTCCTCTTTAGCCAACTTCTCTTAATGGAAAAAAAAAAAAAAAAAAACGCTGCTTCTACTGTTTTTGGCTGCTTTTACTGTTCAGAAAGAATATCATCAAACTGTTAGGATTAGAGAAGTTTATAACAGGGTGTTTTGGCCTTTGGAAGCCAAGAATAGTCAAACTGCTCTTGGTAGATGTGTTGTGGTCTTCAGACATAAGCAGAGATGTATAGTAACTAAGTAGAACTACTTCACTACTGTACTTAAGTACGGAAAGGCGTTATCTGTACTTTCCTGGAGTAGAATTTTTTTCTCCTACTTCCACTTTTACTTCACTACATTTTTTCAGTGATTTCAATACTTCTACTCCGATATTTTTTTTTGAGCTGCATAGTTACTCGTTACAATTATAAAAATTACCACTGCCAGAACAGTAGATGGCAGGTTTCATGAAGCTCAAAACATGTGTATTATCAGCGCATACGAAAATAAATGCTACTGTATGTATAAATAAAAGCTGCATTTGAAATAATAAAAAGCAATATGATGTTCAAACTTTTGACTTCTTTCTTTAATAACTACATAACACAGTACTTGTACTTTTACTTTCAGTACTTGAGTAGCAATTTTTTTTTCAAAACTACTGGTACTTTTACTTTCAGTACTTTAGTACTTCTACTCAAGTCACTTTTTGATCGAGCACTTCCACTTCTACTCAAGTCACTTTTTGATCGAGCACTTGTACTTTTACTCAAGTATGGGTTTCGAGTACTTTATACAACTCTGGACCTGAGAGTCGCAATCACTATCTTAAGGGATTATTCTTCAAAAGGTCTTTTTGCACTCAGGACAGTTCCACACGAGAATTGTACCCTTTCATTGTGCTACTTGGGTGGGTGAAGTCACATGCTTTGAATCTGACATTCCGGAAAAAGGGGGACACTTTCTGGAACCCTATGGCTTGGCCAGGGAGCCAAAGCCTTGCTGATCACCCTAGACAGGAAACCCTCCCAAACAAGAGATAGAAGTTGTAAACCAAGAAACACAGGCAGTGGTCACTTTAAAAGGAACCAAAGGTGGATCGTCTAGGTTAGCAGAAGTGGGTAATCAAGAGTTACTCGGCTATCAAAATTTGAGGATGCACACAACATAAGCAAAATGTAAGGAGGTCCGCCAGCATCGACGTGTTGACTGGCCCTATTTGTTTTTGGACATGTCAGTTTTGGACATGTTGCCAAAATTAGGGAACATAGCCAAGGAAGGTTGGAGGATGTGCCCATTTAAAAAACCCACCATAAAACAGAGCTCAATCACAAGCTTTTCCTCTGGGCCCTTGCAGCATTGGCGGGGTTAAGCTCAGGTAAAAAGGCAGAACTTTTGGCCTATGGGGATGCATTAGGTTGCCAGGGTTTTCCAGTATACACTGAAGCTTGTGGAAACTGGAGCTGCTTTTAGTGTGCCTCGCAGTCTGCTGTGCAACCTGTACAGTTCTTGAGACTATCTGAAACAGTGGAGATTAGAGCACAAGAAGAGAATCCAAATACAGAGCCAGAAAAGTGCTGCTGTACAGTGTGCCTAGAAAAGCCCCATCCACTTCCAATAAGCATACACCAGGAAATGGTGCTCTCAGTAAAGGGTACAGAAAAAAACAATTCCTGTGATGGTAAAGGTGAACAATAACAGCTAGGCATCTCCTAGAAACATCCTTAGCAACATCCCAGGAGTTTTTCAGTCAGGCTTAATGAGGTATGTAAATGGACTACACCTATAGCAAGAACATTTTTCAACTTTAATCAAAGCTGCACAGTTTGTTTTTATCTACAGACGTCCCTTATCTGATATACTGTAGGTGTAGGCTATTTACGTACCTTCAGAAACTTGGTTGAAAAACACCTCCAGCGATGGAATCATCCCATACTGCCTTGCTGCTAGAATGTTGCTAAGACACTTCTAGCCATTACTGCTCACAACCACCATTACAGAAGCAACCTCTCAAACCCACAGTAGGCTAGGTACCCCAGGCAGGATGTCGGCACATTGCAGTTACTGAGGTAAGCACTATCATGGCTGATTCAGAACAACGATATGAACTCCATTATATTGCTGTGAACCCCCAATTGAAAAATGGACATTCTTTCTAGGGCTTATGGAGCTCGGGATGTTATACCCCTTCTATGAAACAGAGTGATAGACATCAGAGGCGTAACTAGAACCTTCAGGGCCCCGATGAAAGAAACCATGAAGGGCCCCCCAGACCCCTGGCCGGGGCCCTTCCCTTCAAGCCCGGGGCTCTTCCCACTAATCCTGGGGCTCTTTACTCTCATTGCATGGCCTTTTATTATGGTCCCGCATCAGGATCCTTTCACAAGTTCTGCAGTGGGCCCCCTTCCTGCAATCTTGGGGCCTCCCCACACTGGTGAAATGCCAGGGCCCGGTCGCAAGTGTGACCTTTGAGATCCTAGAAGTTCACCCACTGGTTTGCTACCGGGCCCCCTGGAGCATGGGGCCCGGTAGCGATTGCAACCCCTGCAACCCCTGTAGTTACGCCCCTGATAGACATATTCATGGTCTCTCCTGCCTGAAGCTATCATTCCATTACAAATAGGTGGGTTCATGTTTCCCTATTTTTCTATCTCCATCATGATAGGAGCCCCTCTCTTTATGGCTTTTGGCCATAGAGTAATACCATATAACTAACTACCTCAGGTATCCAAAATAATTGGCCTTATTATTCATAGGTATCCACTGCTTTTCTCCTGGGACATCTAAATCTGAACTTTTGACACCCCTCATATCAGCTAAATGTGCCTACCCGTGTACCTGTGAGGCTATCTCCATACTACATTAGGTGGGTACCAACATTCCACCTTCAATCTTATATGTGCCTTTAACTCCATGTGTCCATGTACTATATGCTAAGTTTCACTCCATATAATCCCGTCCTCCTACCCTATGGTATCTTCTGTATCGACTATTCTTCCTATCTAAAAGGCTTGACCCCAGTTAATACCATATATTCTACACTTATAGATATTGTAAACTCAAGTCTGAGTACCCATATTGTCGAATATACCAGGGAGAGGACACGGAGAGTCGCCCACTCCCAGAATATAATATCAGAGGAGATTATAAGGTGGGTTAATCATCATATATACAAGTATATAAGGGAACCCACAGTGGATATTAATTCTGCCTACACGATGCTCTACTTTGTAGCCTTTCCTGTTGTGGCATGTGGGGGTCCAGATTTTTGAACACAGCATTAATAGAGTATATATGTATGCCAACATTGAATCTATTTCCTAAATACGGAAGCAGCAATCTTTATTCAGTATCTGTGCCGTCATAATCCTGTCATCTGATCTGAGTCATTATCAACAAAGGGTCAGTAAAAAACCAGAACCATCTGTAATATTGTATGATAATAATATTGTTTATTCATTAACAGATATACAATTGAATGATACTCATCTGGTTATGTTTTATGTTCATTCAGAGAAATACCGGTCTGTTATGGTCTCTCAGGCCCTGAGGAAGCCTTGAGCGAAACGCGTCGGCTTGCTGGGGACCTACATTGACCGATTCCACATGAGACCCACTCTCCATCCTACACAGGCTTTGATCTTGTTTCCCTTACGGGATGTATTTCTATGTTGCTAATGACCCATTTTGCTTGATTTTATTCATTTGTATGTTAACCTAAATCTATGATGCATGGCGGTCCATGCGTTTTAATGTATGTAAAATAAAATGTTATTTCATTTTATAAACTGTTTTTTGGTCTGATCCTTCTACTCCCACTGGCCTGCAAAGCCCCATCTTTTTCTTTCAAATTTTTTGGTCTCCTCACAGGGGCTAGGGCCGAAACCACACGGCAATTTTTGTATGCAACCTCTCAAACCCCTGCACATGTGTGGTCCATTATCTCCTTGGCTTCAGCATCTCAGAGCTCAGAGTTACTGTAACAGGGGAGATAGAGCGCATGTGAGGGGGTTTGAATTGGCTAGGAGTGTCTAAGCCACAGGTGTCAAACACAAGGCTCGTGGGCCGAATGTGGCCCCCGGGGCCATTTCATGTGGCCCTCGCACCTCTCCTTCAGCTGCGGCACCCCCCTTGTCTCTGCCCCCACCTTGTCTCAGTACTCCGCAGAAGAGAGACAGAACTCCTTTGCCAGATCCTGCACTCCTCTGTGCAGCTGCAGAAAGGCTTGTCATTGCCCACCCCCCCCCTTCTCAGCAGTCCGCACTAGAGTCGAGGGCAGAACTCCTCCTACAGATCCTGCGCATCTCTGTGAAGCCGTAACATCACCTTGTCTCTGCCTCCCCTGGTCTCAGCATTCAGCAAACTCTGAAAGCTGACTCCAGCCCTCCTCTGGTTCTCCTCCAGACCCTGCACTTTATTTTTCCAAAATGCACCCGCATATTCTTTCTGGCAGCAGGACAAGACAAGGGTATGCATTGTGATGTAGGGAAGGGTGGGTGACTCTTGACATCTCATGTCAGGGTGTAAGGGGGGGCGTGGGGTGCTCTGGACATCTAATCTTACAGATATAACCAGCCCTTTGAGGGCAACCATAATGCTGATGCGGCCCACAATGAAATTGAGTTTGACACCCCTGGTCTAAGCAATGTTCTAGCACAGTGTTTCTCAACTCCGGTCCTCAGGGCACACTAACAGGCCAGATTTTAAGTATTACCTTGGGGAGATGCAGTCTAGAATACTGCAATCGCTGAGCAGCAAATTATATCACCTGTGATGTATTTCAGTTTTCTTGCAAACCTGGCCTGTTAGTGTGCCCTGAGGACCGGAGTTGAGAAACACTGTTCTAGCACAGTGGTTCTTAACCTTGTTGGAGGTACTGAACCCCACCAGTTTCATATGCGCATTCACCGAACCCTTCTTAATTGGAAAAATAAAATATGATTTTTTCAAATTCAAAACATAGATATATATTTAGGTATATATTGGTTTACAAAATGAACAAAACCATTAAGAACAAAACCATTAAAACATGATTTTCACACAAAGACAAAAACATAATTTGGCATAACCTAACTTCAGCCGCTTTTCCCAGCATGATATTAGCCATCTTCAACACAGCTGGTTTTATGAGTGTTTCACCAATGGTGTGTGGTTTGCCCTGCTTTGCGATCAGGTAAGCAACTTCATACGATGCTATGAGGATCGGTTTGTTGATGGGTACAAAGCCGAGAACATGCAGACTAGCCTTGTCATCGAATCTGGCTCTCCTCACCTTGAATTCAGCGAGCGTTGTGTTCTTGTATTTTCCACCTCCATGCAGCTTAAGGAAATGTTCTCTTAGTTTTGCCGATGCTAGACTAGAATTGCTCAACTTGGCATTGCAAATCATGCAGTTAGGACGCTGACTCCCATCACGTTCCGTTATACATGTGAATCCATACTGTACATATTCGTCCGACCACTTTCTTTTTTTGCTCGACATAGTTAGTATGAAGGGATTAATATTAAGAAAGAAATCACACGGCGTACCATCACGACAGTTACAATTTGACTACTGGGTGCGCCAAATTCCCTGCAGCACAGATAGGCCAAGCGATGTTGCGTGATCACCTGCAGCCAATGAGCGGGTCGTGTCATCACGAATCATATGAGTCGGGTGTGTGTCTTGACCTCCGCTGAACCCACGAGACTGACTCACCGAACCCCTGGGGTTCGATCGAACCCAGGTTAAGAACCACTGTTCTAGCAACAAGGCAGGATGGTGGGGGGGTGTTTGTAAATGGCCTACACCGGTACCAAAGTTTGTGCTGCAGGCGCACCTTACTTGCATATGCATTTTATTTTTGTAAAGGGGAACTAACCCTTTGAGGTGGAACTAAACCCTTCCCTCCTTTATAAAAACAAAAAAAAAAAAAAACAAAAAAAAAACCTTTCCTCCTTTACAGGAAGTTGCCTTCTTAGCCATGTTTGATATTCTGTTGCCATGGTGCTCTGCATGTGATCAGTTCTGGGGCCAGCCATTTGATGGCTTGATAATTCAGTTGAGAGTACAATTGCCTTGAATGTAACTGTTGTTACTCTGGAAGGTTTTACCCTCTTAATGACCAGGCCATTTTTTGCAATACGGCACTGCATTGCTTTAACTGACAGTTGTGTGGTTGTGCAATGCCGTACCCAAATGAAATTGATGGATTTTTTCCCCCACAAATAGAGATTTCTTTTGGTGGTATTTGATCACCTCTGCGGTTTTTATTTTTTGCGCTATAAACAAAAAAAGACTGACAATTTTGAAAAAAAACTGTATTTTTTACTGCTATAAAACATTCCCAATAAAAAAATTTAAAAAATCAAATATTTTCATCAATTTAGACCAATATGTATTCTGCTACATATTTTTGGTAAAAAAAAAAATCCCAATAAGTGTATTTTGATTGGTATGCGCATAAGTTATAGCGTCTACAAATTATGGGATAGATTTATGGCATTTTTATTTATTTTTATTGTTTTTACTAGTAGCAATTTGTAGCGGAACTGCGACATTGCAGCGGTTAAATCTGACACTGGGTGACACTTTTTAGGGACCAATGACACCAATACAGTGATCAGTGCTAAAAAAAATGCACTCTTACTGTATATAGTATTATAACACTGACAGGGAAGGGGTTAACACAAGGGGTGATCAAGGAGTTAAAGCGGAGTTCCACCCAGGGGATACTTTTTTTAATAAAAATACCCCCGGGAGAGTCAGGGCTAGTACATTCCACAATGGCTAGCACCTTTTAGGAGAAATAGTATTCTCCGGCGCTGCCATCTCAGGTGTGGGCAGCTTGAAGCCAGCGCGATCCTCTTCTGCGTCCTCTTCCTTCTTCTTCGGTCCCACGATGCACTGCACCGGCCCCGCCGTCACTTCCGGTGCGCGCGTCATCCCTCCACGGCGGCATGCTCAGAAGCTGTTTAGAAGGGAATGACGCGCGCGCACCGGAACTGACGTCGGGGCTGGTGCAGGCGCATTGATTCCTGGGAGCGATGACGTTCAGCTCCCAGGAATCATTGCAAAAGCCAGGAAGTGATGAATCGCCGTGGCCGCCGAGGGGAGGAAGAAGGAAGTAAGGTAAGAATATTTTCTCTACAAGGTAAGTAAAAAAAAAAATTTGCGATTATCCATTTGTTTTTCAGGTGACCCGGAGCGAGAAGATGGAGGTAAGTATAAATTTAGGGTGGAACTCCACTTTAAGTGTGCTCCTAGGGAGTGCTTTATAACTGTATGGGGGATGGATGTGCTAAAGGAAAAGTGAGATCTGTGTTTTAGCTCAGCTGAAACACAATATCTCACTCTCCCTCTGTGACAGAACAGCCACCTGCCTTGTTTACATAGGCAGACATCTGTTCTGTCATTCTCCTGCACGTTCGCAGGTGGCCAGCGGCCATTGTGGCCTCCGGACCCGCTGATTGGCTCCCGCTGTGTCTAATCACAGTGGAAGCGGCACTCTGGCAGCGCGCAAGTGCCCCCGAGAAACCCTGCACAAAATCACATACATATATGTGATTTTGCGCAGCTGGGCCGCCCTGCCGCAGTATATATGCGGTGGGCAGTCCGGAAGTGGTTAAAGATGTTTAAAGCGGAATTAAACACACTAAGTTAACAGTTTTAAAAACAGTTTAATTTCCGGAATTCGGTTAGTCGGTTATCGGCTTTCCTTTCCTCACACAGTGACAGCGCTGAGGAATGTTGATTACTGGCATTTATGTACATGTGATCAGTTGTGATTGGACACAGCTGATCACATACATTGTAAAGGGCAGCTGTGATTGGCCCTTTACCTCGATCTGTGATCAGCTGTGTCAGAAGGACACAGCAATCACAGAGCACACTTCGGGGGCAGGTGGAGGGTAGGGATTCTGGAAGGACCTCAATAGACACCCTCCCAGAACTGGGCGACCACGCTGTAGCTGTCTTTTGGCTATAGTGCGACGAGCCAGAACCGCAGGGGTGACACGTGAGGTGCACGGTGGGCCGATGAGAGACAGCAATAATACAGTTCATCGGTTTACTCACGGTTAGCAGAAAGCCTCCCTGGGCTGGTCGCACAGTGAAGAGGAAGACAGCACGAAATCCTCCGGGGCACGCTCTGTGATAGGGAAACGCCAGCCAAGATGGTGGTTGAGGTGCCCGTGATGACAGGGGTGTTTAGAGTGCTTGTTGTGGCTGGGTCCCTTGATGGTATTTGTCGTGACGCCAGTACCGTTAATGGTGGTACAACCAGTTGTAATAGCAATAGTGAAGAATGAGGTAGACAGTGGTAGGATACAACTCACAACTTTTACTGTGACTGGTTTTGATTGCAGTACAAACATCCATATAGAATACAGTCTCTGGGTAAATAGAGGAATTCTGCTGATCCACTGTTAATAGGTTTTGGTAGGTCTTGTCTCAGGCTGTGGTTCAGTATAATGCTTACTTGTTCCTGGTCACTTTAGAATCCAGTGAAATTTTGGTGAGGTTGCCAGTGGCTAAGGAAATCCTTCACCTTTATTCTCAAAGGTCTGTTGCTGCCGTTTGGTGGCTTTTACCCTTTGATTTTAAGCAGTTCCAATTTGTCCCTTCTTAGGACTGACCTTCACTAACCTCTACATTCTGCTTTCCTCTCTGTACAATCACTTCCTGAACTGAACACTGACCACAGATAAACCTGAGCTGGGATAGATATCCCAAAGTGGTGCTATCCCCATCTTGTGGTGGGAAGTATGAAGCACACTTGACCAACCTATGAACAGGGATTAACAAATGTCAAATGCAAAATGACATGCAATACAGCGATGACAAAGAAATAATACATTTGCAGTTCCCACGTGTCATGAGTGGGACGCTGCATACCCCCATGGTAAAACGTGTGTCGACCTCGACACATTTTTGACTCGATGTTGTGTCTTCCTGTAAGATATAAGAGAAAGGGAAAAGCATGCATGCATAGGAAATAACAATATAACCCCATTCTTGTACTTCTTGTATCTGCAAGTAAAATGGGTTAGGCAAACATATCTCAGGCAACAACGAAATGTGTCAAAAAGGGTGTAGTTTTTCCTCTGAAGACTGGTGATGTATGGCAAAACCAGAATAGTCCATGATGAGATGGAAAAAGAAAAACAAAACAAAAATAACATCTCAGGAGGCTCACAGGGTATGAGTCCGTTCCCTGGGCACAGGAAAAAATGTCAACAGACGAATATCACGGAGGCTCAGGTACGTGAAAGTCTATCTCCGGGTGCAGGCTTGAACGTTGCAAAACAGTAGGTAAGTAGTCCTTTTAAAAAGTCCTTTAAAGGAAAAGAACATGACATCACAAGTACGTCTTCTTCTCACTTTGGAACTTCAGACGATGTAAGGATGCATTCAACGATGAGATGGCAGGGCTGGTAGTTGTCTTCTCGGCTGCTGGTGTAGGAAATCCTTAAAACGGACAGGTGGTTGTCCTCTTGTAGTCCTGTCGGATCTTCGTAGCGGCTGAGTTTCTACAGGTCTTGTTTCAAGGGAACTTGGTGTCTCTTGAGCTGTAGTAGACACTTCTTGAGATAGCTCTTCTGGTTAAAGTGTGGTTGTATTGGTCTTGGCAGGCACTAAGATATTGAGCCATGGTGTAAGGAACCACTGTAAAGGATCAGAGTCTAATAATGCTTTTCCAAAAGACTGTAGTGGACCCTCTGAATCAGATGATTTTGTAGGCTCTGGTTCTATGGATTGAGTTTCCTCTTGGACAGCTTCTTCTTGAAGAGTTTCTTCTTGAGTACTTTCCTTGAGACATAACTTAAGGCAATTGCGATGTACTACACGTGATTTGTTCTCTTTAGTGATCTCATAAGTATGAGTCTCTGGATTGAGAATAGCTGTAATGGTGTATGGTTCTCTCTCCCATTTGCTATCTAACTTGCTGGTGCGATGGTCGTTTTTTAACCATACATGGTCACCAATTTTGAGAGGTTCTGCTTTGGCAGATTGGTTATAATCTCTTTGTTGCTTTTCATGAGCATGTTCCATGCGATGTTGAACAATTTCTTGTGCATCAATTAGACGTCTTTGGTGTTCACTCACCCAATCAGTCTTTGGCAGAGGGTTGATTGCATCAGGCACTTGTACGCCCAAAGTATGGTCAGCAGGTAGTTTACCTTGTCGGCCAAACATGAGATAGTAAGGTGTATATCCAGTAGAACAGTGAATGGTGTTATTGTAGGTGCACATCAATTGAGGCAATAGAGTAGGCCAATCACTTCTTGTAGCAGGTGGTACTGCTCTTAACATCTCAATTAAAGTTTGGTTCATTTTCTCACAAAGTCCATTCCCTTGGGGGTGGTAGGCTGTGGTCCTGATTTTCTGGCAATTGTGAAGTGTACACAGTTCTTTGAAGAGTTGCGACTCAAAGGCAGATCCCTGATCTGTAAGGATTCTTTCTGGGCATCCATATGGCAATAGGAAATGTTTCCAGAAGGCATCTGCAGTTGTCTTAGCGGTCAAGTCCTTGACAGGTACGGCTACAACAAATTTGGTATAATGATCAATGATGGTCATGGTGTATGTGTAACCTGAGCGACTTGGTTCCAGCTTAACATGGTCAATTGCAACTATTTCTAGCGGTGTTCTGCTTACAATGGGATGTAAGGGTGCTTTTTGGTCATGTTTTTCATTTCTTCCAACAGCACAGGTGGAACATTCTCTACACCACTTTTCAATGTCTCCTCTCATCCCAATCCAATAGAATCTTCTACGGATGGTAGCTTCTGTCTTCTGCACGCCAAAGTGTCCTGATTGATCATGATACATTTCAAGAATGATTCTTGCATCTCGGCGTGGTATTAAGATTTGGTATAGACGATCCCAGGTAATTGGGTCTAAAGTTCTTCTTAATAGTAGGCCCTTCTGTAGGAAGAGATGTTTTCTGTGTCTCCAAAGTTTTGACAATTCTGGATCAGCATTTCTTCTGCGAATTCTTTCAGGGGTTCTTCCGCTGGTGAAGAAATCTTGCAGTTCTCCCAACACTCTGCTTTCATTTTGCAGCTTGATCCACTTTTCTTTGTCCACTTGGGATCTTAGATCCACTTGTTGTTGAAGGTTAAGGACTTTTCTTCCTTTGATGGTGATAATGTCTTGTTGGGCAAAATTTTTGTAAAAAGCTGGCATTTCTACCTCTTCCCAAACATCTTCCTGTGTAGTAGGGTCTTCTTGGGTAGGCAGACGAGATAATGCATCCGCATTTTCATTTGCTTTTCCTGTTCTGTATTTTATGGTGAAATCGTAGTTGGCTAGGCGTGAGGCCCATCTTTGTTCCAATGCTCCCAGCTTAGCGGTATTAAGATGTGCTAGCGGGTTGTTATCTGTGAAGGCCACAAATGGTGTTGCGGCAAGGTAATCTTTAAATTTTTCTGTAACAGCCCACACGAGTGCGAAGAATTCAAATTTGAAGGAACTATAGTTTTGGTCGTTTCTTTCAGTACCTCTAAGAGATCTACTAGCGTAGGAAATTACTCTTTCTTTACCTTCTTGTACTTGCGACAGGACAGCTCCCAGACCTTTCTTACTAGCATCTGTGTAAAGATGAAATGGCTGCTGGTAATCTGGATAGCCTAGGATTGGTGGTTCTGTTAACTTCTTCTTCAGGAGCTGGAAGGCAATTTCTCTTTCTGTGTTCCATTCAACTGGTATTGGAGACTTTTGGTACCTCTTAGGATGTCCTCTCAGAAGTTCTAGTATTGGCCCCGCAATTTGGGCAAAATGAGGAATAAAGCGTCTGTAGTATCCTGCGAAACTGAGAAAACTCCTCACTTCTTTCACTGTAGTAGGAGTAGGCCAATTTCGAACTGCGGCTATCTTTTCTGGATCCGGTTTAACACCTTCAGAGCTTACAATATGCCCTAAGTATTTGACTTCTGACTTCAGTAGATAGCACTTAGATGGTTTGACTTTGAGTCCATGTTTAATGAGGACTTGAAAAACTTCGGCCAAATGTCTCAAGTGATCTTCATAAGATTTGGAGTAGATGATGACATCGTCTAAGTACAACAGGACGGTTTCAAAATTTTTGTGTCCTAAGCAACGCTCCATTAATCTTTGAAAAGTTCCGGGCGCATTGCAAAGTCCAAAAGGCATGCAGTTGAACTCAAATAGGCCCATAGGGGTGGTAAATGCAGTCTTTTCACGATCTTCAGGTGCCATTGGTACTTGCCAGTATCCACTTGTTAAATCAAGGGTAGAGAAGTAGGCTGAAGATCCTAAAGCTGTCAAAGATTCCTCTATGCGTGGTAAAGGGTAAGCATCCTTGTGGGTGATTTGGTTAATTTTTCTGTAATCCACACAGAATCTGATGTTACCATCCTTTTTACGGACAAGGACTAGAGGTGCAGCCCATGGACTATGGCTGTCTCTAATGACATTGGAGTCCTTCATCTCTTGGATCATTTGCTTTACGGATTGGTACATAGTTGGTGGTATAGGCCGATATCTTTCCTTGATCGGTGGGTGTGAACCTGTAGGGATGGAGTGCTTGATGATATCCACTTCTCCATAGTCTGTAGAATGCTTACTGAAGGCATGGTGAAGCTCCTTCACAATTTTTAGTACTCCCTCAATTTGGTTTGCTGGTGTGGAAGCATCTCCCACATGAAGTTCTTTCCACCAGGATGTGTTTACATTTTGGTCCTGTGGGTTCTGTCTCTTGGTAATTTCTTCTGTGGTAGCTGTAGCCACACTGATGACATCTTGAAAAGTGACTTGGATTAGCTGTGCGATAGGACGGTGTTTTGTTAGTGTTACACTGCTATCACTCAAGTTTAGGAGTCGTATAGGCACTTTACCTTCGGAGACAGTTACTAGGCTTCTTGCAGCTCTAACTAGAGGATAGTCTTCCAAAACAACAGGCTCTACCAGGGCTTGGTAGTCTTGACCTTGAATTCCGACTACAGCTCGGCACCACAAGAGGGTTTCGGTGTTGGGTTTGAGGATCACAGGTTGCTTATCTCGGATGCGGGCACAGCAAATTTCTCCTTTTTCGTTGGCGAATCTCTGTTGCGCATTTAGTACACGGATGG
Organism: Pelophylax lessonae; assembly: GCF_965119305.1. Classification (NCBI taxonomy): domain Eukaryota; kingdom Metazoa; phylum Chordata; class Amphibia; order Anura; family Ranidae; genus Pelophylax; species Pelophylax lessonae. The sequence goes on along the minus strand of NC_138768.1, from coordinate 811,171,560 downwards.
TTTGTTGGATCACCTTCTTAGAAGCAGGAGAAGCAGTAGGCACTGACTGGTGCAAGGCTTCTAGCATCTCAACATAACAGTTCCTGAGGACATTCATTCCTAGGACAATTGGTGGGTTGTTGTTATTGTCTCTGACTCGTACCACAATAAGGCCTTGTCGAGGTAGTGTAGTTCCTCCTACTTGAATGGTAGGTTCCCAATAACCATGGACTGGTACGGGTTTGCCGTTACTGGCTATGAGACTCAGCCAGGATTCTGGAGGCTGGGTAAGCTGATTTTGATCCCAGTATTTTTCAAAGGCTGCTTGTTGGATAGTGGTGACTTGGGATCCGGTGTCAACAAGGGCAACAAAAGGAACTCCATTTATTTGAAGTGTCACTTCTGGACGGGATCCAACGTATCTTGGCATCCAGTGGGGATCTTCTGGACCTATTGGTTTACCTCCCGAGGGGTGGTCCTTGGCCTCGGGGGTTTCCCTGTTTAACTGCCAGCAGGTTGCTTCTGTATGGCCTGGTTTGTGACAGTATGTGCAGATTGGCCGCTTAGGGGTACTAGTGCGGTCAGGGGGGCGTCCGCCAGAATTTCTGGAATAAGTCTCTCTATAATTAGAAGGGAAGAGTCTTCTGGACACAGGTTTCTCATCCTCTAGCATTAATGGTTTCTCCCATTGTTCCAACTTTTGGTGGACTTTCTCCAGACTTTTAGTCAGGAAATGGACTTGCTCAGTCAAGGCGGCAACTGCGTCAGGAACTGGAGCTTGGGTTGCCTGACTGACTATAGGTAAAGACTTTGCAGGGGTAACCAGCTGTGATACAGGCACTTCAGCAGATCTAACAGGTTCTGTTGGTGGGCTTTTTCCCAGTATGCTGATAGCTAATTCTTTAAAATCTAAGAAGGTAGCTCCTGGATGTTGGGCGGCTAACATTCTTAGTTGGCTCTTTAGATTGTCTGTATTGACGCCTTCAATAAATTGTTCTTTCAGGGTTTTGTCCTGATTCTCTGCCTCACGGGGGTCTACTTGGATAACAGCTCTAAGGGATTCCTGCAAAGATAATGCAAAGTCTCTGAGTGACTCACCAGATTGCTGTTTCTTGCTGAAGAACCTCATCTTGACCTCTGGCACGGTTCTGGGTTCAAAGGTGGTGTAGAGACGTTCAAAAATCTGCTCCATGGTCTCTCTCTCTGAGCTCGGCCAAGATTTCACTTCTCTGAGCGCAGCTCCTTCCAATTGCGCAAGAAGAATCTCCATCTGTTGCTCTGAGGATACAGGGTACAATCTGAACACAGCAAGAATTTTTTCTTTAAAGTCCATTAAAGTATGAATTTCTCCAGAATATCGTGGGAACCAGGGGGCTCCAAAATAATAAGGCATGGTTAAAGGCATTAAGCTTGGTGCTGCAGCAGTTGGTATTGCGCTGGGACCGACTGCGGCTGCTGCAGGGGGTCCGCTGAGGTCAGGCTGCACGTCATCTTCCTGCACAGACATGGTAACAGCAGGTGAATTCTAGTTAGGTAAGTCAAATGTGTTTTTAGACACTTTTTGTGCGGTGTTGCTATGGGCAACCGCTGTCTTGCGGGTGTATGGCCCTTTAAGAATTTAATGCCGGCTGAATACAATGCTGCAGCAATGTTGATTTTGGGTCTCTGGCAAAGTTCCTGCTATTAGTGCTCCTTATAGTTAGTAGAGGCAGCTGACAGGTTGCGATTACTGCTTGGACAGCAAGCAATGCGATTATTTTCTCCTTTTGCTCGCATGCGAAGTCTCGCGACTTCTGGGGCGTGCGCTTGTCGCACTCTCCTCCCAGGATTGACACAGCAAAAGGTAAGGCGGGCTGGCCGGACAATTTTGCATAAATGGGTGGCACCAAACTTTCCCGCTCTTCAGGGAGTGTCACTAACTTATCCACAGTGATGGCGCAGAAATTTTTGAACAAGAAGGTCTCCGGCAGCCATTTTAAGTGAATAGAAACAGTCAATTCAAATACAGCAAGCAGTTTTGTTGACACACAAATGTCTGATTTTCTCACTTTGGATGCTGCGATTTTTATGCTGATAACTGGGATAACATTTCCATGCGACTTTGAAACAATTTAAACAGTTCTGTGGCCCCACACAGTGTGCAATAAGTAAACAGTCTCTCAATAAAGCAAAAGGGGCTTATTCTGATGCGACAGTCTTTTAGATAAGGCGCAGGGGTTAATAATCCTGTTCGTGACGCCAAATTTTTATGCGACGAGCCAGAACCGCAGGGGTGACACGTGAGGTGCACGGTGGGCCGATGAGAGACAGCAATAATACAGTTCATCGGTTTACTCACGGTTAGCAGAAAGCCTCCCTGGGCTGGTCGCACAGTGAAGAGGAAGACAGCACGAAATCCTCCGGGGCACGCTCTGTGATAGGGAAACGCCAGCCAAGATGGTGGTTGAGGTGCCCGTGATGACAGGGGTGTTTAGAGTGCTTGTTGTGGCTGGGTCCCTTGATGGTATTTGTCGTGACGCCAGTACCGTTAATGGTGGTACAACCAGTTGTAATAGCAATAGTGAAGAATGAGGTAGACAGTGGTAGGATACAACTCACAACTTTTACTGTGACTGGTTTTGATTGCAGTACAAACATCCATATAGAATACAGTCTCTGGGTAAATAGAGGAATTCTGCTGATCCACTGTTAATAGGTTTTGGTAGGTCTTGTCTCAGGCTGTGGTTCAGTATAATGCTTACTTGTTCCTGGTCACTTTAGAATCCAGTGAAATTTTGGTGAGGTTGCCAGTGGCTAAGGAAATCCTTCACCTTTATTCTCAAAGGTCTGTTGCTGCCGTTTGGTGGCTTTTACCCTTTGATTTTAAGCAGTTCCAATTTGTCCCTTCTTAGGACTGACCTTCACTAACCTCTACATTCTGCTTTCCTCTCTGTACAATCACTTCCTGAACTGAACACTGACCACAGATAAACCTGAGCTGGGATAGATATCCCAAAGTGGTGCTATCCCCATCTTGTGGTGGGAAGTATGAAGCACACTTGACCAACCTATGAACAGGGATTAACAAATGTCAAATGCAAAATGACATGCAATACAGCGATGACAAAGAAATAATACATTTGCAGTTCCCACGTGTCATGAGTGGGACGCTGCAATAGCGCCATCGGAAAATGGTTAACAAAAAAAAAAAAAAAAAGTGTGCATGTTCCTTTAAGGAATAATCAGTAATAATATACACTGAAGAAAAAATATAATGAATAGTCGCACACTACCACAATATATGTATACTTCCAATTTCCGAAATATGTAGTAAAATATTTTACAAATAAAAGTTCATCAATGTACACAAACAGTCCAAATCCACCCTGGTTTTCCAGTGATATATGGTGCTCACTATATATTACTGGACAGCTCCGGAGGTATAGGCCATCTACAAACCTCCCAAAGCCTGATAGGAATACTCCCCAGATGTTGCTAAGTGAGGCCTAGTCCTTTCTGCTCACCGCCACCATTACTGGAGTGAGCTTTTTCTCTGATTCAATGCCCTGACTAAAATACTCCCAGGACGTTGCTAAGTGAGGCCTAGTCCTTACTGCTCACCTCCACCATCACAGGAGGGAGCTTTTTCTCTGATTCAATGCCCTGACTAAAATACTCCCAGGACGTTGCTAAGTGAGGCCTAGTCCTTACTGCTCACCTCCACCATCACAGGAGGGAGCTTTTTCTCTAAATCACACACTGTCTAAAATACTCCCAGGGCTTTTCTAAGTGAGGCCTAGTCCTTACTGCTCACCTCCACCATCACAGGAGGGAGCTTTTTCTCTAATTCAAACCCTGACTAAAATACTCCCAGGACGTTTCTAAGTGAGGCCTAGTCCTTACTGCTCACCTCCACTATAACAGGAGTGAGCTTTTTCTCTGATTTAAACCCTGACTAAAATACTCCCAGGACGTTGCTAAGTGAGGCCTAGTCCTTACTGCTCACCTCTACCATCACAGGAGGGAGCTTTTTCTCTAATTCAAACCCTGTCCAAAATACTCCCAGGACGTTTCTAAGTGAAGCCTAGTCCTTACTGCTCACCTCCACCATGACAGGAGTGAGCTTTTTCTCTGATTCAATGCCCTGACTAAAATACTCCCAGGACGTTGCTAAGTGAGGCCTAGTCCTTACTGCTCACCTCCACCATCACAGGAGGGCGCTCTCATACACTGAGCTCAAAGCTACAGCATCACCTGTGTTCTCTCTCTCTCTCTCCCCTGATGCAGTAGCTTTGAGCTCAATATTGCAGTTCCGCTATAAGTTGCTGATAGCCCCCATTAGGCTACGTTCACATGTAGGCGTTTTGGGGGCGTTTTTCTGCTCTAGGATCAGCTCTCAAAACGCCCAACAAGACAAATCCTATTCATTTCAATGGCCCCTGTTCACATCTGAGCGTTTTGACGTTGTGAGCAAAATGCCCAACGCTCAAAAAAGTACATGAGCTTCTTTTTGGGCAGATTACAGGCATTTTCCATTGGTCTCTATTCAATCTAAAAACGCCTGCACAAAAAACTCCTGCAAAAACGCCCATAAAACCACCTAAAAAAAAAAGCCCATAAAAACGCCTGTAATAGCAACGCCAAGATGTGAACGTAGCCTTACTAGTATAAAATAAATAAATAAACCAGTAAATATACCATAGTTTGTAGATGCTATAACTTTTTTGTAAGCCAATCAATATACGCTTATTAGGATTTTTTTTTAACTAAAAATATGTAGCAGAATGCATATTGGCCTAAACTGATAAAAAAATTTGATTTTTAAATTTTTTTTTTGGATATGTTTTATAGCAGAAAGTAAATAAAAATAAATATATATATATACTGTATATATATATATATATATATTTTTTTTTTTTTTTTTTTAAATTGTTAGTCTTTTTTTTTTTACCTCAAAAAAATTAAAAATGCAGAGGTGATCAAATACCACCAAAAGAAAGCTCTATTTGTAGGGGAAAAAATGATACATTTTTTTATTTGGGTACATCGTTGCACGACCACGCAATTGTCAGAAAAAGTAATGCAGTGCTTTAACAGAATAACTCCCCTCATGAAAGGGTGTTAATTTTCTGGAGCTCAAGTGGTTTGAGCTGGCGTTTATGATTATCTGACCGCTGTGATTGGTTGACACATGATCCGAAAGCTCCCGATCGCAAGCCTTCCGTTAACCGCCAGTAACTGCACTATGGGGCGCTCAGGAGCAACGCTCTCGGCACAGCTGTATACCACCAATTCATGAAAATATGCGGGCGCTCGTTGCCAAGGCCCACCCGCCGAGAGGCCGCATATGGCTTCATGTACACGGGACGTTGTTAAAAGTCCCTTTGAATGCTGGAATTTTTAGGACATTTAAAACGTCCGTTAGGTCGCGTTTGCACCCGCGTTTAGTGGGCGTTTGCATTTAGAACCGTTCCTAGAGGTAAAAAAAATCATTCCCCTTTAACCACTTGCCGACTGCCGCACGACTATTTACTTTGGCAGTCAGCCCCTCACAGGCAAAGTGACGTAGGTCTACGTCGCTAGCCTGTGAGGGTCTAGGGAGCAAGCGCGAGCCGCCAAAGGCGCGCTCCCGCGCGGTCACGGACCCCCCCCGCGAGTGTGACCGGCGGACCCGATGTCCACCGGTCACTCGCGATCGTCGGGTGGAGAGGGAGAAAGGCAGGCGGCTTGTGTAAACAAGCCGCCTGTCATTCTCCCCTGTGTAGAAACAGTGATCATACGGTTCTACTATGTAGGACCGTTGATCACTGTTCCTACACCTCAAGCCACAGCCAATCACAGTTAGAATCACGCCCCTAGGGACACACATAACCCCTCTCTCTCAAAAAATAGTTAACCCCTTCACTGCCAGTGTCATTGTTACAGTAACAGTGCATATGTATAGCACTGATTACTGTAGTAATGTCACTGGTAACCTCAAAAGTGTCAAAAATGTCAGTCAAGGGTCCGATCTGTCCGCCGCAATGTCGCAGTACCGCAAAAAAAATCGCAGATCGCCGCCATTACGCGTTAAAAAAACAACAAAAATGACAAAAATCTTTCCCTTAGTTAGTAAACGCAATAACTTTTGCGCAAACCAATCAAAATACGCTTTTTGCGATTTTTTTAACATACATATGTAGCAGAAAACAAATTGGCCTAAAATGTTAAAAAATTTAGATTTTTACATTTTTTTTTTGGGAATTTCATATAAAAAAATGTGAAAAATATTGTTATTTTTGCAAAATTGACGCTCTTTTTTTGTTTATAGCGCAAAAAGTAAAAAGCGCACAGGTGATCAAATACCACCAAAAGAAAGCTCTGTTTGTGGGAAAAAAAGGACGTCAAAATCGTTTAGGTACAGCAATTGTCCGTTAAAGTCACGCAGTGCCGAATCGCAAAATAGGCCCTGGTCAGGAAGGGGGTAAAATCTTCCGGGGCTTAAGTGGTTAAAATGGAAAAACGCGAGCGCTAAACGCGGGTCATCGCGTTCGGGTCGCGTTTTTGCGTTTGAAACGCCGGAAAACGCGTTCAAACGCAAATAATTGCTTTCCAAAAAACGTCCCTGAACTCAACTGCCTGTAAATGACTGTAAATGACCCTGTGTACATGGACAGATAAGATAACATAGAGGAGGGCTCAGGGGCTTCTGGATAAAACGCCCAACTGCTCCTAAATGGCCGTTTACAAGTTGCAGTGTACATGGAGCCTTATAGAGGAGACCACTGCTTCCAAAGCTGAAACAATGAGAGAGATATCAGAAGAAGCACTGACAAAGGTGAATTTTATTTATAGAATAAGAACTGATAACGTGTAACTTTATACATGGGGAGGCCGGCGGTACAGGCACACAGGGACGCGCACGGCTTGTTTATTAAACACGTCAAAGTAGCGGGCACGGGGCACACCAGCGACCCTCACTCTCTCTCGCCCGCCGTGCCCTCCCAGCTCACTGGCGCCACCCAACGGCTCCCCACTCCCTCCCAGCGACGTCACGCTCAACAAACGTTACGTTTTGAAAATCACTCCGGCCGCGCGGCCGTCTCTCACCCACCCGGCAGCCAATCAGCGGCCTGGATTTTTCCCGCGGGCAGCCAAGGGAGGGTGGGCGTGTCCTCAGCAACCGTGGGGCGTGCACGGCCGGACGGAGGGGGAGGATCTTCGCCTGCCCGTGTGCCTGTCTTCTCTCCATTGATTGCCAGCCAGCGACAGCAGCAGCCTCTCACCTCCGCGCGCACATAAGGATGAGACATTCAGGTCACCGCTCTCTTCTTTTCCCGCCACTTGTCCTGTCCGTGTGTCCGGGGGGCAGCGGGAGGTGGGGGGAGGAGGGAAACCCGGGGCCCGCCGGCGGCTCCATCTTATACAGTAGGAGGAGGGGGGTGGCTGGGCCTGAAACTTGGCGGGATCGTCACTGACCGGCTATTCCCAATGTACGATCCGCTCACCGGGGCTCAGATTATGTACTATGGGGAGAGGAGGGGGCAGGGCCCTATTATACTTCTCATTGTGGGATTATTATTGTTTATTATTCTATGTGTGTGTATAGACATGAATATTGTTTATTATGTAGCATGTTCTGAATGGGCCCCACACATTGGTGTTGGTTCTGTGTATGGGGCCGTACCCTAGTTTGGGTTCCAATAACTGGTGTACAGAACCTGGACTGGTATGGGCCCCGTACACTTGTCTGGGTTCAGTAGATGGCTGTCCGGGGGGGCCATACAGGGGCTAAGCTGGTATCTGCCCCGAAAGATAGTATAGTGTACCCTAGGCTAGGTTCTAAACGGCCCCCCCGTACCCTAGGCTAGGTTCTAAATGGCCCCCCCCGTACCCTAGGCTAGGTTCTAAACGGCCCCCCCCGTACCCTAGGCTAGGTTCTAAATGGCCCCCCCGTACCCTAGGCTAGGTTCTAAACGGCCCCCCCCGTACCCTAGGCTAGGTTCTATATGGCCCCCCCTGTACCCTAGGCTAGGTTCTGTATGGCCCCCTGTACCCTAGGCTAGGTTCTGTATGGCCCCCCCCCGTAGCCTAGGCTAGGTTCTGTATGGTCCCCCCCCCCTGTAGCCTAGGCTAGGTTCTGTATGGTCCCCCCCCGTAGGCTAGGTTCTGTATGGTCCCACCCGTAGCCTAGGCTAGGTTCTGTATGGCCCCCCCCGAACCCTAGGCTAGGTTGGATATGGCCCCCCCGTACCCTAGGCTAGGTTCTATATGGCCCCCCCGTATCCTAGGCTAGGTTCTATATGGCCCCCCCCGTATCCTAGGCTAGGTTCTATATGGCCCCCCCGTACCCTAGGCTAGGTTCTGTATGGCCCCCTGTACCCTAGGCTAGGTTCTGTATGGCCCCCTGTACCCTAGGCTAGGTTCTGTATGGTCCCCCCCCGTAGCCTAGGCTAGGTTCTGTATGGCCCCCCCCCCTGTAGCCTAGACTAGGTTCTGTATGGTCCCCCCCCGTAGGCTAGGTTCTGTATGGTCCCACCCGTAGCCTAGGCTAGGTTCTGTATGGCCCCCCCCGAACCCTAGGCTAGGTTGGATATGGCCCCCCGTACCCTAGGCTAGGTTCTATATTTCCCAATGGCTAGGTCCTGTATGGGGGCCGCCCCCACTGGTACCCTAGACTAGGTCCTGTATGGGTGTTCTCCCCCCCCCCCTTGTACCCTAGGGTAGGTCCTGTATGCCCCCCCCCTATACCCTAGGCTAGGTCCTGTATGCCCCTGTACCCTAGGCAAGGGCCTGTATGGGTGTCCCCCGTACCCTAGGTTAGGTTCTTTGTGGCCCACCCCATATATCCTAGGCTCTTTTTGGGGTCCCCTCTCTGTACCCTAGGCTAGGTTCTGTAGACTGGTATGGGTTCCGTATGGGCCTCATACGACAGTCAAGGCTCTGTAGACTGGCATAAAGGATCTAGTCTAGTATGGGCCCTGTACCCTAGTCTAGTTTCTGTATCGACTTCATACACCAATATTTGCTCACTAGACTGGTATAAAGACTAGTATGGGCCTCATGCAACAGTCTAAGCTCAGTATATGGGTATGTGCCCCATACAGGACCTAGGCTAGCTTGGGCCCGTTCCCTAATCTACATTCCATAGACTGGTATACAGGACCTAAGCTGGTATCTGCCCCGTATGCTAGTCCAGGCTCCATGTACAGGTCCTAAACTGATATGGGCCCCATACACCCATCAAGGCTCAGCAGACTGGTATACATGACCTAGACTGCTATGGGCCACATACGCCAGTCTAGGCTCAGTAGACTGGTATACAGGATCTAGTCTAGGTTCTGTTAAGACCTAAACTGGTATGGGGTCCATGTGTGCTCCATACCATTGGAATCTGTTGTATTTGTGCTATTGCTATATAAAGTTCTAATTAAAAAGGTACCTGCATCCTAAATTACACTTTCAGATAAAGAAAAAAGGGGAGCTGGAGGATTTTTTTGGTACCAATAGACACACATGGGATCATGTAAGATCGAAATATATTTATTATTACAAAATGGTAATATAAAATTAAAGTTTATTTAAAAAAAATTACACCCATAGTTCTGACATGACTGTGTTTTAGCCTGTTATGGCCAAACAGTATAGGTTGATACCAATGGAAACACAGATAGTCAATACAGAGACATGTATATTTTCAGAGATAAGCTTCAAAAATAAATACCTGGGCACTTACCCCTGGATGCGTGAACAGGGTGGATAAATGGGCAAATATATGTGTGCCGGTACAAAGTCCCCTGGGCGGATGTGAAAGTAGACCGGAGCTATAGCTGTAAGTATATCTATATAGGATCTAATACCGGCACCCCTATACTTGGCCCTTTATTCACCCTGTTCACACCCAGGGGTAAGTGCCCAGGTATTTCTTTTTGTAGCCTATCTCTAAAAATATACATAGATTTATGTTTATAGGTCTCTATAGTGAAGATTGTTTTCTCATTGTAAAAAAGTCTTCTTGTCTCACCCCTGAAATGCCTGAAGAAGCGGGTAACTGCGAAACATGTTGAGTATTGACTAGCTGTGTTTCCATTGGTATCTTATACTGTTTGGACATAACAGACTAAAACACAGTTGTGTCAGAGCTATGGGTGTCATTTTTTTTTTTAATGCACTTCCATTTTGTGTTAGTGTTTTGTATTGCTGCTGTTTTTGTAAAAATAAAAAATATATATTTTGATCTGATGTGTGTCTATTGGTACCAAGAAAATCCTCCAGCCCCCCTCTCCTCTTTTTCTATGTCTGCAAGGCTCCATACCATAGTCTAGGTCCTGTAGGCTGCTATACAGGATCTAAACTGTTAAGGGACCCATACCATGGTCTAGGTTTCATTGATGGCTGTACAGGGCCCATACAGGACCTAGACTGGTATGGGCCCCTGTACCTTAGTCTAGGTTTCGTAGACTGGTATATAGGACCTAACCTGGTGCACTCCTTGGTAACTTTATTGAAGCATTAAAATCACATCACGGGTATGACAGGAACATAAAAGGTAACTTATGCTAAAGTCAGTGGTTTGAGTAAGCGCTGACTTAAGCGTGAAACGCGTTACCTTTATGTTCCTCTCATACCTGTGATGTGATTTTAATGCTTCTATAAAGTTACCAAGGAGTGCTGCAATAATCCGGATTTTTGCATGTCTGAAGCTCAGACGAGCTGTGCACCACCCTGGGTTCCTGTTCACGAGTCGGTGACTCACCTAGAGTGGCATTTCTTTGGCTTTAGGGATCTAGACTGGTATGGGCCCCCGTACCCTAGTCAGGGTTTCGTAGACTCGTATACAGGACCCAATCTTGTATGGGCCCCGTACCCTAGTCAGGGTTTCGTAGACTCGTATACAGGACCCAATCTTGTATGGGCCCCGTACCCTAGTCAGGGTTTCGTAGACTCATATACAAGACCCAATCTGGTATGGGCTCCCGTAAACTAGTCTAGGTTCCAGGTACATGACTTAGACTGGTATGGGTCTTTTGTGGGCCCCTTGTACTAGTCTGTGTCTGGTACTTGGTCTGTGTATGGTGCCACACACTGCTCTGGCTCCTGTATTTATTGTGATTTTTTTTTTTTTATTTATTTTTTTTTTTTTTTTACCCCCACCCTAAATTTTCATTATTCTCCATTGCTAGTCGTGTCTGAAATTGCCCAAGCAATGCGATTAACATGATTGTCTACAATGTTGGGAGATGGCGCTTGGCCTGGCAAAGCTTGCAGTGGCCTCGGCTCATCTGTTGTGATGTTGGAAATTAGCTGATGTCCTAAGCTCACCAAACACATTAAAATCTAATTGTTCAATCCTCTTAGGCCCTTTTCTCACGGCTGATCTGGTCAGGTCCACCAGTCTGTTTTTTTTTTTTTTTTTTTCAGGTGTACCAGATTAGAAGGTCCCTGCAGTCCTTTAGACGGCTGTACATAGACTTGTAGACTTGTGTCCGTTAATGCCCGCCTACCTCTGGCTACGATCTGATATAAAAAAAAAAACGAAGAACTGTGTCCTCTTCCATTTTGGCAGACCGAATCGGAGGTAGCCTAATGTAAACGAACAGCGGAGTCTGTTTACACCAGGCCACCTATAGAGATTAACTGGGTGGGCACAGATGTGACCTCATCCTGCTCATCTCCGGAATCCTCCCTGTGTGAAAGGAGCCTGAGGTCTACCAGGAACGATGTGGTTCAAGGCTCTGCCTTATTTAATACAAACTGATTGGAGAGATTTGTTAGGTCCTCATTACATAGTTCTGGTAAACCTAAAGTTGGTTTAAAGATTGTTTATCCATAGAGGTTGTTCACATATGTTTGCTATGCTGACACCATCTAAAAAGTGATGTGGTGGCTTTTCAGATGGTGTTTGACAGGTGGAGGTGGTATGTCACTTCCTCATCACCTGCTTTAACCCACAAAATGCTGACCCACTTGAATGGCTCACAAGCTGCAGTACTGCTTCTCTAAAGCAGCATGTGCTTTAAATTTTGCAAATAATGGTAAGGCACATACATTGACATGAGATGTTGGGGTGTGTTTTTATTTTTTATTTTCTGTCTGTGTTGAAATAGGGTAGTCATTTTTGTCTGCCACATCAAAATTGCATTATAGCAAAATGCATGGTTCCAGTGGCCCAGCCTGGACCACTGAGTATACATGCTATAAGCTGTGTGACTACTTGGGAAGTAGAGGAACACTAACAGTTAGCATTGCCTTCTGGGTCCTATGCTGCACTGCCGTCCTGCTTTATAATAAGCACAGGATGTTTAAGTATTTGGCGTCATTCACCTTTTTATTTTCTCTCCTCCATGAATGCAAAGCATTCTGATTGGCTAAGGTGAAGAGGCAGTGCAGTAACTTCACAATCTCCAACCTGTCCAATCAGAGAACGTGGGCCACGCATACATTGAGATAATGCACGGCATTCTGTTACCCCGTGCCAAGCAGGAGAGACCCCACCTGTGCGGAGGGCAAGCTGCTAAACACATTACCCAGAAAACAGTGAGGATCACTAGTAATAGTGGCTACTACAGTGATTATCCCCCTTCCACAGGTATGGAATATGTACACTTGGACTGGCCATACATGGTTCCGAACCCTTAATGGGCAGGCTGAATTTATCAACTTGGGTACAACCAGCCTGCCAGATTCTTTCGATCTATTGTTAGTGGCTATAGTGATAATCATTGTCTTCTCCTGGCAGGGATGGCTGCCCCCTCCCACCGAGCGAAGACAATCGCTAAATCCCCTGTCACCACCGCTACCTGTGGTGGTTGCAGGATAGAAATCTGCACGGCCTTGCATTCGTCAAAGCTGGGCCAATGTAACTTTACAATAACATCCATACTTCGAATTCCGAATGAAAGTGGTTTTCCCACAATTTACATAGTATGTTTGGCCCAAACAATGTCCCTTACTAACGTGAGGTGCGGCATAAACTGTATGTAGCTGAGGCTACGCACAGCACACCACACTATGCTTCCGGGTGCGAGGAACACAGTATAGTCTACAGCGGCAGCGCTCAGCCATTCAGAGTAAGCAATGTATTTTATCAATGAATACAAAGCGTACTCTGGCTGAGTCAGGGGCAGGCTGATGATGTCACAGCTAAATCAGCCAATCAAAGGAAGTTTTGTATTTATTGATGGAATACATCGCTCCCTCTGGCTGAGTGCAGCTGTTGCAGACTATGTGCGGGGTGTGAGGCGAGAAGTCTCGGCCCAGAACACAGTGGGGTATTCTGTATGTAGCTGCAGCTATATACAGTTTATACTGCACATCCGGAGGCCTCAAATATTGGTGAGGGACATAGTTCGATTGGGCCCCACAATGTAAATTGTGTGAATCTGGAGTTCTTCTTTAAATTGAATGCCTTTGCTAGGTGTTCTGGTGAAATTAAGTGAGTTGGGGAAAATGAGTGACACCACAGCACAAATGGAAGAATGACCCCTTGTTTGGGCTCTGCAGGGATGTGTGTGATATTTTTTGCATGGGCTCACACCTTTTCTGGTGAGCGGTGTTCATCTTCATAGATCGCTGCAAGGAAACATAGAAAACAATTGTCTTCTGTGTTCCCTGCTTATACCAGAACACTGCTTTGGAATAACTTTAGGTTGCCGTGTGCAGCTCACTACAGAGTGTCGCAATGTGTGGTTGTGCATAGACTGGGATGTGTCATTGTCACACTAAACTCTGGTTCATAAAACAATCTATTCAAGTGTATATCCTGAACTCGCAGTACTTTCTATTGCCCGGCACTCAGCCGCCTCCAGATAGCCAAATTCCCTTTTTATTTTCTATTTATTTTTTTGCTGCTCTTCCTGTTGGAGGGTGGCTTTCTTCATTCTCAATGGTCCCCCACTATATATTACGAACGTGTGGTGTGTATAGAGCACTGCAAATGATTGCAGCTAGCATGTCCTGCTTGTTCTGAGCAAATGGGGGGGGGGGGGGGGGGAATTTGGGAGCTAAGAGGACATTGCAAGGAGGCAGAAAAAATACAATTAGAAATGGTTTATTGGAAAAAAAAAAAAAATTGGCAGTGGATATTTATAGAAGAATTTTTTTGAGAGTAAGGATTTCCTTTAGTGTCAATTTCAAAAAAGTTTAAAAAAGGATTAACTCGTATGTATTGTAACAATTAGTGGTGCACTGAAATCCAAATTTGTGTGCTAAAACTTAATTTGCCACTTCATTCATGCATTTGGCTGAAACTGAAATTTTTTTTTATAAATGTATCATATTTGAGTTTTAATATAAAAATTTTAAATGAATATAAATTAATTTCGGCCATTATCAGCACCTTTTTAAAGCCGTGTTAAAAATCCTTCTTGCTGCACCTTTGGGGCATATGAACTCTTGAACTCTTCAAGACCTCCTGGCTTTCAGTTGTGCTCTGATCTCAAGTACAGTGCAGGGCAAATAATCCTGTAGTGTATGTGAGGGTGTGCCTGCAAACCATAGAGTGCAGGTAGCCTGCTGGAGCAAGGAATAAGGAAAGTATTAAGGGTGAATTGGATGTGTGTGTGTGTGTATGTATATATATATATATATATATATATATATATATATATATTATAATCTCTCACACACACACACACACACACTTATATTCCTGGGTTATGGCTGATATTTCAGTTATGAGCGCGATAAACCATTTGCACTCTGCTCATATATAGCGGTCGCCAGGTGATTAAACATGTGCCCAGGTGCACACTAATGCGGTACAATTTGCGGTGTAATTTATTCTTTCTAGGTGCAATAGTGAGAATTTTTAGCAAGTATCTTTTTGCACACGTTACCCAGTGAGCCCTGTTTTTGCAACCCTTCTGAGAGGGTCTTTCCCCTCTCACCCTCCTTGGTCTTTCCTATATGTGCCTGGTTGCTTGGGGTTCCCGGCTGACCCTCACCAGTCAGTGGATCCCACACACTTCACAGGTTTTACCCCCTTAGTGCCTATGTAGTCTGCCTTTGTACTTGCATGAGGTTCGCAGAGCAGTAAGAGGAGCTTGCAGAGCCAGAGACCATAGCAGGAGATTGCAGGAGTGTCCATATACAAAGCTAATTAATCTTATCTGTGGTGTGCACTTCTTGGTGTCAGTAAGTGATTGATTCTTGGAGTCCCTGTTGTCCCAGGTGGAGGGGACTTTTGGGCGACGGGCTGGCAAAAAGCGCACCCTGCCTTCCCCAGCTTCACCTGTCTGATCAGATCCTGAATCTGATTCAGCTGCCGTGGACGTGGGTTATCCTGCTGGATCTGCAACCACGTGCCCTGAATCCTGAGATAGTGAGGATGATTCCTCCACTTCTGCAACCGCATACAAAAGGGCACTGATTGTAGCGGTCTGTGAAACCTTAAAAATGGAGGACGCAGCTGAAGCTGCCTTGGAGGCGCAGGTTCCCTTTGGCATTCACTAGCCATTCAGAGAGGGAAAGGTATTCCCTTTCCTCTCCTATTTTGACAGAATTGTCACTAGTTAGTGGGGGCAACCAAAACCTCACCTTGGGGTCCCTAAGCAATTTTTGCTAGGCGATACCCCTATGAGGAGTCCCTCAAGAAGTGGACAGTTCCACCAGTCGTGGACCATCTGGTTTCCAGAATAAACAAGGCAACCATGATTCTGGTTGAAGAGTCCCTGGCCTTTAAGGACCCGGCTGACAGGAAGGCAGAGGTTGTGGCCCACAATATGTACAACCCTGGCTGGTTAGGCACTGAGGCAGATATTCACCATTGCCCTGTTGTTGAAGACTTTGACTCAATGGGCTAGGCTTTTGAGTCATGACCTGGAGGGGGGAGTTGTCCCCCCCCCCCCCTTTGCTGAGCTGGCGGACCAGCTGGTTCAGGGGCTGCAGTTTATCTGTGATGTCTCTTTGGATGTGGCTCGACTGCGTTTCGTCAGTGGCTCAAATGCTGGTCTGCGGACCAGACTTCTAAAAGGGTCTTGACTGATCTTCCCTTTCAAGGAGATTGCCTGTTTGGTGCTACCCTTGATGACATCAATAAAGATCTCACAGGGGGAGGAGTACCTTTCTTCTGCAGGCTACTAGGGGGAAGGGCCCTCGTCATAAACGTGGGCCCTCCTCGGCTCATACCTGTGTTCTTCTTTTTTTTTTTTTTTTTTCTTTTTTATCCCTTGGTCGATTGACAAGGGATCGGAACTCTTCAGGGCCGTCTCATGAGGATCCAAGCGGGCTTCTCCAGACCCCCGGTCAAGGCCCCTGAATGTGTAGGTGCACCATCACCCGTATCTGGGGTGGGGGCGTCTTTGCTGATTCCCGGACACGTGGACTCTCTTGGTAAGTCAGGTGGGTTCACAAGGTCATTTGGTCCAGCTACAAGATCTAGTTTCGTTTTTATCCTCTGGTAAGGTTCTTCCTTGCAATGTGCGACTGTCCCCGGTCCGCTTACAGGCTCTTTTTACTCAAACCGGTTTACAGTCCCCAGGAAGGAAAGCAAGGTGCGTCCAATTCTGGAACTTGAGGCGCTGAACTGCTTTGTGCGGTTGCAGAAGTTCAGAATGGAGTCCATTCGTACAGTGGTGGCTTCCCTGCATCAGGGGAATTTTTTATTTCCTCCATCAACATAAAGGACGCTTGCCTTCTCATTCCAATGTGTTGGTCTCCAGCGCTTCCTCCACTTTGCCGTGGGAGAGGAGCATGAGCATTATCAGTTTGTGGCATTAACCCTTTGGTCTCCCTTCTGCTCCTCGGGCCTTCACGAAAGTGTTGGCACCGGTGCTAGCATTGTTATGCCAATGGGGAATCTCGATACTGGGCTACTTGGACAACCTCCTTCTGCAGGCTGAGTCTCCTACTGCTCTGGTGGAAAACCTGGAGATCACAATAAGAACTCTGTGGGAGTTTGGCTGGATTCAGAATTTTCAGAAGTCTGCTCTGGTTCTGTTCAGAAAGCTGGACTATCTGGATCTGAGTCTGGACTCGGCCTTAGCCAGAATGCTCCTTCTTTAGACAAACTCCAGAAACTGCAGGCTGTAATTCATCTCCTGCTGTCTAGCAGATGGTAATCCCTCCGGACTTATGGGTGCTGGGCCTAATGTTGTCTACCTTTTTTTGAGCGGTTCCATTTTGCACACTTCCATATGAGGTAACCTGCAAGTGAGATTCTGCCCAAATGGGACAAGAATCTGCAGTCTCTGGACAATCGGATCCTGCTGAGCTGGGATAACGGAGTCCCTGATGTTGTGGCTTCGTTCTTTAGCGCTTCAGCTGGGCAAATCCTTCCTCCACTTGTATTGGACAGTGGTCACCACGGATGCCAGCCTGCCAAGCTGGGGAGGCGTCCTTGGCAGAATTGGGGCTCAGGTGGTCTGGACACTCGGAGTCCAGACTACTGATCAATGTCTTGGTACTCAAGTGATCAGACTGTGCCTGGAACATTGGACGAATTGTCTTCGGGGATATCAAGTGCGCATTCAATACAATGCCACAGCCGTGGCTTATGTCAATCACCAGGGGGCCAAAAGTGTCCTGGCAGCTCCTGGAGGTAGCCTTCATTGTAAGGTGGGTAGAACAGGTAGTTCCAGCCCTCTCCGTTGTACACATTCCTGGGGTGGAAAACTGGCAGGCGGTTTACCTCACATGGCAAGGGGAGTTTTCCCTTCAGAGAAGTTTCATCAGTTGTCGCTCTGGAGGGCATCCCCGAGTTAGATCTGTTGGCATCCCGGCTTAACAGAAAGGTGTAGAGGTTTGTGGCTCGGTCACGGGATCCTCTGGGGGAGGCCACGGATGCGCTGGTTGCCCCGTGGGGGTCAGTATTCTCGGTTTTATGCCTTCCCTACTCTTAGGCTTCCGCCAAAATATCTACACAGGATCGAGGCAGAAGGAATTCTGGTTATCTTAGCAGCCCCAGACTGGCCTCGCCAGGCTTGGTATGCCGATCTGGTGAGGCTGGTCGCCGACGTTCCTTGGAAGCTTCCTCTCAGGGAGGATCTGCTGTCCCAAGGACCAATCCTCCATCTGCTTTTCAGTCTCTGGCTTTGACGGCTTGGCTGTTGATTGTCAGGTGCTGATGGCTAGAGGTTTATTTAAGTCTGTAAATCCAACACTGTTAAAAGCTGGGAAATTTACTTCTAGGAAGATCTACCATTGTATGTGGAAGATGTACATTGCGTGTTGAGTGTCTTGGGGTTCATCCTCGCTCTGTGCAGGGTGTTGGAATTGGCAGTGTTACCCTGTGGTTCATAGTGATAAGGTGGTTTCTCGCCCCTGTCCATCGTTCCTTCCTCAGGTTGTCTCTGTATTTCATTTGATTGAAGACATTGTGTTGCCTTCCCTGTGTACGAGGCCAAAACATCGGAAGGAAATTGCTTTGCATGCCTTGGATGTGGTCTGGGCACGTAGGGTGTACTTGGCAGCTACGGAGTCTTTCGGGAAATTGGACTGTTTGTGCTTACTGATGGGCCTCGTAAAGGGTTGTCCACTTCCTCTGCGACCATTTCCAGATGGATCAGACAGATAGTGATTCAGGCCTATTCCATCAAGGGCCAGGTCCCTCTTTTTTCTGTCAATGTGCAATCTACACGGGCGCTCAGTGCCTTCTGGGCCTTCTGTCATCGGGTGTCAGTGAAGCAGGTTTGCAAGGTGGCCACCTGGTCGTCGGTGCACACTTTCACAAAGTTCTATAAAGTGGATGCGTAGGCATCTGCGGATGCTTCTTTTGGCTGCAAGGTTTTGCAGGCTGCGGTTTAGAGGACTTGATACTCTGAGGGTGTTTTTTTTTTTTTTTTTTTTTTCAGGTGAGCTCCAGTTCTTTTGGTTGAGCTCCTGCTTACCTGGTTGGCTGTAGTTAGCCTTAGGAATTTCTTTTTTTCACTGTTCCCACCCCTCATGTTTAACATTGCTTTGGGACATCCCAATGGTTAATAAGATCAGGAGCTGTGTACATCAATGAACGAAAGAAAATGGGATTTTTGACTTACTGTAAAATCCATTTCTCTGATGTTCATTGACCGACCCAACACCCACCCCTCTGGAGTTGTAACTCTTCTGACACGGCTTGTAACAACTAAGTACCTTTAGCAGAGAGAGGGAGTATACCCCCTGGGACTGCCCATAGGTGTAGCCAAACTTTTTTTTTTCTGCCTAATGTCCTACTTCTGTGGGGGGGGGGGGGGGGGGCAGTATAACCCAGTGGGTTAAGAAGGATCAGGAGCTGTCCGTCAATGAATGTCAGAGAAATGGATTTATTGGGAAGTCAAAAATTTTTTTTTTTTTTTTAATCAATCTGATCTGGGCGCTGAATCGCTGATGTAATTAATACATTTTTATCTGCAGGGTATGCTTTAAAGTGTATCCAAACATGCTCAATTTCCTTACCTTTCTCCTTCTGCTGTTTTTGCCACCTTCCATTTTGATCTGCTGCAATGGCTGTAAAATCTTTAAAATGGTATGAAACCCTCAGCCTTTTTTGAAATTCTAAAGTGGTTGTAAACCTCAAACATGAAATATGAACAAAGCATATCCCTGTATAGCAGGTGTATTGAGTTCAGATTCACAGTGCTCCAGTCAGTAAAAAAGTTTTTCCGGCAGAGGTCCTAATCACATTTTTATGTAATGACTCAGATCCTCCACGACTCAGATCCTCCATCACAGCCCTTCTCATATAGCACAATCTCGTTCTTGCATCAGTGTTCTTGGTCTCCCCCACATGTTTCCCTTTCAGACGTCTTCTTATGCCCCCTTATACATCACACACCCCCTTTTATTCACAGCAGTTCTCATCGCCTCCTCCACCACAGTAGTGTCCTCTGCTCACTTCAGGTCAACCCTACTTCCCCAGCAGCACCTCTCCCTTTCATATCATTTTCCCGCACACAGCACTGCCTCCCACTTCATATCACCCCCCCAATCCTTCACACCCAATATTTCCTTTTAGGCTGGGTAGTTCTGGATTGAGGCTGGGAGGCACAGGGTTATATTTTCATTTTAAGTTGGTGATTGGTTGCTAGGAGCACCCTGCATCCTAGTAACACATCACCTGTTAACTTGGACAGCTCCTGCTCCCACCCTCATTCAGGATTGTCCTGCTTCCCGCTCTTTGCTCTGCTGTGACTGGCTGGGGGGGGGGGGGGGAATCCATTCCTAAATGGCTCAACTGCAGTGGTCCAGAGGGGGACGGTAGCTTAGTCCGGATCTGGACCATGGTCTGCCATTTATTGACTCCTGTTCTGTAGTGTGTACTAGCATGAATCCAGAGCATTAAGTGAGATTTTGCATGCTGCCTCATTCCTCTATCTGCAGGAGTCACTTCTGGCAAGTTTTTCTCACCCTAAGTGCCTGTTAACACTCTTGCAGCTGCACACTTTGTATGGCTAAATTCGCACTGCACCCGCACCAAAGACGCACAGGACCCTTTTTTTCAGCCGCATCAGGATCGGATCGCACAGTGGTTCACACCCGATCCTGTACGAACTGTAAAGATCGCACTGCGATATGCGATCAAACTGGGGGTGTCGTTAACACTTCATTGACACCCTCAGCGTATCGCATATGGAAGTGTGAACTGCCAAGGGTGCGTTTGCGATGCGGGAACAGGCTGCGAATTCGCAGCCTTCCCGCATCGCATAAGTGTGACCCGACACTTGGAGTAAAAAAAAAATGATGGGGTGGGTGGGCGGCTCTATCTCATCTCTGTTCCTGTGTGGAGGGGGTGTGTACCTTCCCCATAATAAGCTTTCAAACTTCTCCTCACTGGGCTCTACAGTGTGATATTAGCACCCCACCCCCTGCTTTCAGTTCTCACAAGCTGTATAAATTCTAAACTTTGAAATGATGCAGAAAAGAGATGGTGGCAGAAAACCAGGTACAACCTAAGTAGGAGGATTTGTTTCATCTGTGTATCGCCTGAGACCAGTCCCTTCACGGAGTGTGTGTATATGTAAGGGTTTACAACCTCTTTAAACTAGAATTTATGCAAGGATTTAAGCTAAAGAAGCTGCATACTCTGTGATTAACAACTGGCAAAAGTGGGTTTACCCCTTGGAGCCCAAGCCTTTTTTCTGACATTTGTTGGGTACACGTTAAAATCAGCATTTTTTGCTAGAAAATTATTTAGAACCCCCAAAATTTATATATATTTTGGGAAGAAATACACTTTCACGAATTAAAAAAAAAAAGTCAAGTTAGCCCAATTTTTTTTTTTGTATAATATAAAAGATGTTATGCTGAGTAAATAGATACTGAACATGTCGTTCTTTAAAATTGCGCGCACTAATGCAGTGGTTCCCAACTCCGGTCCTCGGGACCCACCAACAGGCCAGGTTTGCAAGATAACTAAATTACATCACAGGTGATCTAATTTGCTGCTCAGTGATTGCAGTATTCTAGTCTGCATCCCCCAAGGTAATACTTAAAATCTGGCCTGTTAGTGGGTCCCGAGGACCGGAATTGAGAACCACTGCACTAATGGAATGACGACAAACTTCGGTACTTAAAAATCTCCATAGGCAACGCTTAAAAACATTTTCAGACGTGACAATGCTGCTCCATCCACATTTTGTCAAACTCTTGGTTTCATCCCGTCAGTGAGGGATAGTGGGTTGGTCGCACTGCACCTTGTCCATTCAAAAAGCGTAGGAAATATTTACTACTTCTTGTCCTGTATGTTTGTGGTTTTAAGTTTTTAATCTTTTTGTCTTTTTTATCTTGTTTAAACTTTGATAATTAGTGCCGGTTCACACTAGGTCGCTCCGACTTAGGGGGCGACCTGTGAAGTCGCGTGCAGCGCGACTTCGGCGCGACTTGCAGGGACTTCATGAAATGAATGTCAATGCAAGTCGCCTTCAGGTCGCCCCAAAGTAGTACAGGACCCTTTTTCTAAGTCGGAGCGATTAGAACCGGTCCTGTACTACTCAATGACCGCGACGGTGCACGACTTGCCAGGCTGACCAAGTCGCCTGACAAGTCGTATTAGTGTGAACCGGCACTAAGGCCTTATGCACACTGGACATTCTAAAAACGGCAGTAGTGTTAGCTGTAGAATGAGTTTTGCTGCGTTTTTTTAGTTTTTTTTTTTTTTTTTTTTTTTTTTTGGCAAAACTATGCTCCATTCAGAAATCATCCCTCCAAATAAATGCTGATAACGGCTTGTGTACATGGACATATAGGATAACATGCTGGGGAGTTTACTGGCTGCGGGAAAAAAAAATATCTAAAGCCAAAAACAGCAGCTGTAAAATCATCCTATGTGCATGAGGCTTAAACCTGGAAGCTGATTGGTTACTATACACAGCTGCACCATTTTTAGTAAATCTCCCCCAAAGTGTTCCTTTTACAGAATACGATGCCTTCTGTAATTGGATGAGGGGAGATTTTTGGGTTCATATGCAGATTTATTTCTTATACTTCATCTGCTTTGGGCCAGAGAAATGGCAGTTGGTAGTCTCTTGAAATTTGACAAGCTAGTATGGACAAAGCAGGCCAAACTATTTACTTCACTAACAGTTCACTTGCTGGGTACGCTGTATTAGCTGTATGTGGCCTGTCTTCTGACAGCAGGATAGGAACTTCACATCCCACATTCGGAAAAAACAGTTGCTGTATACTGTATGTGGCTGCATCAAGCAAGTGCACCTCTTGGTGCAGTATGTAGTTTGCTTGGCCCAAACAAACTTTTTTTTTTTTTTTTTTTTTACAAGGACATTTAACCTCTTGCCAACCACTCTAGCCGAAATATCACATGGAAAAGTGGTTCCAGTGGAGTTAAACTTTAACATGAGCCTATCTGATGGTTTTTCTATAAAGGTAATAGTAGGTATCTAATTGTATTCATTACTAATGAAGTAGAGATTTACTTTGTACTGTGCATGACACTTTTGTCCGCTTTTTTACTTCCTCGTTGTAGGCCTTGCAAACACACAGGCCTAAAGAGGGGATTCTCTACTCATGTTCCTGATGCTGAACAAGCATTTCTGCTAACCACCTCCCTCCAAAGACGTCTAAAACAACGCTTTAAGCTGCATAGCTTGGTGTACATGAGTGCTTTTAAAGTGTCGCATGGAATGTTCCCTGTAATGTTACATCTAGGCTTCACCTTTTATGTTTCATTCGTTTTCACTTTGATTACTTCAGGAGTTTTGGAAAAATTTTTGTATGGAAGGGGAAGTGGGGGCCTGTTTAAACAGAAAATATATTGGCACCTTCCCCCATGTATAATGTCAAAACAATGATAGGGCACAGATTAACCAGAAGAGTCGGTCAAGCTATGTCCTAGAAAGGGGGGGGGGGGTTTGAATGTGCCTCTATAAGTCATCAGATATGCATATGTTTATAGGAATAGTCAGCAACACACATATATTATATATATTTTTTTATCTTTATTTAAACATGTAATAAAAACATTAAGTACGTAGTTTGAGCATATGTAAGTTCAACACGTCAATGTCTTATACACAATTTACAAATCTATAAGAATATTGCTGGAGCTACGCGTTTCGCATTATGCGCTTCTTCAGGGTCCAGCAAAAAAGGTGTATTTAGACAGAATCAATCTTAGAAATCTAAAAATACATAAGAAACTTATTAGGTGTATGAATATAACCGAATAAATAGAACATTTTTGTTACCAACTCATTATATGTAGGCTTTATTTTACATTGCTATTTCTATTCATACATAAAAACCAGACCATTCTGTTGTATAAACATAAATATTTCTACCTATTGTCCCTATAAGAGGAACCAAAAGTGTGTTTAAATCGTAGACATGTTTCATATAAATTATACATGATGATAAATTATTTTATTTCCTATATACATCATTTGGAGAGGTTAGAAAACAACTCAATAGACTTCCAGAAGAAAGAGAGCGCATCAAAAATCAAGAGAGAAAAAAAAAAAAAAAAAAAAAAGGTCTTCTGAAAGGGGAAGGAATTGGGAAAGGGAAGGGGGAGGGGGGAAGGGGAAAGCAAGGAGTGGAAAAGATATTGGGATGTAATGTAGGATGTGAATTACCAAATGACCCAAAGGGGGGGCAAAGAGAGGGTAGACTGGTACCCCGGAATTGAATCAAAACCGGGGGATAGTCCATCCCTATACAAGGTTTGGGCAGGATATCACAAGATGACAAAATGGGGATCCACATCGAGAAAAGCAGAGGAGTAAAGATATCTTTAAAGTTTGCTAATAAACTTTAAAGATATCTTTACTCCTCTGCTTTTCTCGATGTGGATCCCCATTTTGTCATCTTGTGATATCCTGCCCAAACCTTGTATAGGGATGGACTATCCCCCGGTTTTGATTCAATTCCGGGGTACCAGTCTACCCTCTCTTTGCCCCCCCTTTGGGTCATTTGGTAATTCACATCCTACATTACATCCCAATATCTTTTCCACTCCTTGCTTTCCCCTTCCCCCCTCCCCCTTCCTTTTCCCAATTCCTTCCCCTTTCAGAAGACCTTTTTTTTTTTTTTTTTTTTTTTTCTCTTGATTTTTGATGCGCTCTCTTTCTTCTGGAAGTCTATTGAGTTGTTTTCTAACCTCTCCAAATGATGTATATAGGAAATTTATCATGTATAATTTATATGAAACATGTCTACGATTTAAACACACTTTTGGTTCCTCTTATAGGGACAATAGGTAGAAATATTTATGTTTATACAACAGAATGGTCTGGTTTTTATGTATGAATAGAAATAGCAATGTAAAATAAAGCCTACATATAATGAGTTGGTAACAAAAATGTTCTATTTATTCGGTTATATTCATACACCTAATAAGTTTCTTATGTATTTTTAGATTTCTAAGATTGATTCTGTCTAAATACACCTTTTTTGCTGGACCCTGAAGAAGCGCATAATGCGAAACGTGTAGCTCCAGCAATATTCTTATAGATTTGTAAATTGTGTATAAGACATTGACGTGTTGAACTTACATATGCTCAAACTACGTACTTAATGTTTTTATTACATGTTTAAATAAAGATATATATATTTTTTTAATATATGTGTGTTGCTGACTATTCCTATAAACATATGCATATCTGATGACTTATAGAGGCACATTCAAACCCCCCCCCCCCCCTTTCTAGGACATAGCTTGACCGACTCTTCTGGTTAATCTGTGCCCTATCATTGTTTTGATACTTCAGGAGTTTGTGAGGCAGACTGCCCAAAACGGCAAATTCTTTAAAAGAACGTGCCAAGGATAGATTTATGGTAGTGTACATTGCTACCCTGACCGGTATCCTGACATTGTTCTATCTAATAAACAGTATACTGGGGATCAGGATGATGGCCCCAGAGCCTACACCTTTACATAGTTAATAAGGTTGGAAAAAAAGACAGCAGTCCATCCAGTTCAACCTTAAGTGTATGTGTTGTGTTCGTCAAGAGTACATTGTATTTCCCTGTATGTTGTGATCGTTAAGGTGCACAATACCATCGACACTCCCTGCGGATACACCTGCTTGTGGAAGAGCATTGCACATCCTTACTGCTTTAACAGTAAAGAACCTTCAGTGTAAGGTTTAACAGCTTCTCTTCCAATTTCAGTGAATGGTCTTGTGTCTTTTAAAAATTCCCTTTCACTGAAAAGTTTTTTTTTTTTTTTTTTGTCCCCCCCCCCCCCCCCCCCCCACCATGAAGACTACAATGCTTGTAGTCTTTCCCCATAGCTGGACTCTCTTAGTTCCAGCACATCCTTCCTTCAGGACTGGTGCCCAGAACTTGACGGTTTACTCGAAATGCGGCCTGACCAGAGTTTTGTAGAGTGGAAGAATGATCAATTTATCTCTGGAGTTAATCCTCTTTTTTTTTTTTAATGCAAGCTAATATTCTGTTGGCTTTGATTGCAGCAACTTGACATTGCATGCCTTTGCTAAGCCTACCATCTACTAGGACCCCCAGGTCCTTTTTCCATCCTAGATTCCCCCAGAGGTTCTCTCCCTAGCGAGTAACTGGCATTCGTATTTTTTGCACCCAAATGCATTACTTTACATTTTTCAACATTGAACCTCATTTGCATTATTTTCTTTAGGTTTTCTTGTAAGTGTTTCTCGTCCTGCGCTGAAGTTATTGCCCTGCTTAAAGTGGAACTTCACCTTCCCAATCAACTTTGACTATTTTTAATCCTCACTCTGCTAGTATTGGTAAATAGATAGGAAAGTATATCATATTTACTTCTTTTAAACTTTTTTTTTTTTTTTTCTTACTTTTCTTCAGTTACTTCCTGGTTTCTTGCCTAGACAAATGTCATACATCCCAGGAGTCTTCAGGACAAGAGGATGGGTTTTCTCAGCTAAGCACACTCTTCTGCATGTAAGCTTGAACTAAGGCAAGATTGATTCCAGCAAGTAAATGCTACATGAATCATCTGCCCTTATTTAAGATGGCCAGAAATGCTAGGGGGGTGTTTTCCAAAGTGATTTCTTAGAACAAAGCATTGAGACATGGACAGATGGGGGAGTTTGCTTTAACCACTTAAGCCCCGGAAGATTTTACCCCCTTCCTGACCAGGGCCTATTTTGCGATTCAGCACTGCGTGACTTTAACGGACAATTGAGCGGTCGTGCAATGCTGTACCTAAACTAATTTGACGTCCTTTTTTTCCCCCCACAAACAGAGCTTTCTTTTGGTGTTATTTGATCACCTGTGCGATTTTTTTTTTTTTTTTTTTTTTTTTTTTTTTTTTCTCTCCCCCCCCCCCCCCCCTCCCCCTCCATGCGCTATAAACAAGAGTGCCAATTTTGCAAAAATATTTTACACATTTTTTTATATGAAATTTCCTCCCCAAAAAAAAGTAAAAATCAAAATTTAACACTTTCGGCCAATTTTTTATGCTACATATGTTTGGTTAAAAAAAAATCGCAAAAAACGTATTTTGATTGGTTTGCGCAAAAGTTATCGCGTTTACTAACAAAGGGAAAGATTTTTGTCTTTTTTTTTTTTTTGCGGTACTGCGACATTGCGGCGGACAGATCGGACCCTTGACTGACAAGCGGTCAGCCCCTCACAGGCAAAGTGACGTACCCGATGTCCGCCGCTCACTCACGATCGTCCGCGACAGCGGGAGAAAGTCAGGCGGCTAGTGTAAACAAGCCGCCTGTTATTCTCCCCTGTGTAGAAACACTGATCATACGGTTCTACTATGTAGGACCGTTGATCACTGTCCCTACACCTCAAGCCACAGCCAATCACAGTTAGAATCAAGCCCCTAGGGACACACATAACCCCTGATTATAGCACTGATTACTGCAGTAATGTCACTGGTAACCCCAAAAGTGTCAAATGTCAGTCAAGGGTCCGATCTGTCCGCCCCCAATGTCGCAGTACCGCAAAAAAAATCGCAGATCGCCGCCATTATGCGTTAAAAAAACAAAAATGACAAAAATCTTTCCCTTTGTTAGTAAACGCGATAACTTTTGCGCAAACCAATCAAAATACGCTTTTTGCGATTTTTTTTTTTTACCAAACATATGTAGCATAAAACAAATTGGCCGAAAATGTTAAATTTTGATTTTTTTACACTTTTTTTGGGGGGGAATTTCTTATAAAAAAAATGTGAAAAATATTGCTATTTTTGCGAAATTGTCGCTTTTTTTGTTTATAGCGCATGATCAAAAAATCGCACAGGTGATCAAATACCACCAAAAGAAAGCTCTGTTTGTGGGAAAAAAAGGACGCCAAATTCGTTTAGGTACAGCGTCACACAACCGCGCAATTGTCCGTTAAATTCACGCAGTGCCGAATCGCAAAATACCCCCTGGTCGTTTAGCAGCCAAATCCTCCGGGGCTTAAGTGGTTAAAGAAAGGTAAATGAACATTTCTAAGAAAAAAAAAGTGTGTACTCTGCCCTGAATTCAGAAACAGTTTAGCATCGTTGCCACACTTCCTAGGAGGATGCATTTGGTGGACTTCACTAGCTAGATCAATGTATATTTTGGCGCTTTTCCACTGCATGGTACATGTTTGAGCGGTTTGGTACAGCGGCGCTTTCCCACTACATGGTACGGCTTGCTTAAACAGTACCACCTTGGTTGGGGTTCCAAGTGGGCCGTACCTATACCATATCCCACAATCCTTCGCATGCAGCCTTCATTGTTTGTCACTACTAGCCACTGATTGGTCAGAGAATCGTTGTAATCCCACCACTTAACTACTTTAGTGGAAAAGCAAACCGAGCCGAGTAGAGCCTATACAGTGCCGACTCGTACCATGCAGTAGAAAAACAAACCGAGCTGTGCCAAGCAGTGCTGAGTGGAGCCGAGCCGGTACTCGCAGTGGAAAAGCGCCATTTGAGGGAAGTATTGGGGTGCCTGCTTTTACACACACATGAAATTTAATGGCATCTCTGCTTTAGTCTGTAGGGTTCAATATTCAGTTGGCCCACCCTTTGCAGCTATAACCACTCCCAACTCTTCTGGGAATGCCAACAAGGTCTAGGAGTGTGTCTATGGAAATGTTTGACCATTTTTGCAGAAGCGCATTTGTAAGGTCTGGCACTGATGTTGGATGAGAAGGCCTGGATTGCAGTCTCCACTCTAATTCATCCCAAAGGTGGGTTGAGGTCAGGGTTCTGTGCAGGCCAGTTAAGTTCCTCCACCCCAAACACGCTCATCTATGTCTTTTTTATGGACCTTGCTTTGTGTACTGGTTCAAATCATTTGGTGGAGGGGGATTATGTTGTGGGGTTGGGCTTGGCCCCTTAGTTCCAGTGAAGGAAATTCTTATGGAGTCAGCATACCAAGACATTATGGACAATTCCATGCTTCCAGCTTTGTAGGAACAGTTTGGGCATGGCCCCTTCCTGTTCCAACATGACTGCGCAAAAAGCAAGGCTCATAAAGGCATGTATGAGCGAGTTTGGGGTGGAGGAACTTGACTGAGCTGACCAACCTGATAATAAAGAGGATGTTGCCATACCACAAATCTACCTATATTTTTGCTGAATGTAGAGAAGCTGTATAGTTCCACTTTTTTATTTTCTCAGGTTACTCACATTAGTCTGTTAACATACCAGTTTATTTTGGATTGAGAAAGGAAACTCTTGAAACGCACGCTTTAAGTATCTGAACTGAGTCCAGAGATTTAAGGCAAGTGTGCAACTTTAATATCGTGGGGCGCAGAAGACAAAGCCCTCTATTTAGGGCTGATGTCTTTTCATAAGGCCGTTGGTATTACTGTTTATAAGGAAGGGGTTTTGGTTCAAAAATGAACTCA
Source organism: Pelophylax lessonae (assembly GCF_965119305.1). Classification (NCBI taxonomy): domain Eukaryota; kingdom Metazoa; phylum Chordata; class Amphibia; order Anura; family Ranidae; genus Pelophylax; species Pelophylax lessonae. Next base: position 811,142,415 of record NC_138768.1, on the reverse strand, counting down.
TTTTCATCTAATTTTGTTATATTGGCTTTGTAGGGTGTGTATGTGTGGTATCGGAAGATGTTTTTGTCCATATCATGATGACCTTACTAGTACACTGGGATACAGCCATTGCTGCTTGCGTTTTAATCGTAATATCCTTGCGTTATTGCATGTCCTATGTTGCTCCTACTAAAACATATATAGATATCAACAGGTGGTTATGGACTATGCTGACTAAAAAAATGTCAACAGTGAGGCTGCTTATGGGAGGAACAACGGATTCCTTGGTAAAATTGCTCTCCAAGAAGCCAAAGGTATTGGCGAAGCCAATAAACTTCCACTGGCCACGTCTTAAAGTATAACTCTTATTTTGTTAAGAGCAGTGTGGAGTTAGAACAACTGTCAGGCTTTTATAGTCATCTGTGTGTGTTAGGGAGAATCGCTCTCCTTTTTCTTGATCCCCAATGAAAGGGAGTAAATCCACCAGGGCGGGATTGGAGGGTAAAACTGGTTGTTGCAGTTTACAACTTCTAATACGGCTGATTATTGCTCTTTTAGTGCTCCTTCCTGAAGTTCTGGTCCTCCCAGTAATGAGTGCAGTCTCCAGTCAGCTTGTTTAGTGTGGAGGAGGGTGGAGCCGTGTAGTGCCTTGCCATCTCAAGTTAAGGAGCTGTGTGTTTCTGTTGATGCACACTAGGGCTGAACGATAGTCGATATGATATCGACTATCGTTCTGTGTCCGTGGGCGATATTCATATCGCCGAGGACACGATATTAGCATAGGCAGGAAGTCGGGACTCGGCGGGGGGAGGACTTGCAGTGATTGCGGGGGAGGACTCAGTTATTCTTGTAGCAGCCGACACATCGGTGAGCAGCGCGCCTTGAACAGTAGAAGAACACACAGCTGCATACAGTGAGTGACTCACTCCACTTCCTGCAGCCCACACGTTCAGTCTCCGGCTCCGCCCCCAGCTAGTTCTCAATGGATGAATTTCTCAATGGAGCAGCGAACCAACCAATCACGCCTTGAACAGCTGCACAGCTAACCAATCAGGCGTGCCTGCACGCCTGATTGGTTCGCTGTGCCGCTACACACGGCGTGATTGGCTCCCTGAATGTGCCATTGAGAAAACTAGGGCGGAGAGTGAGACTCACTAAACGTGTGGGGCCGGGCTGCAGTGCACGAGTGAGTAATGTAATGTATGCGGCTGTGCTCCTGTCTAGCTCCAGCCTCCTACCACCACTGCCAGTAGCAGTATATATGTGAAATACAATAAATAATCTATATTGACATGGTGTGTATACAAAAAGGGAAAAGTAGATGGATGTATGTATATGTAGAGGAAAATAAATTATTAATCATTCAGAGGTGATTTATATATTTTCCTCTACATATACATACATCCATCTACTTTTCCCTTTTTGTATACACACCATGTCAATATAGATTATTTCACATATATACTGGCAGCGCCAATCACTTCCTCTTACTTTTTATAATCTATTATATAACCCCTTCCAGGGTTATATTCTGGAGTGGGCTGCAGCCAACCTCCTTTATATTTCTCCATATAAAGGACGGGTCCCACAATATCGCAATATATATCGTTGGAAAAAAAATATCGCAATATATTTTTTTTCCAATATCGTGCAGGCCTAATGCACACAGTGTGGAGAGATACAACTGTGGCCCTTGCATGGAAGGGAGGTCTCCATAGAATGCTGCAAGAAAAACACAACACTAAATGGATCACTGTTACCAATGACCAGCAACCAAGTATCATGTGATTGCTATGATTTATGCCTTTGTCTTGCAGGGTTTTTTTTTTTTTTTTTTTTAAGTATATACTACCGCTTTAATTTTCAAATGTATATCCCATAGTTTGTGGACACTATAGCGTTAACACAAACCAATAATACACACTTATTAGGATTTGTTAAGCAAAGACATGTAGCAGAATACATTTTGGCCTAAATCTGAGGAAATTTGATTTTTATTGGATGTTTTTTTTTTTCCCCACAAAATAACTCGGTGGTGATCAAATGCCACCAAAATAACTCTATTTGTGTGCATTCAGAATATACCGTGCATACAGTTTACTGAGGGCTGGTTCAGACTTCTGCAGAGTAAATCACTGCGCAGGAATTGTTGGTTCTAGCTAACCTGAGAACATGATTTGCATTTATTTTATTTTTTTTTAACTTTATTTAAATGTCACAGTATAACATTTCATTCATTTTATGCATTGCAGCTCAGCTGTGGTGCATAGAAATGCAAAGAGAGGTGCAGACAAATGCTGGTTATCGGTTATAATCTGTAAGGTCTCGATCTGAGAATGTTGGCGGGTCACAGAATTTGTGTAAATGAGTCAGCAGGAGAATCTATTGATTCAAGTATTGCTCCAGTGTGTGCAGCGCAAGGTTGGTAGTATAGCCCTGGCAATCACAGGGTAAAGTTGGTAGTATACTCCCTGTGATTTACCACTCAAGGCTAGTAGTGTGACACTGGTGGTAACAGTGCAAGGTTGGTAAGATAGCCCTGCCAATTATGGCACATGGTTGGTAGTATGGCACAAAGTTGGTAGAATAGTTAAAGGTCAGTAGTACAGCCCTGATCACGGCCAGAAGGTTTGTAGTATAATCACAGCCCAAGGTTGATAGTGTGGCCTTGGCAATCAAGAGGCAAGGTTGGTAGTATGGTCTGGTGACCTCTGCTCAAGGTTAGCAGTGTGGCACTGGTGGTAATCATGCAAGGTTGGTAAGATGGCCCATGGTTGGTAGTATGGCCCAGGTGATCATGGCATAATGCTGATAGTATGACCTGGTGATCACAACACAAAGTATGAAGTATAGTTTTGGCGATCACCGCACGCAGTTGGTAGCATAGCCGCATGATCAGGGTTTCTAATATAGTCCTAGTGATCACTGCCCAAGGTTATTAGTATGGCCCCATTGGTCATGGCACAGACAGGCTAATATAAGCTTATTTTGTTGAATCATACAAATCTCTGTCCATGTATGGTTTGCGTAATCTGTATTTACGTCAGGTAATTCTGATGCACTTGTCGTCTTCAGCTTCTCATGTGAAATATTCCTCAACATGTACTGTTTTGCATATAAATGGGCTAATTTAATAACGCTGTGCAAACAGCAGTGATAGCAACCAATCGGGAGGCAACTTTTGGAAGCCTAGCGTGAGCAGACTAATGAAAGCTACCCACTTTGTAATCAGTACTCTGAGTGTTATTACTCTGAGAGGAGGAGGTATCAGACACACAGCTCTGAGCCTTCAGTTTTATCTTCACAAGCTTTGAGGATGGGGAGATTATATAGGGAGCATTCAATACAGCGTGATACATTTTTATTTTTTAAATCTGCTGCGTGCTTCTGTCTGCGTCTCTCATATTTGTATTGTCGAGGCTGAGCTATTGTTTAAAATATGGAAGGCTTGCTCCTTTGTGAATCGAGTGTGATAGGATAGTGGTAACCTCTATATCACCAGCATAATCAGAATTGGGTAGTGAATACAGCAAAATGTAGTATTTTTGGGTTGATTTTATTGAATCTCTACCAGTGTAGTCATTAAGCGGCATGTACGTGCTTCTGTTTCTGATGCTACGCTGAACATTTTAATATGGTGCGGAGAGCAGCAGTGTTCAGAAATCCGGAGCAGTTTGTCTGCCATGTCCAACAAGTGAATGATGTGTTATTTATTGTAATTTGTATTGCTTTTTGCTCTATTAAAGGGGGAAATCATCCCTGTTTTTCTTATAAAAGCTGGTGTTTACTCACAATGCAGACGGTTAATTACTGAAGCTCGATCTCACATGTTTAACACGCAGGTACAGAATATAGCTCAAAGCTGTAGACCTGTTTGTATAGACTGCTAGGTGTTGTAAAGGGAATAATGGATGGTGTGACATCTGGCTGTCTTTGAACTTGTCACTTGCTGTAGTCCCAGACTTGTCCTTGTGGTCCATTCACATCAGACAAGTCCATTAGCATTGTGCTGATAATGTGTGATTTATTAAGACGGTTTATTCATTTGCTCTTCCTAACTAGGGGTGCACCGATCTGACTTTTCTAGTCCCAATACCTGGCTTTGTGATACCGATCCCGTACTATTGTTTTGTTATAACAATTGTGCATTCAAAATCTAAAAAATATGTAATCAAACTCAAAATTAAAAAAGAATAAAATGTAGCCACAAGAAAAAAAAAAGTTTATTGCTTGAACATACAATAGCAATCAAACCGTAAACATGTAAAAAATAAAGTGTGTGTGTATATGTATGTATATATATATATATATATATATATATATATATATATATATATAATGTGTATGTGTGTGTGTGTGTGTGTGTGTGTATATATATATATATATATATATATATATATATATATATATATATATATATATATATATATATATATATATATATATATATATATATATTTATATATTTACCGTATTTTCCGGCGTATAAGACTGGGCATATAAGACGACCCCCCCTAATTTTCATCTACCGATAATACTTATACTTAGGTTACCTTGGAGATATACTCGGCTTATAAGACGACCCCCCATTTTTGGGGGATTTTTTTGAGGTTCAAAAGTAGTCTTATACGCCAGAAAATACAGTGTGTATGTGTGATAGATATATATATATATATATATATATATATATATATATATATATATTAGTATATACATACATGTGTACATATACACACAGTGTAAGGGTACTTGCAGGGATTTGCTTGTAGGCACTGTCTGTGGCTGAGCCCGAGAAGCATGCGGCTGCAGCACAGATCAAAGCCACTGCTTCCTGTGTATGGCTCCTCCATTCACAGGCGGAGTGCATCTAATAATAATAATAATAATAATAAAATATTTATGATAAGACGCAGAGTCAGACTACATAGATTTTTTAAACCTAAGGTTCACCTGTGTTTTAACAATAGTGCATCATAAAACCGCACATTTTTTTGTCAACTATCTAAGTAAAAAATAAGGGACTTTTCTTTACTTATTTTATGTTATAAGTAAATTATGTGCAGTTGTCTTTGTATGCACTTTAAAGCCAGCCATCATTTTTAGGTTTGTGGGGGGTGCAATTTAAACAAAATTTAAAAAAACGCAAAACAAACACATGACAAACGGACACGTGAGAAAGTCCTAGTACATTTATACAATTTTTTTTAGTACATTTATGCAATCAAAATTGAACCAGTGAAATATGTGATATTGATGGTATGGTTTTAGTAGAGATTCTATATATTCAGCTACATATCTCTGGATCGGCCTGAACCCAGACCTCAGGCAAAACACTGAGACTAATCTTATTTATATTTTTATATATATATATATATATAAAATATTTTATTTTTTTTGTAGTTGCAGAAGCCATAGGTATTTCAGTAGTTACCTCTAAGGCCCCTTTCACACAAGCAGACCTAATCAGTCCGCTTGTTAGTTTTTCAGACAGACCTGATCGGAACATCCATTGCCCTCAGCGGAGCAGGGGATGTAAACGTACATGTACATGACACCCACGGTCATTCGATCCTTTCTGTTAAAAAAAACAAAAAAAAAAACAGATGGCAGATCTGTTCCCCATCCGTCTGGCGGATCAGATTGGATGACAGGTGGTCCGTTTCTATCCGACCATCCATAGTGGACATGGACCTGTTATCCGCCTACACAGCAGGGATTAGCTGACATTTCCCATGCTGAGCAGGCATAGCCGCTGGTGGCATCTGTCCATGTGAAAGAGCCCTAAGAGGGACTAAGCCCTTTCACACGTGCAGACCGATTGAGTCTGACAGTCAAGTCAGTTTTTCGGGCTGACCCAATCAGACCCTCCAGTCTCCTCTGTGGAGCTACGGCTATTAATGGACGTGTTCGCTGACATCAGATCTGATCATGTCCGCTAGGAAATATAGATGGGGATCCATTCCCTGTCCATCTGGCAGATCGGATTGGATGGCAGTCAGATGTAATTGTTCAGGTGATCTGTTTACATCTGGCCACTCATGGAGAATGGGTTGTCTGTGTCTGCTCTGCATAAGCGGAGGGGACACACACCACCCGTCCACTTGCTCGGGAGGGATCAGCGGACAGATTCCCTGCTGAGCAGGCACACCAATGAAGCCCACCCTCTGTGTAAGGGGCCTACAGAAAACCTGTTCTTTGTCCAGGCAGGACAAAAAAAAAAAAAAACAGGCTTGCTTTAATGCCCACCACTCCAGCAGCACATGCACTTTTTTAATTCGCTCTACCATCGTATTGCTCAAAACTGCTTGGAGCAAACAAAGGGGGGGGGGGACATCTAATTCCAGGTACAAAGGAGCACATAAAATGCTCCTTTTTCTCCCATTTGACAATGCTGGCGCTTGACAGTTGGCCCAGTGATTTCACCCTGGTGTGGGTAGAGAGTTTGAGTACTAAGATGGGGGGAACTCCTTGCCTTGCATTATTTCACGGGGCTTCCTTCTTTCCCCGCTCCTTGTGACTGAACATGGAGATGGAAAGGTGAGCGTGCTGCTCAGGAACCAGGGACATTATTCACCATCTTACCATGATTAGTGTCCCATGTGCTGGTGGCTGCTGTGTGGGTTAATATGAGAGCCTGCATGTGTGACAAGCATGCATCAAGTGCTGCCTGTGACTGCCCTTTTGCCCCCATTCATAGAAGCCACACTATCTGTTGCCATTCTGTGATTGGAGGAGGCTGAACTTTTATTCAGCTTTCTGTTCCCCATATATTGTGGTTTTTATTGTGGGAACACTGCTTCTGTAAATGGAACACGAGGGGAGGAAAATACTGTCCCGGGTGCTGTTTAGAATTTAAAAAATTTAATTCATTAAAAATGTCACTAAATGTCAGTTTTTCACAAATTCGAATGTGGTTTTAGTGATTCATAAACATACTAGTTTGGTGCTTGGTAAGCAAGAGAAATGCAAATCTATTGGTCCCACAGACAGAACATCCGATATGTATGTCTTTCCTTCTTTCCCAGTAACCAATACATTTGTGGAAGATTTTTCTATGTGGGGGGGTGAAAAGGAAATATCCTTGAGATCAAAGCATTGATTTGCACAGATTTTTCAGCATAAAAGAACCTTGTCCAAGGTTAGTCACTGGCCTTCCCTCCAGTGCTTTTCTAGAAGTTAACCCTACCCTATTTGATTTGGAGTACCCAGATTATTCTCATCTTTGCCAATTGCTTATACACGTGTGGACAAATTGCTGATCCAGATTTGTAAGGTGTCTGAAAATGAAATCTGCTGGCCATCTTTCTTGAGGCCTTTATACCTTTTCCTTAGCCACCTGAATACTGCTATACAGATATATATATATATATATATATATATATATATATATATATATATATATATATATATATATATATATATATATATATATATATATATATATATATATATATATATATATATATATATATATAATATATATATTCGCCTGATTCCCTCCAGGGGAGTAGCTGTGGGGATGGGATAGACGTGGGGTATGGGGAGTAGCTGTGGGCATGGGATAGACGTGGGTCCCTCCTTGGAACGGTCGGACCCTGGGTTCTCCTCCTTCACGCAGGCACTTTCTAGCCACTTTCCTGGGGGAAGGGGGGGGGTGCGCTTCTTGACGATTGACTGTGTGGGGGGATTGTATCTGGTGGGGGCTCCTGCCAGGCCCTCCCCTCCCCCCTGTCCTGCCAGGCCCTCCCCTCCCCTGTCCTGCATGGTCTCCTTCCAGGGTCCCTGTAAGCCTTGTGGTGCTGCCATTTTGTTATAGCCTGTGTTTCTATACACTGCGACCATGTTTGTGTAGTCCGGGCATTTTGTTGTTTTTTTCCATTGGAAATGGAAGCGGCCATGAGAGTTGAGTCCTGTGGGCGGTGATTTTGGTGGTGGATCCTCATCCCCTGGATCTTTTCATTCCCTGGTCGCCGCACATGTAGTGCAGATTCTCCTGGTGGCTGCAGGTGCCTGTTTCTGTTTGAGAGGAGTCTGGTGGGGTCCTTGCCTTCTCTGCTTGGGATTGCTTGGTGCTTCATGCCTGGTGACCGGGTGGTGTTGCCAGCTTGGTAAAGCTTGTCCCTTAGCAGGGTTTTACACTTTTTTTTGGGGGGTCTCCCTGGTAACTCATGGAGTCTTTTGAGCACATGTCACCACTTGATCCCCCCCCCCCCCTCTGAGGCTGCGAGGACCTCCGGGTTCCAACCATTCATGCGCTGACAGCGGTCCTGGAGTCCTTTGTGTCCCGGGTGGAGGTGGTCTTCGGGCTAGTAAAAATCGCCCCTGCCTCATCAGATCCTGAATCTGATTCGGCCGCCGCGAACATGTGTCACCCTGCTGAGTTTGCACGCCAGTAAACCTCTGATAGAGAGGATAATTCTTCCATGTCTGCAACCGTGCACGAAAGGGCGCTGGTGGAAGCATTGATTGTAATTGTATCTGTGCATGAGACCTTGAAGATGGAGGATGCAGCTGTGACGGAGGTGCAGGTTCCCTTTTGGCACTCGCAAGCCATCCCGAGAATGGCAAAAGGTGTTTCCTTTTCCTACCTATTTTGACAGAATTGACGCTTAAGAGTAGGGATGACCACAAGTGTCCCTAAAGCGCTTTACTAGACCTTAGTGGGCCCACTTGTCTTGCACCCAAGAAGTCCACGGGTCCAGAAACCAGTGAAAAGATCGCACCTTCATGCAGAAGGAGGCTTGTCCACAACTACAAAAGCCCGATCTCGACTTGCCAGACCAGGTTCGTTTGGATCCTACAGAAGACCTGAACGGTTTCGAGCCCTTGTCAGTCGACCCCAAGGGACAAAAAAAAAAGTATGAGCTGAGAAGCAAGGCTCACATCTACTACGAGGTTCCTTGCTCTTTGTAGTCTGCCCCCCCCACCTTTTTAATGAGGTAATCCAGGGTAGCTCCAAACAGGCAATCGATCACTTCTGCGGGTGGCGGAAGGGGGGTCCAACCTTTTCCTGCCGCCGTCTCTCCCAGGCTTTCTGGTCCCATCGTGGAGGCTGGGAGCGATGCGGCAATAGCTGCCCGAAAACTGAGCGACGAGTACGGTTCTGCCCCTTTGTTTACCTGGCCACCCGTGGCCAAAGAAGCAGCCGATCGGACTGATCTCGGTCTAATTGGCTGTTTGGGGGCCAGAGCAGAGATTTTGGGTCTAATAGACCCCAAATCTCTCTATAGAGAGTACCTGTCACAACCCATGCTGTCATGTGATGGCAATAAAGTTTGTAACCAAAAGAAAACCCCATTAAAAAAAGTGTAAAAAAAAAAATAGGGTTACTGATGTATATCTCTGTCTGTCTAGTTCTGGGGTTCCAAGTAATTTTCTACCAAAACAAAGTAGACTTTTACATGTAGGAGCAAGGTGTCGGAATAGGCTTGGGAAGGAGGTGGTTCTGATCTTAGCTTCTGTCACCTCCTCTATCTATGTTTAGATTAGATTATGTCAGCAGGTGAGGGACTGTGTATGTATGGATTTTAGGGCATAAAGTGTATAGAAAGAAGTCTGTGACATATTTGGTGAGCCCTCGGCATGCACTGTGCATACGTTAATTTATGACTTTGCTTCAGGTACACTTTATAGCCACTTTATATAACTTAAGCAACCTCTACTGCCTCTCCAAAATGGCAGGTTTGCTAAAAAAATTTAATCTTGCATCTGCCAACTAAAATACAAATTTCCATTCTACTGCTAGTGTGCAGTAAGCGTTAATGTTAGATGAAATTTAACCACTTTACAACCGGAGGATTTTGCTGTCTTCCGTCCAGGCCACTTTTTGCGATTCGGCGCTGTGCGACTTCAACTGACAATTGCGCGGTCGTGCAACGCCGTACCCAAACGAAATTTACGTCCTTTTTCTCCCACAAACAGAGCTTTCTTTTGGTGGTATTTGATCACCTGTGCGATTTTTACTTTTTGCGCTATAAACAAAAAAAGAGCGTTTATTTTGAAAAAATAACAATATTTTTCACATTTTTTTTATATGAAATTCCCCCCAAAAAAGATGTAAAAACCAATTTTTTTAAAAGTTTTTTGCCAATTTGTTTTATGCTACATATGTTTGGTAAAAAAAATCGCAATAAGCGTATTTTGATTGGTTTGCGCAAAAGTTATTGCGTTTACTAACAAAGGGAAAGATTTCTGTCATTTTTGGTGTTTTTTTTTTAACGCGTAATGGCGGCGATCTGCGATTTTTTTTTTTGCGGGACTGCGACATTGCGGCGGACAGACCGGACCCCTGATTGACATTTTTGACACTTTTGGGGGTACCAGTGACATTACTGCAGTAATCAGTGCTATATATATGCACTGTTACTGTAAAAATGACACTGGCAGGGAAGGGGTTAATTTTATTGGAGAGGGAGGGGTTAATGTATGCCTGGTGCTTACTGACGTGTAGGGGGGGAGGTGACTATGTGATTCATGGACAGATCGGATGTCCAGCTATGCTGAACAGTCCGATCTGTCACTCCCTGTCACTATGGAGATCCGCCCGCTGTGTTTACACACAGCGGGCGGATCTCCAGACTCGATCCCCGACGATCGGGTAAGAGCAGCGGCGATCGCCGCTGCTCCTCCCCTGGCCCGACTCCCGCTGTGAATGAAAACAGCGGGAGCGAGCCTCCGGCGGCGCGCAAGCGCCGCCCAGAAGGGGAGGAGTCCAGTCACGTTAATACTACGTGACTGGACGGGAACGAGCCACACTGCCGCAGTACTATTACCGTAAGCGGTAGTAAAGTGGTTAAGCTGCATCACAGCTGTCTGTTGCTTGATTTAATGTGGTCGTGTTTATTACCCAATTTTGGTATTACTAGTGTACTACTTTGATGCATTTTTTATTTTTTGGCTTCGAAAGCATACTTCCCAAGCCTATTCCGACACCTTGCTCCTACATGTAAAAGTCTACTTTTTTTGGCAGAAAATGACTTGGAACCCCAGAACTCGACAGATATATATATATATATATATATATATATATGTATATGTAACCCTATTTTTTTTTTCTTTTTACACTTTTTTTAATGGGGTTTTCTTTTGGTTACAAACTTTATTGCCATCACATGACAGCCTCCACGATGGGACCAGAAAGCCTGGGAGAGAGACGGTGGCAGGAAAAGGTTGGACCCCCTTGCGCCTCCCGCAGAAGTGATCGATTGCCTGTTTGTTGCTACCCTGGATAACCTCATTAAAAGGTAGGGGGGGGGCAGACTACAAAGAGCAAGGAACCTCGTAGTAGATGTGAGCCTTGCTTCTCAGCTCATGCGTTTTTTTTTCGTCCCTCGGGGTCGACTGACAAGGGCTCGAAACCGTTCAGGTCTTCTGTAGGATCCAAACGAACCTGGTCTGGCAAGTCGAGATCGGGCTTTTCTAGAGTTGTGGATAAGCCTCCTTCTGCATGAAGGTGCGATCTTTTCACTGGTTTCCGGACCCGTGGACTTCCTGGGTGCAAGACAAGTGGGTCCACTAAGGTCTAGTAAAGCGCTTTAGGGACACTTTGGTCGTCGCTGCTCTTAAGCGCCAATTCTGTCAAAATAAGTAGGAAAAGGAAACACCTTTTGCCATTCTCGGGATGGCTTGCGAGTGCCAAAAGGGGACCTGCACCTCCGTCGCAGCTGCATCCTCAATCTTCAAGGTCTCATGCACAGATACAATTACAATCAATGCTTCCACCAGCGCCCTTTCATGCACGGTTGCAGACATGGAAGAATTATCCTCTCTATCAGAGGATTCCGGGCGTGTGAACTCAGCAGGGTGACACACGTTCGCGGCGGCCGAATCAGATTCAGGAACTGATGAGGCAGGGCGATTTTTTTTTTTTTTTTTTTTTTTTTTTCTAGCCCGAAGACCACATTCCCTTGGTGGAAAACTAGCAGGCAGATTACCTCAGTCCGCAGGCGTTGGATCAAAGGGAGTGGTCCCTTTATCTGGTGGGGCACCCCCAAGGTGGATCTGTTTGTGTCTTGGCTCAACAGAAAGGTGCAGAGGTTTGTGGTTAGGTCAAGGGATCCTCTGGCAGATGCCAGACACGCTGGTGGCCCTGTTGGGTCAGTATCATTTGATTTACGCCTTCCCTCCTCTCAAGCTTCTGCCAAGACTTCTACGCTATGAGGCAGATGGGATTCCGGTCATCTTAGTGCCTCTGCACTTGGTCTCCTTGGGCTTGGTACACTGATTTGGTGCGGCTGGTCGACAACATTCCTTGGAAGCTTCCTCTCCGGGAGGATCTGCTGTCCCAGGGACTGATCTTCCATCCTGTTTTTCGTCCCTTAGGGTCTCAAGACGAGATCTAAGCCCTTCAGAGCCTCCAACGGAGGTTCCAGGAGGACCTGGTCTGGCAAGTCACGAGCAGGCTCTTCTAGACCTGTGGACAAGGCTTTCTCTGCATGAAGGGGCGCCATCAACTGTATCTGTGGTGGGGGAACGTCTTCTCTGGTAAAGGACAAATGGGTCCACTAAGTCATTCTGTCCTGCTACAAGATCAAGTTTCGGTCTGGTCCTCCGGAAAGGTTCTTCCCTTCCAACCTGCGCTTCTCCTCAGATTGCTTACGGGATCTCTTTGGGGCGGTGCAAGACTTGTTAGTTCAAGGGGTGATTTTCCCGGTTCCGACTTCGGAAAGTTTCAGGGGTTTACTCAAACATGTTTACAATTCACAGGAAAGAAGGCAAGGTATGTCCAATTCTGGACCGCAAGGCGCTAAACTGATTTGTGCGGGTACAGAATTTCGGAATTGAGTCAATTTGCACGGGGGTTGGCCTCCCTACATCAGGGGAATTTTCTTGCTTCTAAGAACGCCCACCTTCACATCCGATATGTGCCTGCCACCAGCGCTTCCTCCGCTTTGCCGAGGGCGAGGGGCATTATCAGTTTGGAGTTTAATCCTTTGCTCTCGATTCCACTCCTCGCGTCTTCACAAAAGTGTTGGCACATGTTCTAGCATTGCTGCGTCAGCCGGAAAACGCGGTACATGGGTACCTAAACAATCTGTGAGCAGCGTCTCCGACTGCTCTGATGGACAATCTGGAGATTGCTCTGTGAACTCTGAGGGAGTTAGGTTGGATTCTGAACCTTCAGCTGTCTGCTCTGGTTCCGGGAACGTCCATAAGACTGGACTATCTGGGTCTTACTCTGGATTCTGCCTCAGTGTTTCTTCCTCTGAAAAAAACTCCAGAAATTGCAGGAGGCAATTCAGCTTCTGTGTTTCAGCAGACGGTCATCCCTCTGGGCTTGCATGGGGTTGCTGGGCTTGATTGTGTCTACCTTCGAGGCTCTTCTGTTAGCACAGTTCCACACGAAATCTCTGCAAAATACAATCCTGGTAAAATGGGACAAGAATGCTCAGTCTCTGTCTGAGTTTGCTGAGCCGGGGTACGAGAGGGTCCCTAATCTAGTGGCTTTGTTCTCCTCCGGGACTTCGACAGGGAAATACTTTCTCCCCCCTTTCCAGAGTCCAGACTGCCGATCAATGTAACGAAACTGAGCAATCAGACTCTGTCTGGATTATTGGACAATTCGTCTTCAGGGGTGTTCGTTACGGATTCAGTCGATACGCATTTAGTCTGACAATGCCATGGCTGTGTCAATCACCAAGGGGGCACAAGAATTGCCCTGGCGGCTCAGGAAGTAACCAGTATTCTAAGGTGGGCAGAATGATTTGTTCCGGCCATCTCTGCTGTACACATTCCATGGGTGGAAATTTGGCAAGCGGATTACCTCAGTCGACAGGCGTTGGACCAGGGGGAATAGTTCCTTCATCCGGAGGCGTTTCATCAGTTATGTCTCCGGTGGGGTATTACCGAGGTGGCCCTTTTGGCCTCTTGTCTCAACAGGAAGGTACAGAGGTTTGTGGCACGGTCTCGGGATCCTCTAGCCGATGCGGTTAGTGGCTCCTTGGAGTCAGTATCGTCTGATTTAGCATCCCCCCCCCTCTCAAACCTCTGCCAAGACTCCTGTGCAGGATCAAAGCGGAAGGGATTCCGGTCTTTCTAGTGGCTCCAGACTGGCCTTGTCGATCTGGTACGGCTGGTTGCCGATGCTCCTTGGAGTCTTCCTCTAAGGGAAGATCTGCTGCTCCAAGGGCCAATCTTCCATCACGCTTTACAGTTGCTTGCTTTAACGGCTTGGCTGTTGAAAGCCAGGTGCTGAAGGATAGAGGTTTGTCTGAATTGGTGATTCCTATGCTGTTAAAGGCTAGGAAGATCTACCATCAGACTTGGAAGACGTACATTGCGTGGTGTGAGTCTCTTGGGTACACCCTCGCTCCTTTTTCAGTGGCTCGCATATTGGCCTTCTTCCATGGGGGGGGGGGGGGGGGGGTTGAGCAGCGTCGGGCCTTGAGTACCATCAAGGGCAAGGTTTTGACCTTAACCGTTTTCTTTTAACATCCATTGGCCACACATTCTTTGTGTACTTTTTTTTTTTTTTTTTAAGGAGTTTGACTATTTGGCTCCTCGGTCCCCATTGCCGCTGTGGGACCTCAATTTTGTCCTGTCAGTTCTTCAGAAGCCTCCTTTCGAAAGTCTTCAGGAGGTTCCCTTGCATTCGTTGTCCCAGGAGGTGGCCTTTTTAGTGGCTGTTTGCGTGCAGGGTGTTGGCGCTGGTGGCATTGTTTTTTGTCATTTACCTTACCTGGTGGTTCACAGAGATGAGGTGGTTTTTCGTCCCTCTCAATCGTTCCTTCTAAAGGTCGTCTCTGATTTTTCCATTTGAATGAAGACATTGTGTTGCCTTCCCTATGTCCCATGCCAAAACATCATAAGGAAATTGCCTTGCATTCTCTGTATGCGGTTCGGGCAGTCAGGGTGTACCTGGCAGCTACGGAGTCTTTTAGGAAGTCAGACTCACGGTTTGTATTCACGGATGGACCTCAAAAAGTGTTGACTGTTGGCTGCTGCGACCTTTTCTAGATGGAGCAGACAGTGATTCAGGCCTATAAGGGTCAGGTTCCTCCTTTCCTTGTTGAAGCATTTACTTTTTTTTTTTTTTAAAGATCCTGTTCCCTTACAGCACGTTGTACAGCACAGTGCTTTTGCTGTGTAATTTGGCCCATGGTATCGCCTAAAAAAAAAACAAAAAAAAAAACTGGCTGATCCTGACAGTTTCTGCCTTCTTCTCAGTACACTGTCCACAGTGTATCATCGCTGCTGAGCCGTGACACCATGGTTAGTTTAAGTGTCCATCATCCTTAGCCCTGCACTGTTGTCCTCTCCCCCTCCTTCCCTGCCTGTCTGCTCATCAGTGCCCACCCCATCCCCCTCCTGCTGCTCTCATAATTATTTTAAAATTATCTAATCCCCTTTGTAATATATCACTAACTGCCCCTGTGCCTATGTTTTTATAGAAAAAGTATGCAATCTGTACCTAAATCCTAGCCCTTCACCTGACCACTTGGCTCTCTCTCCTCTCTTCCCCACCTACATATAAAATTCAGAAAACTGATGACAGATGTAAGTATAGGATTGTGTATATGGTGATTTCATACTTATATATTTTTTTTTCTATTGGTTGAAGTTAGGGATGCACCGAAATGAAAATTCTGGACCGAAAATGCAGGATGCCCTTGGCCGAAAACCGAAAATGACTTTTTCCCCCCCAAATTTTTTAAAATAGATAGAACGGGCATACACCAAAAAACGGGTAGCGACGTACAGCTGGCGCTGCCACCCTGTCCCAGTATATGTACAGTGATGGGTTGGCAAGAGGTTAATTTAAATTACCAATGGTATTTGTATTATGCAGCATGAGGGGTTAATGTATTGCCACTGCTGGTCACTGATGCATTAGTGACCGACCAGTGGCAGTTAATTAACCCCTTTGTGCTGCATTAGTGCAACCAGTATCAGTGTTAATTAACACTGGTTGTACTGATACTGGTTGCACTAATGCAGCACAAAGGGGTTAATTAACTGCCACTGGTCGGTCACTAATGCATCAGTGACAATACATTAACCCCTCATGCTGCATAATACTAATACCATTGGTAAGCTGCCCCAGCTCTCTTCTCCCCCCCCCCCCCTGCCTTGGCATCCCCATCGGCAGCACACACCACACACCCCCTCTGGCTCAGCGTCCCTCCCCATCCCAACGATTCAATCTCCTTACTGTCACTCTGCTGAGTGCTCCTCCGGTGTCCTTCATTCAAAAGAAGCGCCTCTGGCCGGCGGCCCGTCTCCCGATGATGAGCGGCCGCTAATGGATATAACTGAGCCTTCACTTCACTTCCCTGTCAGCGGGATTGTGTGTGAATGAACTGACTTGACACCGGGCAGGGGGAGCGGCCGCTAATAACTAAAACTATGTGAGCTTTCACTTCCCTGTCAGCGGAGATACATGCCTGACAGGGAAGTGAAGGCTCACATAGTTACAGCTATTAGCGGCCGCTCCCCCCGCCCTCCCGCCCGGTGTCAGGTCAGTTCTCATTCACACACAGTCCCGCTGACAGTGAAGTGAAGGCTCACATAGTTATATCTATTAGCGGCCGCTCGCCTGCCCTCCCGCCCGGTATGTCACTTCATTCATACACACATCGTAGTAGTAGGGACGTCATTGAGAGGCGGGCAGCCGGCCAGAGGCAGGACTTTTAAAACCTGCGCTGCGCCCTCCTTCCTCACGGCGACCATATTAATTTCGGCATTGTTAACCCATTATCGGCCGAAATGGGATAGGCTCATTTTCGGCTGATAATTTCGGTGCATCCCTAGTTGAAGTAGATGGACTTGAGGGCCTTTTTCCTACATGACTAACTATGTAACTGTTACTCCTGCTGGCTCTGTCCAGTTGCGTTTCGGGCATTGTCGAAGGCTGGCAGGGTAACGTTCTTGATAACTTGAAACAAACTTTAGTTTCCTGTATTCTGCCCTACTTTTGTTCAGCTGCACCACCTGTGACATTACTACAGCACAATGTAGAGAGCAGCCTTTCTGAGGTCTTCTTTTGGGTTATCACTATTGAGATTGGGGAAGAAAAGCACTCCCTTCTGTATCTGTAGTGTTTTTCCTGACATGGCTTGTGTAGCAGTACACTTGTTTTAGAAGGGTGTGTTTCTCTTCCCCTTTTATATTCTTATGATCCTCTTATGATTTTTTTGCAAACCTGAAACATAATGGGAGGGGTCATATTAGGCTCTTTACAACTTTGTTTGCTAGTGTCTGGTCTCCTTAAGATCGCTGTTATAACTCTACGGGACACAGGAGCTGTATTCAGGTACATAATGTACTCCAAGAAACTGATTTTATTTTTAGGTCAAAATGCCTATTTTTCTTTACAATGTTTTAAAATGCAATGTCTTTTTTAGTTACACGAACATGTTGGTATTGTTTTTATCTTTTGATATTCTTTGATAATGTGTTTAATTTTTTGCTATGATACTAATTTTTATCTTTCTCTTATAGTAGTTGAAGACTGAGAATACTACTTAAAGTTCTCCGCAAAATTTTCAGCACTTGAGCAAAATGAAGCAAGCTCCTCACATAATTGAAAACTCAACTGTGAAAGCCGCTAGTATCGAGATGAGTCGCGAGTGTTCTGTATATCTGAGCAGAACGCCGATTTCCCCCTCTGTACAAGAGGGTGTCATACAGAAGCTAAATGGTCATGATGCAATTCCGTTTCTACCAACTGACAAACTGAAAGACCTGACTTCACGGGTATACAATGGAGAGTCCGGGGCTCATGAGGCGGATGTGCCTGTTGACTCGCAGGAAACTCAAGGTGCTGAGACTCCTCCCCACACAAGTCCCACAAAGAACGGCTCACCAGAAATAAAGTTGAAAATTACGAAGACCTATATGAATGGGAAACCTCTCTTTGAGTCTTCCATCTGTGGTGAGCAAGGAGAAGAAGCGGCTAAACCAGAAGAAAATGAAGGCAAAAACAAGAAAGAAAGGAAGCGAAAAAGTATAAAGTTTGAGTCCTCGGAGGAAAAGTCCAGTGAAGGAACCCAAGCAGATTCTGCTCCTGCTGAATTGCAAGAAGATGAGGTATATATGCAATCTTGAAATCCTATGCGTGCTGGAATCTTTTTGTATAACCATTCACCATTGTTCAGTAAGGAAAAGACTAGAACGCTAGTTGTCCCCGGAGAGCATAAACCTGCAAAGTTTAAGCTCAAATCTACCCTATTTTTTGGTCTCTTTAATGTGATGGACCACCATAAGGAAGCTCCGAAGGAAGTGGGTTTAAGTTAAGGAAAAAAAGTGTTAAAAAAAAGGCTGTCATACAAGGGGTTAAGTACACAGAGGGTGTATGTTACCTCCAGGATCCTTTCATTTACAATTAGTAATTTACTGAGCCCTGACAGTAGTTTTTGCTAGACTCCAGAGATACAGCTCTCAACACATCAGCTTCTCTGCCCACTCCTCCTCCTCTCCTGCCCATTTACAGTGAATCATGAATGGGGTCAATCATGAATGGGGTCACAAATTGTTTTGTGATTGGGCAAGGGGAAAGGAAGTGCAAGCAGTGCAACTTCTGTGTATGAAACCGTAACTTGCGTGTCCGTCTGGCTCAGTGAACAGTAAATTGTAAAAGAAAAAAGCTGCCGTACACCTTGTTGAATTCAACACCTTGTGTGCCATCAGATTCTTCACAGTAGATTTTCTAGTCACTCTGTGGAATCTGTTTAACCAGCCCTCTCTCTAACTCCTGCTTTAAGGGGGCAGAAGGAAAACCTATTCTGGAGATTTTCTTGGCACCAAAGTGATCATGGTACCTCCAACAGTCCTGAATCTTAGTGAACCTTCCAAGGGCTCTACAAGACTGTCCAGCCCTTCTTTCCCAAGGTCCCGCATTCCATCCGGTGTCACGGACACTGGTTTTGATGGCTTGGTTGTTGAACTCAAAGTCCTGAGGCTCCAAGCCTTCCTCTTTTTATATAGGGTTTACCACCACATGTGGAAAGCATACTTTGCTTTGTTTTTAAAGGGAGAAATGCATCCCAGGAAATACTCCATATCATAAGTACTTTTCTTTTTTTTTTTTTTTTTTTTTTTTTACAGCCAGGGCTAGACAAGTCTTTAGCCATGAGGACTATAAAGGTCAAGTTTCTGCCTTGGGGGTGCACTCTACAGAGACTGCTGACTTACGAATTCTGAGTTCGCGGAGGCTGTTAACATAACGATGGCAGCAAGATGCACACTCAGAGCTGTTGGATGTCTACACAAGGAGGGCACATAAAGTGTGCAAATAATCTAATGGGAAGGTGGCTTTTTAAATGAATAGTGTGGCAGCAGGGTCTCTTATTAACCACTTCTGGACCGGAATGATTTGCCCCCTTAATGACCAGGTCATATTTTGCCATACGGCACTGTAATGTTAACAGACAATTTGGTTGGTCGTGCGACGATGTACCTAAATAAATTGATGCCTTTTTTTTTTTTCTCCACAAATAGAGCTTTCTTTTGGTGGTATTTAATCACCTGTGCAATATAAACAAAAAAGCGACAATTCTGGAAAAAAAAAATCACATTCTGCTATATATTTCCCCCCCAAAAAAATATAAAAAATCAAAATGTAAGAAAATCGCAATAAGCGTATTTTGATTGGTTTGCGCAAAAGCTATTGCGTCTACTAACTACGGGAAAGGTTTGTAATTTTTTTTTATTTTTATTTTGTTGTTTTTTTTTTCTGTTTTTTTGTGGGACTGCGACATTGTTGCAGACAGATCGGACCCCTGACTGACATTTTTGACACTTTTGGGGGGGGACCAGTGACATTATTACTGTAATCAGTGCCAAAAATATGCACTGTTACTGTAATAATGACACTGGCAGGGAAAAGAGTAAGTGATCAAGGAGTTAAACGTGTGCCTAGGGGGCGTGTTTCTAACTTGTTGGGGCGTGGCTTGTGAAATAATCATAGAGACCTGTGATCCTACATAGAAGGATCACAGGGGCTCTGTGATCATTCCAGGGAGAATGGTCAGCTGTGTTTACAACAGCAGACTGTTCTTCTCTCTCAGCGGGGGAACGATTGCCAGCGTGAGGCAGCACTTGGAGCAGCCTGCTCCATGCATCGGTTTCCCCGCTGACGAGTGGGAGCGGCGCGCGAGATCACCCCCTATAGCCTGCGCGCGACTGACGTATAACTACTGCGGTTTGTGCAGGAGCGGCTGCCTGCTGCATAACTGCGGTGGGCGGTTGTAAAGTAGTTGATTGCGTTTTCAGATCTCATTTAGGTACAAGAGATTAGAGCTGCACGATTCTGGATAAAATGAGAATTACGATGCTTAGACTAAGGATCACGATTCTCAGGGTAACATCTGTAAACATTATACCAAATAATTAGGCAAACTTTACTGTTTTTTTTTTTTTTTTTTTTTTATTAAAGTGTATTTTTTTCCCCAAAAAACTGCGTTTGAAAGACTTCTGAGCAAATACAGTGTGACATAAACAAGATTGCAACAATCGCCATTTTATTTTCTAGGGTCTCTGCTAAAAAATATATATATGCTTGGGGATCGAAGTAATTTTCTAGCAAAAAATATATATATGCTTGGGGATCGAAGTAATTTTCTAGCAAAAAAATACATATTTTTAACTTGTAAGCAACAAGTGTCTAGAAAAAGGCTTAGTCTAGAAAAAGGCTTAGTCTAGAAAAAGGCTTAGTCTAGAAAAAGGCTTAGTCTAGAAAAAGGCTTAGTCTAGAAAAAGGCTTAGTCTAGAAAAAGGCTTAGTCTAGAAAAAGGCTTAGTCTAGAAAAAGGCTTGGTCTAGAAAAAGGCTTAGTCTAGAAAAAGGCTTAGTTAGCCTAGAAAAGGCTTAGCCTAGAAAAGGCTTAGCCTAGAAAAGGCTTAGCCTAGAAAAGGCTTAGTCTTTAAGAGGTTAAAGTGGTTGTAAATTCACATAACTTTACCTATAGGTACTGTAAATATCTCCTAAACTTGCACCTTTTAGGAGATGTTTACATTTCATGCAACCAATGTCATTGGTGCATGCGCTCTGAAGAAACGGCCGCCCGTGCGGTTTCTTCGGGGCCCCGTGCCGTGATTCGTGGCTCCCGGCCAATAGCAGCATAGCCGGAGTCTGCAGACCAGGAAGGAAGATGAATGCGGCTGTCATACTAGCACATTATGCATTTACTTTGCAGGGAAGAAAATAAACGAAAAAAAAAAAAAGGAAGGGTTTATTTCCTCTTTAATCTGCTCTCACATAGAAGTTCTTTCCTTTGATCTAAAAGAATGAAAAGATACATTGTAAAGCATTGTGTTTATAGATATCCTGCAGCCTTAGGGCCCTTTCACATGGGCGCTCCGTATGTCCGCAAATCATCCTATTTTGCGGATGATTTGCGGACATAATGTAAGTCTATGGCATTGCGGATGTCAGCGGAATACCATCCGCTGACAACCGATTTTCATCCTTTCAGTTCTGTTCCGTTTCTTTGAACTGAACAGAACCCTATTTTTGTTCCGTTCAAAAAACAGAAAGGAAGGAAAATCGGATGTCAGCGGTGTCATCCGCTGACATCCGCAAACCCCCATAGACTTACATTATGTCCGCATATCCTCCGCAAACGGATGGGATGATATGCGGGCATACGGAGCGGATGACAGAAATGTCATCCGCTCCGTGGAAAAAAAAGGACCGCAGCGGAGCTCTCACGCGAAGCGGCCGTGTGAAAGAGCCCATAACAACATTGATAAACATTTGGGGCTTCTTTTTTTGAAAGCTGTGAGTGAGCAGAGAACAGCTGTGTAAGAATCCTGAGCATGCCATTTTTAAGATCGTGGGGGGGAGAGAATCGAGATTGCAATTTTTAACGATTTAATCGTGCAATTCCACAAGAGATATATAGAAAACTGGACATTTGGTGCTTGATCTCAATTAAAGTGCTTTAGCTTTACTAGTGTATTGGCAGAAAATGCTACCCAATTTAACGGCCTTATTTCTATGATTCTATGTTTAGGAAACTGCTTGTAAAAACCGAGAAAAAGTTTTCCATTGAGTTGTAGGGCTTGCCCTTGGTGACCAATCACTCTTCTGTGTTTTTTTTTTTTTTTTGTTACCTAGAGATTATATGATGGAACTTGTACAGTGACTATGGTCAGGTTTTCATCCTATAAATGATTATTCTTTTATATGTTTCATTTCCTTTTTGCACTCCCTTCCAGAACTTTTTCCCAGATAACTTTTTTTTTTTTATTCAAGATTTTACAACAAAATAAAGGACACAAAACCCCACAATGCACTTTGATAGCCATACTTTTTCATAGTACTACTACAAACGATTTCTAGCACTATACAAAAAATAATAAGGCAAAATAACCTAAAATTTAATATACAAAATAAGGTCACTTTCATAGCCTTAAGGCTTTAATTACTTTACACGAATTTCTCTGATTAGAAATACACTAATTTCTCTGATTAGAAATACAAGAAAAAAAAAGCTGCACTCAATATTCAGCTTACGTGCAAGAATGAAAGGCGTAAAGTCAGGAAGGTGTGGTTTTTTTTTTTTTTTTTTTTTTTTTTTAAAGGGAGGGGGGCTCCTTGAGGAGGACAAGGGCTTCTTCCCAACCACCCTGGGCAGGTGGTTGTGGGGGTCTGCGGCCAGGGGGCTTATCAGAATCTGGAAGCCCCCCTTAACAAGGGGGCCCCCAGATCCTGGACCCCCTTCCTATGTGAATGAGTATGAAGTAAATTGTACCCCTACCCGTTCACCCCAAAAAAGGCAGTGTATGTAAATAATGACAAGACAATTTTGAGAAATGCTTTATTAAAAATACTCCTCCCGTCCTTCTCCGATGTCTCCCGTGATTATACCAGTTCCGCTCTCTGCGGCTGCTTATAAAGCTGTGGTGTGTGGTCACCTGGAGACCCCGTCCCTTGTGTCATCACGTATTGTCAAGGAGAAGACCGGGTAAAGATTTTTAATAAAGGACTTCTCAAAATCGTCTCGTCATTCTTTACACTACACTGCCTTTTTTGGGGTAAATGGGTAGGGGTACAATGTACCTCATACTCATTATCGATGGGGCGGGCGGGATCTGGGGGCCCCCTTGTTACAGGGGCCGTCCAGATTATGATGAGTCCCTTTCCCGCAGACCTCCACAACCACTGCCTAGGGTTGTCGGAGAAGAGTTCCTTGTCAATTCCATGGGGACAAGGTGCATTGGGGTGTGGGGGGGCCCCAAAGCACCCACCTCCCCATGTTGAGGGAGTGTGGCCTGGTATGGTCCAGAAGGGGGTGGGGCTGCTTGCTCGGATAAGGGTTTGGTATGGATTTTTGGGGAGGACCCCCACACTGTTTTTTTTTTTTTTTACATTTTGGCATGGAGTTCGCCCTCAAGATCACACCATTTTTTCTTTCACACAAATGAAGTGACTTCTCAGTTTGAGTTGCAATGTTAGTGTATAGCTAGAGTGGCTCACTGATTGTTTTTGCTTGTTGCGTGCTATTCTTTTTTTGTCCAAGGAATGCTAGCAATAAAAACTGTAGGTCTGCCTATACCTACGTCCATGTTTCTGAGTGCCATGGCCTCTGCCGCTGTTCTGGCCTATTGATTTCTGTGGGGAGTATCTCCTTTTCTCAGGGCTCTGGCCACAGCCCCATAAGTCTGTGGGGGTTTAGGAGAGTGAACCTTAGTCTACGTAGGGTATATATTATTACTTTGTGTACCTAGAGCACTATGGATTAGTACAGCAGCTGCTGAGAGCCTGAGCCAGCCCTGCTCAGAGCGAAGGGGGAGAACTGAGCAATCAGCTGTGTTGGATCGCTCAGTTCTCTGGGTAGAGTTGGCGGACAGATGTTGCTGGGATCTGTGCTGTTGCTGGGATCTGTGCTGCAGCTATCTAGGTAAGTTTATTATTATTATTATT
Source organism: Pelophylax lessonae (assembly GCF_965119305.1). Classification (NCBI taxonomy): domain Eukaryota; kingdom Metazoa; phylum Chordata; class Amphibia; order Anura; family Ranidae; genus Pelophylax; species Pelophylax lessonae. The sequence continues at coordinate 811,118,572 of NC_138768.1, read as the reverse complement.
ATTATTATTATTATTATTATAATTTTTTTTGGCTTCTTACTTTCTTTTTTAAAAAGGTTAATTTGTCATCTATGCTTTTGAAATACTTTTTTTTGCCAGGCCTGTATTGTTTTACACTTCCTTTCTCCATTTTATAGTAATATCTTCTTTCTCTCCCCCCCCCCCCCCTCAAAAGTCTGTTTCAGATCTAGATACGTCCATTGAGCAGAAAGAGCACAGTGAAATTCCCTGTAAATTCTCGGTCGGAGATCTTGTGTGGTCTAAGGTGTCTGGATATCCATGGTGGCCATGTATTGTGACCTCTGATCCTGTTCTTCACAGCCACACCAAGATCAAGGGTAGGTTCTGCTTTGTTCGAAGCCACTACAGCGGTTATGCTTGAAGCTTTCCTTTAAGCAGAGGGAACGCCCTTAGGTTGTTTATATTGGTGTGTGTGACTGTAATGTTTGCATTTCAGCCTTGGCTTGAAATCCTAATTTTTACTTAATATGGGATAATTTTATTTTTCAGTTTGCAAGTGGTCATCCTAAGTGCTTTATTGAAATTGTGGGCTTGAAATAATGTGGTTTTGTGAGCAAGATTTCCGTGCAGCTAGCATAGCCTGCAGAAGACAACTGTAGTAGTGTAACTTGATTTGCATTGATGTATTTAACTGCTAAATACACAGAAAAAAAACAAACCAATATGGGACCTGCATCACCTGCTTAGTAGACTTTTATATGAACATACTCTTGTGAATTCCCACCCTATAGCTGCATAGGATAATGTCATACACAGTCCTTATGATTGCCATTTCATCAGCTAATGAGCATAACTGCAAAGGTTTTGCTTATTACTTTCAGCGAGCCCACTTGAATCTCCTCTTTACAGAGCAGGTGCACCCCCTGCAATCCTGATTTCAACTCTTCAGATGCCATTTGGTAAATTTTTGTGAATGGATGTGAGCCAATATAAGCTAAAAGGTTGACTGCTTCTAGTAAAGTTGTTTGCATTCCGTTTTTTTACAGGACAGAAAAAGAGCTTTCGCCAGTATCACGTACAGTTTTTTGGAAATGCACCGGAAAGAGCGTGGATTTTCGAAAAAAGTATTGTGCCTTACACTGGAGAGCAGGAGTATGAACAGCTCTGCCAGGAGAGCGCGAAACAGGCTACAAGCAAAGCTGAAAAAGTCAAGGTGTGTACTGCTAACCTGTGTTGGAATGTGCCACTGTCTCATAACACATTTGAGAAATGTTTGAATTGGTCTGTATGTTGTGCAGCTTTTTTAACCAATTCAGTTCTAGAAGGTTTTCCCCCCTTCCTGACCAGGCCATTTTCTTTTGTTCATTGATGCTTCGTAACCATTGGGTTATACTGCTTGCTGCAGGAGTAGGACACTAGGCAGGAAAAAGCTTGACTACGCCTATGGGCAGTCCCAGGGGTTATACACCCACTCTCAGCTATAGGCGCTCAGTTTTTTTTCTGCCTAGTCAGGAGTAAAGGCCCATACACACAAGAAAATCTAAAGGGACCGATCTGTCGATTTTCGGATTGTTAGTATGGTGCTTTCAACAGCCGACTCCGACTTTTTGGCCGACAAAATCCTGATGTGCTGGCTATATAATTTTTGTTGTCCGTCGAAACAACGTCCGATTTTTGTCTCATTAGTTCAGATTTCGACGGAAAAAAAATCTTAAGAGCAAGACTAGGCATGCTCAGAGACGAAAGAACACATACAAAACGCATGACCTCATTTCTGAAGTAGAATTCTGTCGTACGGGGAAATTCGTATGAAAATAACCTTCACTTTCCACATCAGACTAGCATGCCACAAAAAACGGACGACAGATCATTCGATAATCTGATTGTGTGTATGGGGCTTAAGGCTCTAGTTCCTTGCTGGATGTCTGGTCCTGACAATCTTTTTTTTTTTTTTTTTTTTTTTTTTTTTTTTTTTAAATGGCAGTTTTTCCTTTTTTGTAGATTTTCACAGGAAAAAAACAATCAATTGCCGGACTGGGTGACGGACAGGATAATCTACATCCAGAGGGTCCCCCCAGTCTGGCTAGCGAGCACGTGCAGACTGCAGCTCTGCGCTAGGTCGGATGGGACATAGTCCCACTGGACGAGGGCTGGCTTGCGAGTTAAACGGCTCACGAGGATGCATAAGACCTGGCCTCAGCCTGAGTTGGGAGTGTTTCTCCTGGCTGACGGCACCCACATTGGAGCGGTGGTCTGTCCAGGGCAGTGCCCACCTGGTTCCTGGTACAGTGAGTAGCTGTCCCACTTCTACCTCTGGCGCTTTGGGGTCACTTCATTTTTGACAACCCTGCCACCATGTGTGGGGCACCTGGGCTGGGCTGAATAGGACTACAGTTGGATGAATCTTGGCCTGCGATCTGTACTTCCTGGGGGGATTCTGCACTGGGAACAATGTTTATTATTGCCCTTGCCACGCAGACTCTGCCTAATGGGCGGAGTTCCAATGATGTGTCTTTGTGAGGGCAAGTACCTCCTGCCCTGTGGGAGCTGGGTGACCAGCTGGCGCAGGGGCTGCAATTTATTTGGGATGCTGGGCTGGACACGGCTCCTTTTTATGTGGGTCACCTGTCAGTTTCGGCGGTGGTTGTCCGGCGTATACTTGACAGGAGTGTTGGTCTGCGGATCAAACTTCTAAGAAGGCCTTAATGGATCTCCCTTTTCTCAAGTCGTCTTCCAGAACAGCCCATGAGATTTAGGGCTCCTCCTACCAGGAGAGGAAACACATTAAATCCAGTCAGATAAAAATGCGGCCCTCTTGTCCTCACCTTCAGTATTAGTTTTTCCTGCGGACAGGGGGGTAACATGTTCCTGGAACTACTCCTGGTCTCATGGACTGTCCTTGAAGACTGGGAAAAAGATGCATCTTCTCCTGCCCAAGTGCGGTACCCCTACTTACTGGCATAGGGGTGACCGCTTTGTCTCCTGTATCTCAGTGGTCTGGGGAAGACAGGACCGTGGATGTCGTCAAGGATCGCAGGGGGGGTCATCTTCCAATCCTGGTGGCGTCCTTGGAGCAGCGGGGAGCTGTGTACCCGTGACGCCGCCGATTCAGAGCAGGGAGAGCAGCCTGCAGTTTTGAATCTGGCGCCGCGAACGGAGAGGGCGGAACTCCTGCGTTCCACCCTGGCCATAGGAAGTGGCGAGGTCACTTCCGGAGCAGTGACGCACATCCGCGGGCGCCAGAAACAGCGGTTCAAATTTCTATGGCGCCTACAGGAGACTCTGGGCGGTCGGTGTGAGGTGAAAACCCAGCAGGGGCTGCGGACCACCAGACGGAGCAGGATGGATTCCACGGCAGCATCCGCTCAGGCGGCAGACGCAGGCTCTGGCACCGGCAACTCCCAGGTAAGCGATGGGAGTCTTCCCTCTTTGCAGATACCTGTATGGGGGTCTTTTTCCTTTCCCTTCCCTTTAGCTAAATAGCGGTTGGTGAAGGGGGCAGGTATAGTTTTGGGGGTCATAACTCAATTGGTAATCAGGTTTTTTTGTTATAGACCAAGGCTCAGGACAAGGTCCAGGTGCAGCCCCCCAAAAAGAAATGTGCAGTTTGGGGGACTAAGCTAAGTTCCACATGAAGCAAAACGGTGTGCCGCACATGTATTGATGATCTGGTTAAGGGTGACCCTACTGTATCCACCCAGAGGATGTTGACTTTGGTCAGTCAGGGATGAGCAAACTTCAACCTTTAGCTTCTTTAGGACCCTTATGGATCGGTTACAGACCCCAGTACAGGCCCCTGTGCAATCTCAGGCCCCTACATTGGTCTCTAACCCAACACAGAGTGTGTATGGTGACAACACGAGGGAGGAATGGGAGTCCCCTCATTCCTCATTTGAGGAGTCTGGATCAGGGGAGAAACCCAGGGAGAGAAAATCCGCTGGGGGTTCCAGATATAAATTATTACTTGATGTGCATGAATTGCTTAATATCACAAAGAATAACCACAGACGCGAGCTCTTCCGGGTGGGGGGCGCACATCTCCAGAGCCAACTAGCACAGGGAGAATGGTCCCCGCTAGAAGCACAGAACTCGTCAAATCAGAAAGAGCTCATGGCAGTACAAAAAGCCTTAGAGGTCTTTCAGATGGACCTAAAGGGAAGTCATCTACAGATTCGATCCGACAACATGGCAATGGTGGCGTACCTCAACAAACAGGGAGGTACACGGAGTCAGGGTTTGCAGTTCATAGCCCAGAAAATATTCTCTTGGGCCAAGATGAATCTTGCCTCCATTTCAGCAATTCATCTGAAGGGGACTCAATGTCTTAGCAGACCACCTCAGCCGCCACCAAGTGTGTTGGGACAATTGGTCCCTTAACCCAAAGGACTTTGCAGAAGTTGCGGGCAAGTGGGGTTTACCAGAAGTGGACCTTTTTGCAGCTCAAAGAGCAAAACAAAGAGGTTCTTTTCCCTGAACCAATCGGATCAATACAGAAGTGACTATGAGGAACAGGGTGTGCTACTGAAGAAGAAATTTGAGGAAAAGGGATATGAGGAAGAACATATAGAGGAGGCCTACCAAAAATACTGGTCCCTATATGAGGAAACCACTCCAGGCACTGGGAAAACAGGAACCACCCAGGACAAGGGAGGTGAGATGCAGATCAGGTTCTGTACAAGATACAACAATGGAGCCCCCTGGATCCAGAAGACCCTGAAGACAAATTGGAGTATCCTCAAGCAAGACCCTGTCCTAAAAGACCACCTGCCTTCCCACCCTCCGCTTATCTTTAGGAGCATAGTGGCCCCAAGCAGGGTCAGAAAGATCAAGAGGAACGGGCTTAGCAACTCTTGGATCCCTGTGTTTGACCAAAAGGGTAGCTACAGGTGTGGAGTGAGCAACTGTGGTACCTGCATACACATGTGCCACCGAAAAAAGGGAGTCACCTCCACAGATGGTAAAATCTTCAAAATACAGCAATTCATTAACTGTGGTACTACCCATGTAGTGTGTGGTCTTTTGTGCCCTTGTGGGCTCTTTTATATGTGGGACGGACTACACGCCCTTTAAGAGTCAGGATAGGGGAGCACAGGAGTAGCATTTCCCTTCAAAAAGAGAAATATTCAGTGCCCCGCCACTTCCTAGATAGGCACAATAGCCGCACAGAGAGGTTGAGAGTCTTTGGGATAGAAGCCATTAGCAATGATATGGACAGTGGGAAGAAATATCAAACTTTGCACAAGAGAGGCATATTGGATATTTACTCTGGGATCTCTCAATCCCAAGGGCCTCAATGAAGAAATTGAGTTGCACTCCGTCTTGTGATTGGGATGCACTAACATCTGGATTATCCTATTCGCACTCTGACCATGCTGTGCTGCCATCCTGTGCTCTCCCAGATGTGTGCAGGTGACATTCAGGGTGCCACTGCATGCGCCCTATTATGGACAGGCTGTCCATTCCATATTTGGTCATTAGGTGACGGCACTCTGCATGCCCCACTGCGGTGCATATTCCCTGTCCCCCTCAGTGCTCGTTATGTCTGGCCCTGCACATTTTTCTTGTGCGTTCCCTTGTGCCTTTCCTTGTGCCACGATTTATGCAGTCACCTACATGCGTTCTCCCCCACTCTTCTAACATCTTGTCACATTTAACATTGCTTACAGGATCGGAGAGTGCGGGGAATACGCTATTACTGAGTATGATATCATTACCATACGATTCATGCAATTGCCCTCCCGTGTTCAAGACCTGTGTTCCACATCCTTGTTCCATTATCTTTATCGATATCTTTTTTACACAGTGCACTTCCGATTTTCATTTTTTACATTTTGTTTTTTATATATTTTCACTGTGTATTATGCGATTCATTATTCATAATTTATTACTTACCAGATTGATGTATTAATCATCTTCACCCCATATTTATTTATATTTTTATTACACATACCGGATATGTAGTATTCGATTCGGAACCAATGGAATTTTTTTTTTTAGAAAATAGTGCCGATTTCACCTGGCCTTTTTTTATTTTTACCAATATCTGGTTGTGTCCCCCTTCCCTACCCTTCCTCTCATGTGCCTTACTTAGTTAGCCTGGCTGCTTGTCCCCTCTGCCCAGTCTTGGCAGTGGGAGTGGGCGTGAGCCAGCACAAGCAGGGAGGTGTGGTCTGCGGCCGTGGGTGACTCCCTTTCCAGCACAGGAGCCTGGGGGAGGAACCGGAAGTGACATCTATGTACACCCAGAAGTAACCTTTGAGGCTGTGGAACGCAAACCCCGCTCACCCAGAAGTGTGTGTGTGTTCCAGGCCAACAATATACGGCTTGGAATGCTGGAAACACTGGACCCTCCTGAATCCGCTCCTTGATTAGCAAGTACCCACCGATTGTCGGGGAAATCCTCACCCAGCAGCATCCAAGGCTCCCTTGTGAGAACCTTTTTCCTATGGGCTTCTGTGGTGCACTGATGCACCGTGCACACATTTGGATGTGAGCATGCAGCATTCATACTGCAAAGCTCAGCGCAGGTTCATCACTATTCTTCCGCTGTTTAGCTTTCTGGGGGAATGAGTTTGTAACGCCATCCACTGATTACTGATGTCTGATTATGCATGTGTTTTACCCTTGTTTTAAATATCGTTTTTTAGCAGAATTGTCTGTTACCAATCATGGTATTCATATGATCCTATACTGATCTATTAACCTCCACTGATCCTTTGTTTCCTAATGATACTTTTGAGTATAATGCTTCAGCATTAACTATCATCTGTCATCATCTATGTATTTGTTTATTATTTATGTATACATATATTTCTTTCTCCTGTATCACAAGCATCCATACAAAACTTTTTGGGCCATTACCACTATCATGCTATCCTTGGTTGTTTGCACCCAGTGCTACGGCCATATTATGAGCATCTATTGCATGCACCTGACCATTGGGACACGCACCCCAGTTTGTTTTCTCCTACACCGGTCCCTGACCTTTTGCCCCTCCCAGGGCGGGGGCGGGTGGTGTGGGCGGTGCCCACTGGCTATATAACTTCCTAGGAGTGCATGGTGGGTCAGTGGCGATTTTGGCTCGGAGGAAGAGGGTCCTCCCTCAAAATCCCCTCCCCCATCACGCTATCCAGTAGTAGAGAAGTGTCCTGGAAGCGAGCGGTGCCCATTTCCTATATGCTTGTTCAAATGCTACGTTTGTGAATATATTGTACGCTACCCTTCTTTGATTTTAATAAACTTTTAATTTTAATAAACTTTTAAGTGGTAATGCACAATCTAATCTCTGAAGTCCTCCAAAAAATTCTCCAGGAGGATACCGATCTGATTCGAATAGCTCCTTTTTGGCCCAAAAGGCTGTGGTTTTCACGCCTACAGGCCTTAACCTCAAAACCTCCAATAACTTTGCCTTTGAGACAGGATCTGTTGACTCAGGGTCCGGTTTCCTATCCGCACATCATGCCCTGAAACTGACAGCTTGGTATCTGAAGAGCAGATACTAAGTTCCCAAGGATTCTCAGGCAATCGCCCGGGCTAAGCCTATAGTTGTCAGAACATGTCCGACTTGGAACCTATCCCTGGTCCTTCAAGCCTTAGTAACAGTTACTTTAGAAGCCTTGAAGGATTTAACAGAAAATCTACTCTCTTAAAACTGCATTCTTGATTACAGTGACATCCGCTTGAAGGGTCAGTGAAGTTGCAGGCCCTCTCAATTAGGGAGCCTTTTCTTATGATTTTTTGAGGATAGAATAGTGTTAAAAACCGATCCAGGTTTTTTACCTAAGGTAGTTACTTCCTTCCATAGAACACAGGATATTGTACTACCTACCTTTTTGTAATTCTCCAAAAAATGACAAGGAGAAGAATTTTTTAGTTTTTTGGATGTCAGAAGAGCTCTTCTGGCTTACCTAGAGGTGACTAAAAGCTTTAAGAAGTGTGATACCTTATTTGTACTTTTTTCTGGCACACATAATAGAGCTTCTAAAGCCACCATAGCTAGGTGGATAAAGCAGGCTATTATAGAAGCTTAGAAAGCAAAAGATGTTGCTTCACCATTTATCCACGCCCATTCAACAATGTCCTTGTCCACGTCTTGGGCTGAAAGGGCTGCTGCCTCACCAGAACAAATCTGTAATTCCGCTACCTGGTCTAACTTTTCGACCTTTGTTAGAAAATATCGCCTGGACCTCCTCTCTTCTCAGGAACATGCATTTGGTCGAAAGGTGCTCCAGGCAGTAGTCCCTCCCTAGACTGATACATTTCTGGCTCATCGTCTCATGGGCTGTCCTGGAAGACGACTTAAGAAAAGCTAAGTTAGACTTACCGGTAACTCCTTTTCTAATAGTCTTCCAGGACAGCTGGATTCCCACCCAGTGTTGTCTTGTATTATTTGTGTGTGTGTGTGTGTGTGTATATATATATATATATATTTTTTACTGGAATGTCCTACGGTTCTCGAATACTGAAGGGGAGGACCAGAGGGCCGCCTTTTTTTTTATCTGATTGGATTTAATGTGTTTCCTGTCCTGGTGGGAGGAGCCCTAGGTCTCATGGGCTGTCCTGGAAGACTCTCAGAAAAGGAGTTACCAGTAAGTCTAACTCCAGCTTTTCAGGGGGGTTGCCTGTTTTGGCGCTGCCCTGGATGACATTATATAAGGGTCTCATGAGGGGTAAAGTGCCTTTCTTCCACAGGCTAACAAGGGTAAGGGCCTTCGTCGCAGACGGGGTCCCTCCCTGTCAGCTCACAGTTTCTTCGTCCCTCGGGGACAGTCGGTGGCCAAGTCCTTCAAGACTTCCTCGGCTGGTTCCAAACGACCCTTGTCTGGCGAACAAGAGATTGTTTTTTCCAGACCTGCGGACAAGGCCTACTCGGCCTGAAGGTGAGTCCTCACCCATCTATGGGGTGGGGGACGTCCTTGCCAGTTTTTTCGGACCTGCAGCTGGCCCGGATTCCAGGCAGCTGGGTTTAGGTCATGCGGTCCAGTTGCAAAATCGAGTTTTGATCTGTTTTTTTTTTTTTTTTTTTTTTTTTTTTTTTTCTAGTAGGGTTTTCCCTTCCAAAGTATGCTTGCAGGCGCTCTTGGGCAGTTCAGGCTCTGGTTCAACAAGCTGGACCTACTGGCCCTTTGGATGGTTCTGTGCGGATCAAAAATTAAAGATGGTATCGGTTCGCACGATGGTGGCTTCCCTACATTAGTGGGATTCCTGGCCTCCATAGACCTTGATGGCTTCCTTCACATCCCGTTATGTTCAGGACAGCAACGGGTTCTCAGTTTTTGCCGTAGGTTAGGATCTCTATTGGTTTGTGGCATTACCCCTTGTTCTTGCTTCTGCTACTCTTCTTAGAGTGTTGCCTCCGGTCCTGACGCTATTGCGGCAGCGGGCGTATCGGTCCTGGTTTCCTGGCCGATCTGTTTCTCTGCGTGGAGTCCCCTATGGTGCTGACAACGAATTTGAAAGTCACCGTGAGAGTCACCGTGAGAATTCTGTTGGAGTTCAGGTGGGTTCTGAACCTTCAGAAGTCATCCCTGGTCCCTTCCATGAGACTGGACTATCTGGGCCTGACTTTGGACTCATCCTCAGTCAGGGTGTTTTCTCCTTCCGGGAAAACACTCTTGGAACCTCAGACTGCGGTTCAACTAAACTATCCAGCACATGGTCGTTCCCTTTGGACCTGCCTGTGAGTTCTGGGGCTTTTGGTGTCGTGTCGTCTTTTGAGACGATCCTTTTCGCTCAATCTCTCTCTCGAGGATCCCCCAGAAGGCATTCCTTCTCGTATGGGACTAGAATCCAAACTCTCTGGACTTTCAGATCCCGCTGAGCCAGGTGACCAGGGAGTCTTGATCTGAGAATCTTCCTACCCTTTTACTGGACAATTGTCACTGCGGATGCAAGCCTGTCTGGGTGGGGAGTCCTCGGCAGGTTCTCTGCTTCGGGAGTATGGTCCCTGAAGGATCCAGGTTACCGATCAATGTCCTGGAGCTGAGAGATATCCGGCTTTGCCTAGTTCACTGGATCGGGCACCTGCAGCTGTCCAGTGCACATTCCATCGACTACGCCACGACCGTGGCTTATGTCATTCACCAAGGGGGCACCTAGGGTGTCCTTGCGGCCTTGCAAGGGACAGGCATTCTTCTTTGGACAGAGCGCCTTGTTCCAGCTCTCTCCGCTGTTCCCTTTCCAGGTGTGGAAAATTGGCAAATGGATTGCCACAGTCGACAGGCCTTGGATGCACGGGAATGGTCCCTTCATCCGGAGGTGTTCCGGCGGTTGTGCCTTCCTTGGGGCACCCCAGATGTGGACCTATTGGCGTCACATTTACTTGATAGTGCCAAGGTTTTTGGCCCGCTGCCGGGACTCTCTGGCGGGTGCAATGGTGGCACCATGGGTTCTGTCATAGGCAAGAACATTCACTAAGTTTGTGAATTATGCTGAGAAGTTTAGCATGGTCACCTGCACAAGGTTGGCGCCGGCATGGTCGTGTGAGTAATCGCAGATGAGCCAAGGTCAGTATCAGCTGCTTGTCTGCCTTTCCTCCTCAAGTTGCTGCCAAGAATTCTTCGCAGGATTGAGTCGGAAGGAATTCCGGTCATTCTCCTGGCTCCAGACTGGCCTCGCTGAGCTTGTTACGCCGACCTGGTCATTCTAGCCGCAGACGCTCTTTGGAGACTTCCTCTCTGAGGATTTATTGTCTCCAGGGCCAATCTGCCTTCTGGTTTATGGTGGCTTGCTTTGCCGGCTTAGCTGTTGGAAGCCAGGTGCTGAAGGACAGGATTGTCTGCTTTGGTGATTCCCACCCTGCTTGAAGCATGGGAAGCGACTTCTAGGATGATTTTTTTTTCGTCATACGAGAAGGTCGTATATTGCGTATTGGGAGTCTCTTTGGGCTCCCCCACACTGTTACTCGGTGGCCCGGATCTTGGCTTCCTTCAACGGGAAGTTGATCAAAAGTTGGCTTTGAGTACTGTCAAGGGTCAGGTTTCGGCTTTGGCCATTTTCTTCCAAAGGCCGTTGGCCGCCCATTCCCTGGTGCATGATTTCTTCCTGGGGGTCCGACACTTGGTACTTCCGGTGCGATCTCCATCACCAACTGGGGGCCTTGATTTGGTGCAGTCCTTCAAGAACCTATTTTTGGAAGTATTCAAGGGTATTCCCTGCCTACCTTATTGCAGAAGGTGGCCTCCTCGGTTGCTGTCACTGTGCGCGCAGGGTGTCGGCACTGGCGACATTGTCCGGTCGTCCTCCCCTATATGTTGGTTCATGGAGACAAGTGGTACTTTGTCCGGATCTGTCCTTTCCTTCGAACTGTGTACTTGGCAACTACTGAGTTTTTCGTAAGTCAGGCTCGCTCTCTGTACTTACGGAGGGCCCATGAACAGGACTGCCTGCGTCTGCGGCGACTATTTCCAGATGGGTCGGACAGACGGTGGTGCAGGCTTATTCGATTTAAGGGTCAGGTCCTACCTTTCCCTATTTCGGTGCGTTCTACTCGGGCGCCTAGTGCTTCCTGGGCTCTTTCGCCTGGCAGGCATCTGTGCACCAGGTTGCAAGACGGCTACCCGGTAGTCTGTTCACACCTGGATGTGCTGGCATCTGAAGATGCCTCTTTTGGCCGCAAGTTTTGCTGGCTGCTGTCTGGAGGGCTTTTGGCCTTCCTTGAGGGTGTTTACTGTTTGTTTCAGGTGGGCCGCCTCCTTTTTGTTCTGCTGAGTCCTATGTTGCCTGTTCGTCTATGTTTAGCCTTGGGGACTTGTTCTTTTCTGCTGTTCCCACCCCTCATTTTATGGCACTGCTTTGGGACGTCCCTACTGATATGGATCTGAGAACTGTGTCAGTCAATGAACGATAGAGAAAACTAGATTTTTTGACTTACCGTAAAATCCTTTTCTCAAATTCATGGACGCAGTACCCGCCCTCTGTTTTGAGTTGGGTTGGTGTTACTTTCTGACACTGCTTTGATACAAAACTGACATCCTGTGCAGAAAGAGGGTATACCCTCTGGGATTGCCCATAGGCGTAGCCAGAACTTTTTCTCTGCCTAGTGTCCTACTCCTGTAGGAAGCAGTATAACCCTACTGATATGGATCAGAGAATTGCGTCCATCAATGAACTTAAGGGAAAAGGATTTTACAGGAAGTCCAAAAATCCAGTTATCCTGCCTGCGTGTCCACGTCATGGTGGGCAGCCCTCTTTTAAGGGGGCTATTTCCTATTATGGCCTCTAAGGAGGGCACAGAGGGCGGCGACAACCCCCCCTTCCCCCCTCTTTTTTTTTTTTTTTTTGCGGGGTCCTGTATGTGGGCCCTTGGTCAGCGTCCCTTTTGTGGGATCGCATTTGGTGGCCTCCCCTGATTGTTTCGTTTTCTGGCTGAGCTTAGTATATAGTGACCCTATTGGGTCTGCATCCACACACCCTGAGTGCTCAGTGATTCCTCTGCTTCTCTAGCCACGCATGAAGAAAAGGTGCTGGTGGATGCACTGTTTGTGTCAGTGCATGACAATTTAAAAAGAAGGTTGTGGCTGATGCTGCATGGGGGGTGCAGGTCTCTTTTGACACCCACAGGCCTTCCAAAGTGGCGAGGGTGTTCCCTTTGACAACATTGTCACAAAACAGTGGGGTTGTCCAAAACTCAGTGGTTCCTAAGTGCTTTTGCTTGCGGGGTGTCCATATGAGGATTAACAGAGTTAAAGGTGGACGGTCCCACCTGTTGTGGACTTGTCTATTTTCAGGTTAAATAAAGCTACCTTCTTGGTTGAGGAGTCCTCGGCCTTTTAATATCCAGCTGATGGGAGGGCCGAGGCTCTGTCCTGCCATATGTTCGTTGTGGCCGGTTCGGCACTTAGACCGGTATTTACTATTACCCTGGTGTAGCAAGGTCTGACCAGGTGGGCTAAATTTTTATGCCGGGACCTGGAGTGGAAACTGCTTCCCCCCTGTCTTGCGGAGCTGGCGGATCAGTTGGTCCAGGGGCTACAGTTTATCTTCGATGCTTCTTTGAATGGAGCTCCTTTTGCTTTCTAGTCGGTCTGTATCAGCAGACCAATACTGGTCTGTGGACGAGACGTCTAAGAAGGCCTTATCTGATCTCCTCCTTGTAGGGGATTGCCTTTTTGGAGCTTCCTTGGATGACGTTAAGGGTCTTACGGGGGGGGGGGGGGGGAGAAGAGTACTTTTCCACAGGCTACCAAGGGTAAGGAGCCCTGTCGTAAATGTGGGCCATTCTCCTCGGCTCAGAAGAGATTCCTTTTGTCCCTTAGGGCCTCAAGACAAGGGATCAAAAGTCAGTGCCTCCACGAGCGGGCTCTTTCAGACCTGCGGACAAGGCATCCTTTGCAGGAAAGGAGCCCTCACTCGTATCTGGGATGGGGGGACATCTTCGCTGGTTTCCGCATCCATGGACCTCCCTGGTACAGGACGAGGGGGGTCCACCAATTTTTCGGTCAGGCTACAATATCCAGTTTGGTCTTATCCCCCGGAAAGGTTCTTCCCTTCCAACCTGCACTTGTCCCCAGATCACTTACTGGTCTCTTTGGGGTAGTGCAAGACTTGTTTCTTCAAGGGGTGATTAAGATTTTGGAAAATTTTCCAGGGGTTTTTACTCAAATCTATTTACAGTTCCCAGAAAGGTAAACAAGGTATGTCCAATTCTGGACCTCAAGGCGCTCAACTAATTGTGCAAGTACAGAATTTCCACGTGGAGTCCATTCACACAGTAGTGGCGTCCTTACGTCAGGGGGAAATCTTCACGCTTCTATCGACATCAAGGACGCCTACCTGCACATTCTAATATGTGCCAGTCAACACTTCCTCCATTTTGCCGTGGGAGAGGAGCATTATCTGATTGTGGTGTGGACCCTTGGTCTCTCCTCCACTCCTCGGGTCTTCGCAAAAGTGTTGGCCGCGGTGCTGGCATTGTTCGAGTCAGCGGGGGATCGTGGTACTGGGGTACCAGGACGATCTTCCTCTGCGAGCAGGGTCTCCGACTGCTCTGATAGACAACTGGAGAATGCTCTGCGAACTCTGAGGGACTTCGATGGATTATGAACCTTCAGGAGTCTGCTTTGGTTCTGTCCACCATAAATGGACTATCTGGGTTTGACTCTGGCCTCAGCCAGCGTGTTTTTTCCTCTGCAAAAACTACAGACGTTGCCGGAGGCAATTCGGCTTAGGTCTTGCAGCAGATGGTCATCCCTCCGAGCTTGCATGCGGGTGCTGGTCCGGATGTCCACCCTCAAGGTGGTTTGTTTACACAGTTCCACACAAGATCTCTGCTAAAGAGATTCTGGTGAAATGGGACAAGGATCCACAGTCTCTAGAGGTGGCTTCGTTCTCTAGCACTTCGACAGGGAAAATCCTTTCTCCTGTACTGGACGGTTGTCACCACAGATGCCAGGCTGTCCGGGTGGGGAGGCGTCATCAGTACAGATGTGCTCAAGGGGTCTGGACTCTGGCAGTGTCAAGACTGCTGATTTTGATGTTCTGGAATACCGAGCGATCAGCCTTTGTCTGGCTCATTGGACAATTCATCTTCAGGGGTGTCCAGTACGAATTCATTTGAACATCAATGTCACAGCCGTGGTCTATGCCAATCGCCAAGGGGGTACAAGTAGTGTCCTAGCGGCTCAGTAAGTAGCCGGTATGTTAAGGTGGGCTAACCGATTCGTTCCAGCCCTCTCAATTTTCTGCTGCGACTCCTGTGCAGGATCAAAGCATAAGGGATTCCATCCAGACTGACCTCGCCCGTATTGGTATTCTGAGTGGGTATGGCTGGTTGCTTGGTTACTTCCTCTCGGGGAGGATCTGCTGTCCCAGGGACAGATCTTCCATCGTGCTTTACAATCGCTGGCTTTGATGGCTTGGCTTTTGAACGCCAGGTGCAAAAGGATGGTCGTTTGTCTGAGTTAGTGATTCCTACGCTGTTGAAAGATTGGAAATCTACTTCTAGGAAGATCTACCGTCGTACGTGAAAGACGTACATTGCGTGGTGTGTCTCTTGGGGTTCATCCTTGCTCCTTCTCGTAGGATCAGACCTTAACCTTCTTTCAATAGGGGATTGAACAGAAATTGGCCTTGAGTACCATCACGGGCCAATTATCGGTTTTTGGCTGTCTTTTTCCAGTGACCTTTGGCCTCACACTCCCTGGTGTGTACCCTTCTTCAGGGTTGTCCTACTTTTGTTTCCTTCAGTGCGGGCTCGTTGCCGCCCTGGGATCTTAATGTGGTGCTTTCTGCTCCACAGCAGCCTCCCTTTGAAAATATTTGGGAGGTTTCCTTGCGCTGCCGCAAAAGGTGGGCTTTTTTTGGTGGCTATCACCTCTGCGCGCACTGTGTCGGAACTGGCGGGCTTATCCTGTCATTCACCCTATTGGTGATTCATAAGGAAAAGGTGGTGCTTCGCCCCTGTCCGTCATTTCCTTCTTAAGGTGGTCTGACTGTCATTTGAATGAAGACATTGTTCTGCCTTCCCTGTGTCCCAGGCAAAACATCCGAAGGAAATTGCCTTGCATGCCTTGGATTTGGTCTGTGCAATTACGATGTACCTGGCAGCTACGGAGTCTTTTAGGAAGTCAGACTCTCTCTATTTGTGCTCATGGAAGGACTTCACAAAGGGTTGTCTGCTTTTTCTGCGACCATTTCAAGATGAATCAGACAGATGGTAGTTCAGGCCTATTGCACCAGGGTTCAGGTTCCTTCTTTCCCTCTCAAGGAGCGCTCTACTAGGATCCTTCGTGTCTCCTGGGCTTCCGTCATCAAGCATCAGTGATGCAGGTTTGCAAGGTGGCCACCTGGTCATTGGTGCACACCTTAACAATATTTTAAAGTGGATGTGTTGGCATCTGCGGATGCTTTTGGCTGCAAGGTTTTGCTGGCTGCTGCTTAGAAGACCTGGTTCCCTTGAGGGTGTATTGTTTGTTTTAGGTGAGCTCTATTTTACTTGGTTGGCTATGGTTAGCCATGGGAATTTTTTTTATTTTATTTTTTTTTTTTCACACCCCTCATGTTTAACACTGTTTTGGGACATCCCAATGGTTAAGAAGAATCAGGAGCTGTCTGTCAATGAACGAAAGAGAAAATGGGAATTTTGACTGCCGTAAAATTTGTTTTTTCTTATGTTGTTGGACACAGCACCCACCACCTCTGTGGAGTTGGCTTTCTTCTGACACTGCTTGTAACACAGAGTTCCCATAGCTGAGACTGGGTGTATACCCCCTGGGACTGCCCATAAGCGTAGTCAAGCTTTTTCCTGCCTATTGTCCTATTGCTATAGGGGGCAGTATAACCCAATGGTTAAGAAAAATATGGAGCTGTCAGTGAACATCAAAGAAATGAATTTTACAAGTCAAACATTGGAAAAGTGTAGAGTTCCCAGCATAGCGAGAACTGACCAAGCTGTGCTCTCCTGCTTAGTATGGTCAGTGTAATAGAAAAGCAAGGGGACTAGCTAGAAAACCAGGTATTTCACATAAAGGATGTAATACAAAGAGGACAGGACACTTTCTCATACAAGTCCATGGTACTACAGGCACATATCACAAAAATGAAGTGTTGGGTAACAAACTTTTAAAAAATGGCTTTCCAGGTCCAGAGCTGCTGACCTTGGAACAGTGCTTGCCCCTTGTCTGAAGACTTGCTTTGGACCCCAATTACATAGGTCCCTGGGTGCCTTTAGAAACTCCCAGGTTTGGTTACCTACTGGTTAGGAGTGTTGAGCCTGCTTTGTGCTCTTTCGCACCATAAAGTTAGGGAAGCATCCCTGCACTGCAGCTCCTGCTTTGCAAAGAGCCAAGAAAAGCTATGATCTTTACCGTGCTCTCACCTACAATGAATTTTGTCACCTCCTTTGTCATCTGACCCTCACCTGCTACAGCTCTGAGTTTGGGAAGTACCTGAGGCCTTGTCTCGTACCTTGAGCTTTAACCACCACATGGTTGCGACATGTCTGATTCTAAACTCACCCGATGAAGTACCTCTTTGCTATGTGCCACCAGCCCACACTCTACTTAACTATTCTGGGGCTGCTTGCAGTAAGTCTACTGATGCAGCTGATGTCTGCAATCTGGTATCCTGTTGTTCCTTTGCTCTGTTGGGTGTGGCCAATTCCTCCGCACTCTTGAATGAGGTTTTTACTACAATCATTCAAGACTTTATGGCCCAAATCATCCAATTGTTTGCTGACTCTGACCGGAGATGCCAGGTGCTCTCACAGATTATCTGCCAATGACCTCTGAGCCATCAGCTGCGGTGATTGTCTGTTTCTGAGTTGCTTCAGTTTTATGTGTGGTTCTGAGGAATTACAATCCTTTAAGAGCACTCGCACATACAACTCTTTTACTACATTTCAAAAAGTGTTTGAAACCTTTAAAAACTGCCTGACCTTTTAGAACTGTTGCACATGTAAAATACTCTCTTTTTCAAAGACAAATTGATAGCACCGCTGCAAAGTCTACCTTTTTTATTATTATTATTATACAGGATTTATATAGCGCCAACAGTTTGCGCAGCGCTTTACAATGTGGGGGGAAGACAATACAGTTACAGTACAATTCAATACAGGAGGTATCAGAGGGCCCTGCTAGTTAGAGCTTACAATCTAGAAGGGAGGGTCAAGTGAAACAAAAGACAGTAACTGAGGGGGGTGGGCAGATGGAGAAAATGGAGGTAGCGTTGTTAGGTGTGGGTAGGATGGGCTTCTCTGAAGAGGTGGGTGTTTAGAGATCGCCTAAAAGCTAATAGAGTAGGAGATAATCGGACAGATAAGGGTAAGGAGTTCCATAGAATTGGAGAGGCTCTGGTAAAGTCCTGGAGGCGAGCATGGGAGGAGGTGACAAGGGAGCTAGAGAGCAGGAGGTTTTGAGAGGAACGAAGAAAGCGATTAGGTTGGTATTTTGAGACTAGGCTAGTGATTTACTTGGGGGGCTAAGCTGTGGATGGCTTTGTAAGATGTTGTTAGTATATTGAATTTGATTCG
This sequence comes from Pelophylax lessonae, assembly GCF_965119305.1. Taxonomy (NCBI): domain Eukaryota; kingdom Metazoa; phylum Chordata; class Amphibia; order Anura; family Ranidae; genus Pelophylax; species Pelophylax lessonae. The sequence continues at coordinate 811,100,643 of NC_138768.1, read as the reverse complement.
TTGGGTGAGCAGAAGCCAGTGAAGGGCTTGACAGAGGAGCGGCGGATACTGAGCACTTGGTAAGATGGATGAGTCTGGCGGCAGCATTCATGATGGATTGAAGGGGGATAGCCTGTGTAGAGGTAAGCCAATGAGAAGGGAATTGCAGTAGTCGAGGCGCGAGATGACCAGGGAGTAAACTAAGAGCTTTGTTGTGTCTTTGGTTAGAAAGGGGCATATTTTGGAGATGTTGCGGAGGTTAAGGCGGCAAGATTGGGACAGCGATTGGAAGTGGGACTTGAAGGAGATTTCAGCGTCCAGGACAACACCTACGACCTTGACATGCGGGGATGGGCTGATAATAATTCCATCAATATTGACAGAGCGATCAGGGGAATGGGCACGTGGTAGAGGAAAAATTATTAGCTCGGTTTTGGATGGATTGAGTTTGAGAAAGTGATGTGACATCCAGGCCGATATATCAGATAGTAAATTAGTGATATGTGCGGAGACTGAGGGAGAGAGCTGAGGGGTGGATAAATAGATTTGGGTATCGTCAGCGTAGAGATGGTATTGGAAGCCATGGGAGGCTATCAGCCGACCCAGAGAGGAGGTGTAGTTTGAAAATAGGAGGGGTCCAAGAACAGAGCCTTGGGGGACCCCAACAGAGAAGGGAAGGGAAGAGGAGAGGAGGAGGTAGAATTGTACATAACGCTAAAGGTGCGGTTGGATAAGTAGGAAGATAACCAGTGAAGAGGTACAGTCACGGAGACCAAAGGGATGGAGTTTTTTGAGGATGGGATGGTCAACAGTAACAAAGGCAGCAGAAAGGTTTAGGCGGAGGAGTACAGAATAGTGTCCATTGGTTTTGGCCGTTAGTAGATCGTTTGTCAGTTTTAGGAGAGCAGTTTCAGTGGAGTGTTGAGGCCGAAATCCAGACTGAAGGGGATCAAAGAGGCTATTCTCGGCAAGGTGGTTGCGTAGTCGGTTGTAGACCAGATGTTCAAGGAGTTTGGACAAAAAGGGGAGCAAGGAAATCGGGCGTAGGTTAAGTTCGTTTGGGTTCCGTGAGGGCTTTTTAAGTATGGGGCTGACTAGTGCATGTTTTAGAGAGTTGGGGAAGATGCTAGAAGAGAGGGAGAGATTGAAGATGGGGGTTAGAGAGCGTAGAATGGGGCCAGAGGGTGAACGTAACATTTGCGAGGGAACAGGATCCAGGGGGCAGGTGGCTAAGTGGACATTAGCAAGTAGTTTTGCAGCCTCGTCTATTGTGGTGGGGTTGAATGAGGGAAGTAGTGATCGCACATGTGGGCATGAAGCGAAAAGCATGGAAGGTATCTGAACAGCAATGATCTCCCTACGGATTGTATCAATCTTTTCTTTGAAGTGGTTGGCAATCTCCTGGGCAGTGAGTGAATCAGTGGGTGGAGGACGGAGTAGAGAATTAAAGGTAGTGAAGAGTTGCCGGGGGCGGGACGACAATGAGAGTGATAAAATAGGTCTGCTTGGCAGTGTGGAGATTGGAATTGTATTTTTAGAGGGCAGTTTTTTATTGGTTGAAATCTTTCTAAGACTTAGTCTTACGCCATAGGCGCTCAAGAGCACGGCTATGCTTTTTCAGACTTCTAGTGTTATCGGTTTGCCAAGGTTGAAGGGGTCGGGGCCTGATTCAGTGTGTGGTGAGGGGGGCCAGTGTGTCCAGGGAGGCTAAGAGTGAAGCGTTGTATAGACAGAAGTGGCTAGGTTGGTGCAGGACAGGGGTGCGATTTTTATCATGGAGGTGGTCGGTAGCAGAGAAGAGAAGGGTTGAGATGGCGTAGGTTTCTGCGGGTAACTGTAAGGTAGCTGGAGGGAGAGGAGGTGGAGGAGAGGGAGAGAGTGAAACTAATAAGGTAGTGATCAGAGAGAGGGAAATTGTTTGAAAGGTTGTGTGGAGTGCATAGTTGGGAGAAAACAAGGTCAAAGATTTTGCCTTCAGAGTGAGTAGAAGCATGTATTATCCATTGCTTCAGGTCAAAGGAGGAGGTTAGACTGAGAATTTTGGAAGTGGCAGGGGTGTTGGTATTAAAAGGTATGTTGAAGTTGCCGAGAATGATTGTGGGGATTTCGGAAGAGAGAAAGTGGGGTAACCAGGCAGAGAAGTCGTCAAAGGTCGGTACGGGTCCAGGTGGGTGGTAGATCACAGCTATCCTAGCAAAACGGGAGAAAAGACGAATGCAGTGTGCCTCAAATGAGGAGAGTGAAAGAGAGGGAGGTGGGTGAAGTACTTGAAATGTGCTATGTGGAGCTAGAAGGATCCCAACACCCCCTCCCTTGCGTCCATTGGGTCTGGGGGAGTGAGTCCTTGGACTACCTTGGGATAGGGCAGCAGGAGACAAAGTGTCAGATTCATGAAGCCAGGTTTCGGTGATGGCAAGTAGATTAAATGAGTTGGCGATAAAAATGTCATGGAGAGAGGCGAGTTTGACAGAGCGGGTTTTCCAAAGGGCGCAAGAGAAAGGGAGTCTGGTCTTGGGAAGAAGAGAGATGGAAACTAGATTGTGCTGATTCCGGCTGCAGCCAGAGGGCGCAGGGTAGTGGGTGTGTTGAGTACAGGTAAATGATGGAGGCCCAGGGTTTGGGGGATTTGTCTCCAGAGGTTAGGAGAAGCAAAAAAGTGAGGGTGGTAATATGAGAGTGGGATTTATATGAAGGGACATGCTCCTGGGTTTATTCCTATTTTTCAAACTGACTGGGCCTGTTGCTTCTGACCATTATGTTAATGCTGCAATAAAAACTGGTCTCTATTGCCTCCACGAGACTCAGTTTTATTTGATTTTAGACTTGAAACTTTTACCATCCTATCACGATTATGGATGTTCTGAATATGAGCAATGAAGTGAGAGGCCCCCCACACCAGTCTCCGTAGATATTAAATACTTCCAAATATATGTGCTTTTAACATCCTGAGGATCTTTCCATTGTAAGAATATCATTAGCGCTCAGCATGCAGTAGAATAATGTCCTGCACTTAACTCCTTAAGGCAATGAATATAACCTCTAATAAATTAGTTTTTTTGTTAATTATATGGTGGCGTACACTACAATTACGACAGCAAATTGCCTATTGGGCGCATGCCTGACAACCAAGTGTCTAATTTAAAGAATTTTTTCTCCGGTTTAAACGCATTTCCTACTAAATAATATTTAATAGTTTTACATCTCCTGAATGTGTTAGAATTGGATACTTACTCTATCTACCAGCCTTTCAACTTGCACTATCTGCTAGTTAGTTTTGTTTAATCCTATCTGCCATCGATAAGAATTTTAAAAGTGAAATAAAAGCAATCCATTACTTGCTGCTTTTCTGTTTTTAACTCAAACCCTTCTGCTTTGTTTCCAAGCTTGTTTGAAGAGGACTTTGTAAAAAATAAAAGTGCTATGTCCCCCACTGTGGATCCAGTGGTGCCCTGCTTTTAAAACGACCACCACGCACCTCTTTTTAAAGCGGAGTTCCACCCAAAAGTGGAACTTCCGCTTTAGGTGGTCCTAACCCCCCTGACATGCCACATTTGGCATGTCATTTTTTTGGGGGGGGGGGGGGGAGCGGGTACCTAGTTTTGACAGGTACCCGCTCCCACTTCCGCTCGTTGCGCTGCGGCGCCCTCAGCGGAAGTTCTCCTCTCCCCCTCCCTCCCTGCAATCTTCTTGGACATGTCAGAGGTCCCAGAAGATCGCCGGCCAATCACGCCATGTAGCGCAACTCGCGCATGCGCAGTGCGTACCCGGCTGCAAAGCCGCAAACTGTCACAGCCGGGTGCCCACACCAGTGATGCCGGTGCCGCAGAGCAGATAGGGAGAAGAGTGAGGCTTCGGCGGCCGCATCGCTGGACCGTTGGGACAGGTGAGTGTGTGAGGCTGGAACTCCGCTTTAAGCACCCAACTGCCCGTTCTAGAGCTTCTCACTGGTAGACCCTAGTCTTCACCTTGTTTTGTCATTGGTGGTCATGAAGCGTTTGGGTCCTATGGTGGGAACTTTCAGCTACAATTGTGATGGGCATTCAAAAGGTCTTTTGAAAGCCATTTATCAACGAAGCAACTGGTGGCAAGAGTACATATCTGCCTCAGAGGAAGAAGCCCCCCCCCCCCCCACCCCCACCCGGAAAAAAAAAAAAAAATCTTTACGTTTTTCTATTCCTGCACCATCGGTATCAAACCCCCAAGCTTGATTCCCAGTGCTCCCCCAAGGTCTGTCTTCCTGTTCATGAAGGCGTGCACTTTCACTTTCCAAAGCGTGGTGGAGTGTTTAACCTAAATCCACACTGCCTGCTTGCATCTCAGACAACTGGGTGTGAGAGCTGATTTCCAAACACTACTCAGTATGTGCTCTCAGACTAAGTGGCTTTGACTGCCCAGACATTACAGCAGTTTTGATGGGTGTTTGACTTAGTGCAGGCTAGAGTGTTTATTCCTCAGGGGTAACAGACCAATTTGTCCCTGGTTTGCTGGTTGAGGAATCCAGCTCTGTATAAGCCCAGGTAAGTCCTTTTATCTGGATGCTTTAACAATGGAAGCCAGGCTAGGGAAGAGTCCTGGGCACCTTGTCAGCGCAGTGGACTTGATTGCTGTAGTCTTTTCTCCTAATCAGCTTACTTGAGCTTCGGGCAATATTGCGGTCTCTGCAGGGTTGGACCATCTTGGAGGGTCATCTGATATGGATTCAGCCTTGCTATCTGGATGCAACGTAAATCGTCCATCACTGAGAAACCAAAAATTTTGCAGCTGCAATAGCGGTAGATTGAGTATTGTCCTGGGAAGAACTTCACATTTTTAGTCTTGTCTGCTAAGTACACCCTAGGCATAGACAATTTCCAGGCATCCACAGCTGGCAAGGGAAAAGTTCCAAGCACCTAGGGGTGTTTCGGGACCTGTCACAGATGAAAGATGGATGTGGATCAACTGGTCTCTAGGTTAAAAAAAAAAAAAAAATGTTAAATGTTGTACAGGTTTGATTTCAGGTACAGAAATTCTAGTTAATCAGTGGAGGCAATACGTCTGAAGTCAGTACACCCTAATTTATTTTTTGTGAGCTTTGCAGGATTGAGATAATGAGCCATGTGATCCTTTTTCTGCTCTGTGCTTTTCCAAGTGGATATGTTACATGACCTGGTAAGGCTCCTGGAGGATCCTTCGTGGGCTTAAAGAAGTATGGGAACACAAAAATAAGCAGTACGTGCTACCCTCTTTGCTTTAATGTCTTTATTTTTCATCAGGCTTTTTATTTGTGAGGTAAAGGCATTTGAACTGTCAAGAAGGAGCCTGTAACGGGTCTTTCTCTGTTTGAAAGTTTAGAGGGGGGTGGAAACATCTCCAGAAATACACTCCCTCTTTCAGCCCCTCCCTCTCTTGGACATGTGACCATGCTTGGTGAACAGGCACGCTGCCAGCTAGAGCGAGCACACTCTTCACCTGCCTCCATCAAAACCCAGAAACGGGCAACTTGACAAGCTGGGTAGTCTCCTCACCTGCAGTAGCTTTACTGGTCTTGTTCCCAGGTGCACTTTGCCTCCAGTTTGTACCTTCTCCCCTGTGTAGCTTTCCTCCGGCCATCACTCGGCATCTGTCAACAATGTCTTTGTCGGCTTCTCCTCCAGCCCTGCAAGCATAGGGGATGGAGGAGGGAGATGGGGTTGTCAGCATTGTGAAGGGGAGGAAGTGTCAGCTAACATGCTCAGTGATGCTCTGAGCCAATAAAGGCAATGTTCTCTAAACCCCAGCCCGTTTTCTGTGACATTGACATGGAAGATATGTACATGTTGATTCACAAAACAATGTAAGATATAGAGAGCACACCTTTTCAGTACATAGCAGTGCTGCAGGGGAGAGGAAAACTAAGAACTCCCTGCCCTCTTAACGCTAAAGTGAAATATCTAATAAACAGTTGTATTTTATTTTAAAATGTATATGCTTTCCAATATAACTTTACCAGAAGTGTAGAACTTAATAAAGTGACTTCTAAAGGCTGCTACTACTATTGCTGGTTTGTGTGTTTGTGTGATCTGAGATCGTTCTGCCTGGAGGGGGGGGGGGGGGGGCAGGGAGGAGAACAGCACTGTGTTTTGTGTTAAGTTTCAGGAACGAGAATAGAGCCCAGGGCCAACATCACTCACAGAAAGGAGAAGGAAGGGGGCGGGTCTAGACTCCCGTTGTCGCTATGACACTTGAAGAGAGTCTGTAGACCCTCCCACAGGTAATGAACTCCATTTTAACAGAAACTGTCCATTTCTCAGAGGGAAGGAAAGATTTGTAGGTACTAGCAGATCGTAGAGATTAAGATGAAGCAAAAAAAAAAAAGGAAACCCATACTTTAAGCAGTATGAATGACTTGGATCTCTGAATTAGTGATTCTCAAAATGCTAAAAGCTTGGAAGTCTATTGTCCACAAGGTGTATCATTGGCCATGAAAGACTTCACTAAGTGTAAATCTTGGGGGCTTCTGCCCTCAGTTTTCTCTCTGGGACAAATACGCCTTTTCTACAGTGTCTGGGCCAGCGTTTGGCTGTTTGCAGTTTCAAAGGTCAGGTTTCTGCCCTTCTATTTTGATCTTCATTTAGAAACCTTTGGCCTCGCACTCAAGATTTTTGTACAGGGGTCTCCCATTTTCCTTCCCCCCTGTGACTGAAGGACCTGGACCTTAATCTGATTATCTCAGCACTTCAGAAACTACTTTGAAACTGTTGGAGACATTACACTTATACTCTCACCCACACTTTTAAATGTCTTGTCACCATAACTGCTAAAGAGTATCGGAACTGGTGCCCCTATCATCCAAGGAACCTTTTCTGCTTTTGCATAGGAACAGGGTTGGTATTCAGGTTCACGAATTTCTTCTTGCCTAAGATAGTCTTGGTTGGGGAGAAAGGCAGAAGCTATTATTTTGCACCTATCTGACTTTCACTAAAACAAAGTTTTCCACCATTAACTGGATTTGGACCGAGCTGTGGGAATGTCTCGCAGCTACTGCTTCTTTAGGAAGACTCGTTACCTTTTTGTTATCGTATACGGACCTTGTAAGGGTGTACCGGATTCACCTTCCACCATCTCGAGCACAGGTGATGGCCTGCCTAAACCATCTAATGGTGTCAAGGATTAGGTCCCATCCTTATAAAGGTGCACTGTACTAGGTGGGTTAATGTTTCTTGGACTTTTTGACATCGAGCAACTGTTTTCCTAATTTGCAAGGCTTGCTAAATTGCTTTTCTGTCCACACATTTCTGTTTTACGAAGTGGATGTTGCAACCTCACCTGATGGCCTGTTTCAGGAGTAATATCTTTCAGGTTGCTCGCTGAGCTACCGTGGGTAAAGAAAATCACCTCCCTTTTAAAATCCCATTTGTTTTGTTCGTCTCCGGTGGGGCATCCCTGAAGTGGATTTGTTGGCGTCTCGGCTCAACAGAAAGGGGCAGAGGTTTGTGGCTCAGTCAAGAGATCCTCTCGCGGACACCACAGACGCACTGGTGGCCCCATGGGGTCAGTATCGTCTGATTTACACCTTCCCTCCTCTCAAGCTTCTTCCAAGACTTCTACACAGGATCGAGGCAGAAAGGATTCCGGTTGTCTTGGTGGCCCCGGACTGGCCTCGCCGGGCTTGGCACGCCTATCTGCTGTGGCTGGTCGCCGTTGTTCCTTGGAAGCTTCCTCTCCGGTAGAATCTGCTGTCCCAAGGACAAATCTTCCATCGTGCTTTAGTCGTTTGCATTGACAGCTTGGCTGTTAAACCTCTATCCATCAGCACCCAGCGTTCGTCGGAGTCGGTGATTCCAAAGCTAGGAAATCTACTTCTAGTGCGGTCCCCTTTGCCCTCTTGAGATCTCAATTTGGTGCTTTCGGTCCTCCAGAAGCCTGTTTTTTGAGAATCTTCTGGAGACTCCCTTGCTTACGCTGTCGCAGAAGGTGGCATTTTTGGTGGCTATCACCTCTGCGCGCAGGGTGTTGGAATTGGTGGCGTTATCCTGTCGTTCACTTTTTGTGATTTATAGAGATAAGGTGGTTCCCCAAACCCCCCACCCCCCCCCCCCGCCTGTCGTTCGTTCCAAAGGTTGTCTCTTAATTTCATTTGAATGAAGACATTGTGTTGTCTTCCCTGTGTCCGAGGCCGAAACATCCTAAGGAAATTGTTTTGGCTCTGGTTCGGGCAATTGGTGTGTACCTGGCAGCTACAGAGTCTTTTTGGAAGTCACTCACTAATTGACCTCGGAAAGGGTTGCCTGATTCCGCTGCGACCATTTCCCAGTGGATCAGACAAACGATGATTCGGGTTCCTCCAAGCGTCGGGTTCCTCCTTTCCCTATCAAGGCGCACTCTACTCAGGTGCTCTGTTGCCTCCTGGACTTTCCGTCATCGGGCGTCAGTGACGCAGGCTTCCAAAACGGCCACCTGGTCGTCTGTGTACACTTTACAAAATTCTATAAAGTGGATTCTGCTTTTGGCCACATGGTTTTACAGGCTGCGGTTTAGAGGACTTGATCCTCTTTGAGGGTTTTTTTTTTCCTCCCCAGTTGGGCTCTAGTTCTAGGTTGAGCTTCTGTTTAGCCTGGGGATTTTTTATTTTTATTTTTTCTGTTCCCACCCCTCATGTTAACACTGCTTTGAGACGTACCAAGGGTTATAAAGATCAGGAGCCGTCAGTCAATGAACGAAAGAAAATGGGATTTCTCTTTCGCTCATTGACGGACACAGCTCCTGATCTTAAACATTGGGTTATACTGCCCCCTACAGGAGTAGGACACTAGGCAGAAAAGTCTGGCTATGCCTATGGGCAGTCCCAGGGGGTATGCTCCCTCTCTGCTATAGGTACTTTTTTTCTGCCTAGTCAGGGGTAAGGACCTAGTTCCTTGCTGGGATCTCTGGTCCTGGCAGTTTTCTCTTTTTAGATAGAATTTTTCTCCTGGTTGGTTCCTGCAAGATCTACAATCAACTGCTGGACTGGGCGATGGGCCGAATAATCTAGATGCAGTGGTTACCCCAGACATAGCCCCCCGGGCGGGGGCTGGCCTGCGAGATCTCATACGACCAGGTCTCAGCCCGAGTCGCAGTGTTCCTCCTGCCCAAGAGCCCCCCATTCCTTTGGTGAGGGGTTCTGTCTGGAGTGGTGTCTGCCTGGTTCCTGGTAAGTAGCTCTCCTCCTGGAGGGTTTTGGGGTGGACATGGGCCACAGTGCTTGGTTTCTGCGGGGTGGGGAGTCTGGGGGTCTTCTCCCTCTCTGCGGAGGATTGTTTGGTGCTCTGTGACTGGCAACCGGGTGGTGCTGCTAGAGCGGTGGGTGTTTTCCCTTAGCAGTGTTTTACACTTTGTTGGGTCCCCCTGGTGACTCATGGAGCCTGTTAGTGCACATCTCCCCACCTGCAAGACCTTTTCCTTACTGGTAATGGTTCCGACTTCAAAATGTTTTCAGGGGCTTTACTCCAACCTGTTTAGTCCCCGTGAAGGAAGGCAGGTGCATCCAATTCTGGACCTCAGGGTGCTGGAACTGCTTGTTCAGAAGTTAAGAATGGAGTCTGTTCGAACAGTGGCTTCCCTGCATCGGGGATTTTCTTGCCTTCGACATCAGGGACGCTTATCTTCACATTCCAATGTGTCGGTCTCCAGCGCTTCTTCTGCTTTGCCATGGGAGAGGAGCATTATCAGTTTGTGACATTACCTTTTGGACTTGTCTCTGCTCCCCGTGTCTTCACGAAAGTGTTGACCCTGGTGCTTGCATTGTTACGCCAATGGGGGATCGCCGTACTGGGCTACTTGGACGTCATCCTTCTGTGAGCAGAGTCTCTTACTGCTCTGATGGAAAACCTGGAAATCCCCATACGAGCTTGAGGGAGTTTGGTTCATTTCTGAATTTTCCGCAGTCTGCTCTGGGGTCCGTCTACAAGCTGGACTATCTGGGTTTTGACTCTGGACTCAGCCTTAGCCAGAATGCTCCTTCCTTTGGACAAACTCCAGAAACCACAGGCTGCAATCATGTCTTCTGCTGTCCAGCAGATGGTCATCCCTCCTGACTTGCATGTGGGTGCTGGGCCTGATGGTGTCTACCTTTTTTTTTTTGGCTGTTTTGTTTGCCCAGTTCCATACGAGGTATCTGCAAGGGAGATTCTGGCAAATTGGGACAAGAATCTGCAGTCTCTGGTTCCTCATCTTGTATTGGACAGTGGTCACCATGGATGCCAACCTGTCCGGTTGGGGAGGGGTCCTTGGCAAATATTTGGCTCAGGGATCTGGACACTAGAAGAGTCTAGACTACTGATTTAATGTCTTGGAATTCCGAGCAATCAGACCTTGCCTGGAACATTGGACCGATCCTCTTCAGGGATGTCCAGTGCGTATTTAATCAAAGTCACGGCCTTATGTCAGTCGGGGGGGGGGGGGGGGCAAGAAGTGTCCTGGCAACTCTTGAGGTAGCCAGCATTCTAAAATGGGTAGAACAGTTCGTTCCACTGGCAAGGTGGATTACCTCAGCTGGCGGCCGTTGGACCAAGGGAATGGTCCCTTCACCCGGAGGTGTTCCAGCAGTTGTGTCTTCGTTGGGGCATCTCCGAGGTGGACCTGTTGGCTTCCAGGCTCAAACGGAACGGTGCAGAGATTTGTGGCATGGTCACAGGATCCTCTGGCGGATGCCACAGGGTACACTGGTAGCCACCTTGTGTCAGTATCGTCTAATTTTCGCTTTCCCTCCTTTCAAGCTTCTGCCAAGACTTCTATGCAGGATTGAGACCGAATGAATTCCAGTCATCTTAGTGGCACCGGACTTCGTACACCAAAAAGGTTATTCGGGTTCAGTGCTTTATCCTGGATGCTGCCATCATCCCTCTATGAAATGTAGAACAAAGGAAATTCCCCTAGGGGTGGGATTTTTGAGGCAGAAACCAGGACTTGTCATTCAAAATTTGTTTTTATTACAAGGAATGGTTGACATAACATGTTTTTACAGTAACAAAACCACATGAAACAGTGTAAAAAAGAGAAAAGGTATGGTCATAAATACGTCTTGACAGAGAGAGATTGTCTGAGATGGCTGGAGAGGACCAGACGGACTTCGTACACCAATCTGGTGCGGCGGATCTCCGACATTTCTTGGAAGCTTCCTCTCAAGGAGGATCTGCTGTCCCAAGGACCAATCTTCTGTCCTGCTTTACAGTAGTGAGTCTGGGTTTCCAACGCTGTTATAATCTAGGAAACCTACTAGGAAGATCCACCGTAGTACATGGAAGACGTACATTGCATGGTGTGAGTCTCTTGGGGTTCATCCTCGCACTTGTTCGTTGGCTCGCATCTTGACCTTCCTTCAATGGGGCGTTGAGCAGAAATTGGCCTTGAATTCTATCAAGGGTCAGGTGTCGACCTTAGCGGTCTGTTTTCAATGGTCTTTGGCCACATACTCCCTGGTGCATACTTTTCTTCAGGGAGTTAGGCACTTGACACCTCCAGTGCGGTCCCCGTTGCTGCCTTGGGACCTCGATTTGGTGCTCAGTCCTCCAGAAGCCTCTTTTTGAGAATCCTTCGGGAGATTCCCCTGCTCACGCTGTCCCAGAAGGTGGCCTTTTTGTTGGCTTTTACCTCTGCGAGTAAGGTGTCCACCTTTCTGATGGTTCACAGTGATTAGGTGGTTTTTCGCCCAGGTCCGTCGTTCCTTCTTCGGGTTATCTGACTTTCATTTGAATGAAGACATTGTATTCTCTGTGTCCCAGGCCAACACATCCGAAGAAAATTGCTTTGCATGCCTTGGATGTGGTCTGGGCAATTAGGGTGTACCTGGCAGCTACGGAGTCTTTTAGGAAGTCACTCACGATTTATGCTCATGGATGGGCCTTGGAAAGGGTTGCCTGTTTCCTCTTCGACCATTTCCAGATGGATCAGACAGACAGTGGTTCAGGTCTATTCCATCCAGGGTCAGGTCCCTCCTTTCCCTGTCAAGGCGCATTCTACTCGGGTGCTCAGTGCCTCCTGGGTTTTACCATCATCGGTGTCGCAGGTTTGGAAGGTGGCCTGGTCGTCAGTGCACACTTTTTCACAAGGTTCTATAAAGTGGCTGCACAGTTTTTGCACGCTGCTGTTAAGAGATTCTGGTCCCCTATGAGGGGGTGTATTGTTTTTTCAGGTGAGCTCCTGTTCACCTGGTTGGCTATAGTTGGCCTTGGGAATTTTTTTGCTGTTCCCACTCCTCATGTTTTGGGACGTCCCAGTGGTTAAGAAGATCAGGGGCTGTGTCGGTCAATGAATGAAAGAGAGAATGGGATTTTTGGCTTGCCGTAAAATCTATTTCCCTGATTTTCATTGACAAACACAGCACCCACCCCTCTGTGGAGTTGTAATTCTTCTGACACTTTTTGTAACAAAACTGAGTTCCTATAGCAGGGAGAGAGAGAGTATACCTCCTGGGACTGCCCCAAAGGCGTAGCCAGATTCTTTTTCTGCCTTGTCCTACTCCTGTAGGGGGCAGTATAACCCAATTGTTAAGATCAGGAGCTGTCTGTCAATGAACACCAGAGAAATGGATTTTACGGTGAGTCAAAAATCCCAATTTTGTTGCTTAGCGTTCTGAAATAGACACCATTTTTGTTTACTAGTGCAACTTATAACATCCAAGTGAAAGATCTAACCCCAACGCAAACCCAAAGAGTATCACGGAGTTGGAAAAAGGATCACCCTCTTATATCAGTATTTTGTTGACCACCTTTTGCTTTAATTACAGCCTTAAAGCGGTAGAATACTCCGCTGTTTGACTTTTACCTACATGTAAGCCTATAATAAGGCTTACCTGTAGGTACAATTAATATCTCCTAAACCTGCATGGTTTAGGAGATATTCAACCTGCATGCAGCCTCTGACGTCAGCGGCGCATGCGCTCTGAAGGTCCGGCGGACCTTCAGAGCTCCTTGCCAGAAAGTGAAACTCCTGCGCGCATGCAGCGCAGGAGCCGCCAAACCAGGAAGAGACTCCGAGGGAACATGCCAGCACCCTCAGCGTTGTCCAGGCGACCATGTCGGGGCTTCATTCTAAGGGAAGTATTTCATAATGAGCTAGTATGCGATGCATACTAGCTCATTATGCCCTTGTCCTGCAGGGTTTTTTTTTTTTTTTTCCAAGAGCATACAACCGCTTTGTCTGTTGGGTTATGTCTCTATTAACTGCAATATTTGCCCACTCATCTTTGCAGAACTGCTCAAGCTCAGTTAAATTTGATGGTGACCGTTTTTGTGGACTGCAGTCTTCAAGTCATCCCACAAATTTTCAATGGGGGCTCTGACTGTCATGCAAGGACATTCACCTTTTTTTCTACTTCAACCACTGTGGTCATTTTTGCTGTGTGCTTTGTCTCATTGTCATGTTGCAAGGTAAACTTCTTACCATTGACAACTTTCTGGCAGAGGGCAGCAAATTTGATGGCAATTTGCCCCATCTATTTTACTTCTAAGTTCCTGCGTCGGGACATGCGGGCACTGGAACGACTGTAGGACAGTCTATTGAAGGGAAGATGATCGCAGGCTCCTTTTCCTCTTTTCCTATATTGAAGTTAATCTGGTATAAATAATATCCCCTTATTTTGGACATCCTATATACAGCAGAAGCTCTTTGGTCAGAGTTACTTGGGTCTCCTTTTTACCCAATCTAGAACCTGGGTGGATATGGATAACCAGTTGTGTTTTTCATATCTGAAACCTTTTGACAGCTGTTGGCTTCAGGAACATACAAACTAGGTGCCCCGCTGAGATCTGGATCGTCTCCGTGTGCTCCGGTGCAGAGAGAGTGCGGAGAGAGGATATTATACGGTCACCCCTCATATTCCAGTTTTTCATCTTGTATACACTCAATTAGGTAAGAACATAGCTCTTTCCTGGGCTGTAGAGGGTTTCTCTTGCGCTCTTTTGCGATCTCTCTCTCGTTGGATATATCTATCTCTTTGATTCATTTTCATTGACTTTCACTCCCTCCATCACCTATTTTAATTGATAGATTTTCTAGTAAAGCAAGTTCTTAAGTTCCTTCTGTACTCTTTCCAATGTTGGGGGCAATGGGTTAAGCCATTCTCTTTGTATGCACTTTCTAGCTACTGTTAGACCCATTCTGTATTAATTTTTCTGACTATCCCGTTGGCACAGTCTCCCATTAGCTGCTAAAAATAATAATTTGGTCCTCTGGAATTCTACAACCACAGATGTTAGTTCAATTTTTGAAGTGCTAAGCATCTAAGTGACCATACCAAAAATCGTGGGCTAACGTGGCCTTTTTTTCTCCACACTTTAGACAACTAAGGTTGAGTCCTGTCTGTGGGTCATAACCTTGAATTGGTAAATCTGCTTGATTCATGATCTCATATTGCATGTCTCACTATACTTATGACTTTACAAACCCTTTGGTATCCCTGCAGTTTTTTAAATGTTATGTTGTCCACCTGAAAATTCTGGGACCATTTCTGAATATTGGGTCTACCTAGATCAAAAGCTCTAAGCCTTGTCAAGTATGGATAAGTGACAGATAGATATAGATAAATCTGCTGTTTTTACTAGAGTGTCTAAACAGGAGGTAGACATGTCCTGTACAGGATTTGATGCAATACTCTTCCAGTAAGAAGACACATAAAATAAAAATCTGATGGGGGGGTGGGGGGGGGTTATGAAATTTCTGGCTTAAAAGCCTGAAAAGTGTATGTTCTCCCTGTTTTCATATCAAGCACTGATTTGATTACAACAGCTGTAGAACTTCTAACACTGAGGTTTGTTTTTAACTTTACTTTTTTTCTGATCTTATTGTACAGCTTTTGAAACCCATAACTGGCAAATTGAAAACACAGTGGGACATAGGTTTGCAACAAGTGAAAGAAGCCACGCAGATGACTGTTGAGGGAAGGAAAGATAAGTTTACCTTCATTTATATTAAAGACCGTCCCCATCTAAATCCTAAAGTTGCTGGGAAGGCTGTTCCTGTAGAGTCTTACAAGGATGATGAGTCTGATGAACCTTCTGAAAGCCCTAGGAGAGATGATGGAGTGCCTAGCAAAAGGAGAAGAGTGTCAAGGAATTCCTCTGCCAGCTCTCAAGAGACTGATCCTGATTGGAAAACCACTACTGAAAGCTCAGATGCTAAAGGAGCCATGTCCTCACCCATCCAGAAGAGGAAGTCAGGAGCACATAACGCAAGAGGCAAAAAGGGAGATGCTGCTACTCAGTTCCTGGTTTTCTGCCAGAAGCACAAAGATGAGGTTTGTCTTAAATGCTAGCGTTGTTAACAGAATGTATTACTTTTTTTTTTTTTTTTTTGTATAAAGGCTTTCTCCACTAAAAGCGATATTTCAAATTTTAGTAGCCTTGTCAGCTTCCATGTCTCCAGAGGCAGGATTCCTCGCAATTCTCTATACTCTCCCACAGAGAATCCACATATCCCCCAGAGTGTGATAACGTTGGCTTGGTGCCGTCAGATTTAGGAATTCTTTTGTGCATATCTCTGCTTTCCAGTCCTTGAGAGAAATGAGGGTTGTATTTAGTTTATTTTACCCACATCTCCTAGAAAGAAAAGTTTTCCCTCCACAGATTGATCTTTTATTTCTCTTTTTTTCTTCTCCCCCTGAACGGTACGCCTAAAGTAGAAGTTTAGTCTAAAACTAATATCGCTAATTCTATTGGTATCTACAATCTAAGACTAACCTATCTAGCTCTACATACCTTTTCTGGAGCTGCTCTGGTCCAGTCCCACGCTGAGCTGGCAGTGGTGACTTCTCTGTGTAGGCGGCTGACAACGGAAGCCGCCTGGTAACTCTATGGTTGACATCACTTCCCAGGCATTTCCTTGTGGTCTGTCTCCTCCACACAGCATCCCCTGGTGGAAACCACACCAGATCGGCTTCAGAAAATATGTATAGCAATTTTTGGTTTACAGGTATAGATAGGTTAGTTTTCGATTGTGGCTGCCAGTAGATTTAGAAATTTTAGTTTACGCTGAACTTCCACTTTAATTCTCAATTTAATTTTATAAGGAGGTCAGATGTTAGGTTTTACAATGATTACAAGTAGCATTAAACCCCTTGAACACAATAAAATACCATTACCTAGTAAACTATTTGTTAAAATTCTTACCCCAGCACTTCCAGATTACAACTTAATGTGCTACTTCCCTGAACTTCCAGTTCTCCCAGTGAAGTGTTAAGTGGACAGGGCAGTCTCCTTTCATTCTGTTGCTTGGAGGGAGGGGATGTAGCAAGGGAGTATGAAAGAAAATGCAGTGCTAATAAAAGTCCATTAAAAAGTCCACAGTTCCCAAGGAGCACCTAGGTGTGCAATGGCAATAGCCCTCCACCAAACACCACAGCAAACTACGCCTCTTACCCCTGGGAGTGCGCCACTAGATCATAGGTGGTGTAAAAAGCCCAAACAAACAGCAGCAATACTCCTGTTCAGCATAGATTGTACACATGTGGTTCCAATCCTGTTGTCCCCTTCTAAGAGTATCTCTCCACAGATTTAGACGTGCCAAAATTAGAACAGGGACCGCTAATGGTGTTATATATCAAAAAAAAAACCTGGGTATTTAAAATTACGTCAGTTTAACTCACAATTGAGCAGTGTTAAAGTAGAGTGTAAAAATTGGGTAGTTTCCAACTGACAAAATGGCCGCGGCCCACCTGTGTAGGAATGTCGCATACCCAAACTCCTCCCGACACATTTCGTCCTTTTGGACATCAGGGGCCCTGATAGGACGAAATGCGGCGGAAGGAGTTTGGCTCTTTGTAATTGTTACTTGCAATATATTCTGGCTGCTGTCCTTTGTTACTAAAACCTATGCGCAGGGATTTTGTAATTTTTATTTGTAGCAATGGAGTGCCTTGCCACCCTGGACTGTGGGACTGTATTTCTATTGATGACCACTGTATAAGGTGATCTTTTGCTGCACACTTTATAAAGTGACACAGCTGTAGTCTCTGCATGCAAGGCTGACTTTAGAGGGTTCTGCAGGAGAATGAAAAGACACCCTGAAGAAGGAAACTTGGGGCAACAATCATGGCACCAGTTTTAACTGAAATGTAACCAAGAATTAAAGATAAACGACATACTTGGTGATTAAATCAGTTGCTGAAAGTGGAGGAAAAAATGAGAATTTAATATCGAAGCCTAACTCCAGTGAAGACGTTTTGGAAGTCGTTAAAGAGTAACTTCATGCTTATCTTAAAAATAACAACAAAGGCACCTTTTATAATGTTTAGTAATGACAATCTACGAAAGCTGCTTATAGAGAATTCCCTTCATGTCCAGGAAGTTAGGGTCGGTCTTCTGGAATGTGTAACCATGCACATCTGGGGGTGAAGGCACTGATGATGTAGCCTTCCCAGGATGCATCTGTGAGGCTAGGGATACATCACCAGTGCCCTGCTCAAACAAGATGATGATATAAGAAATGTTTAAAAAATGTAAGAATTTATATCTGCATGCTTGTTAGGGGAAGTGGGGAAAGGTTTTAAATGCAGCCTGTGTCCTTATAAAAGTATAGAAAATGTGTTTTCTCGTTTTGATCTGAAACCTGTTGTCCTGAAGTTGGGGAGGGGTTGAGTAGCTAATAGTGTTGTCGTCTCAAGCAAGAAGTTAGACAAGCAGTAGATTTCTGGTAGATCTTTTTTTTTTTTTTTTTTTTTTTTTTTTTTTCCCCCCTGTACATTTTCAAAGTCCCAAAACATGACAAAATGGACATAAACTTTCAGAACTATACAGCAGCACCAGACCAAATGGAACAAATTATGTTTAGTTGACTTTATCCTATCTGGGAATGGAGAGCACAGGACTGTCTAGTCCTTTCACTCCATGCTGACATTCTTGGTCTCATGGGTAATGAGTAATAAAATGCTCTGCTGCTGTTCGTGGGCTCTGTTCAGTGATGGCCATAGGCACTTTGCTGAAGAAGATGATCAGCCAAAGTAAACTCTGATCTCTTGACTCGTCGTATGCCTAAATGCATAGCTTCTTTATACATTCGTGTTCAAGGGAACCTGGAACAGTGTGCTGTCCCAAGATCTGTACGTTCTATTTCTTTATTGGAAAATGGGGCTATTCTGGAATGTATCCAATCAGGGGCATTTGGCATTGGATGGCATTGTATATAGTGTCCACACTTGGAAGGATGAGAGCCGGTTCACACTACCACGACCAGAAAGTCGCCCCGAGACTTGGGAAGAGACTTGGGAAGAGACTTGGGAAGAGACTTGGGAAGAGACTTGGGAAGAGACTTGGGAAGAGACTTGGGAAGAGACTTGGGAAGAGACTTGGGAAGAGACTTGGGAAGAGACTTGGGAAGAGACTTGGGAAGAGACTTTTGCGACTTTGTCTGTGGGGAATGCCTGGCTAATCTCTTTCTTCTTCCTGGAAAGTCTGATTAACAAGTCGCTTCAATTAAGATAAGGAGGCGACTCCCATTGAAGTATATGGGACAGTCGGATCACAAGTCGCCTCAAAGTAGTACAGGACCCTTTTCTGAAGTCGGAGCGACTTCAGTAGTGCCAATTAACACTGCACTGATTACCATTGCTTTTGTTATGTCAAGTGACCTGGGGCTAAACAAGTCGCCTCACAAGTCGTGTTAGTGTGAATGGGCTCTGAGATTTCTTTGAAAATATTTTTGTAGTGTGTCAATCGGTCAGAGTGTTCTACAGCTTGAAGAAAGAGGTTCAGGCCAGCTTGCAGGCGTAAATAAGTTTTTGCTGTGGGGGTTCCAGTCCTAGGGCACCTTTTTGTGTTTCACTTTGGCAACCTACATCGATCTTTTAGAGAGCTTATTATGTAATTATTTTTAATACGAAGCTGGAGCATATGTTTAATAATGCCTTGCTTTTCAGGATGTGTTTTTTTTTTTTTTTTTTTTAAACCACTTGCCGACTGCCACACGACTATTTACATCGGCAGTCAGCCCCTCCACAGGCAAAGCGACGTAGGGCTACGTCGCTAGCCTGTAAGGGTTTTGGGAGCGAGCGTGCGCCGCTCGGTCACGGACCTCCCTGGCCCCCCCCCGCGTGTGTGTGCCCGGCGGTCCTGATCGTCCGTGACAGCGGGAGAAAGGCAGGCGGTTAGTGTAAACAAAGCCGCCTGTCAGTCTCCCGTGTAAGAATGGTGATCAAACGGTTCTACTATGTAGGACCGTTGATCACTGCTCTTACACATCAAGCCACAGCCAATCACAGTTAGAAACACGCCCCTAGGGACACACTTAACCCCTCCCTCTCAAAAGTTAACCCCTTCACTGCCAGTGTGATTTTTACAGTAACAGTGCATATGTATAGCACTGATTACTGTAGTAATGTCACTGGTAACCCCAAGTGTCAGTCAAGGGTCCGATCTGTCCGCCTCCAATGTCGCAGTCTCGCAAAAAAAAATCGCAGATCGCCGCCATTAAGCGTTAAAAAAACAACAAAAATCTTTCGCTTTGTTAGTAAATGCAATAACTTTTGCGCAAACCAAAATACGCTTTTTTTTTTTTTTTTTTTAATTTTGTTTTTTTAAACCAAACATATGGTAAAAAAAAATTGGCCTAAAATGTTAAATTGATGCTCTTTTTCTGTTTATAGCGCATGATTTAATCACACAGGTGATCAAATGCCACCATAGGAAAACTCTATTTGTGGGAAAAAAGGACGCCAAATTCGTTTAGGTACAGCGTCGCACGACCGCGCAGTTGTCTGTTAAAATCATGCAGTGCCGAATCGTAAAATAGGCCCTGGTCAGGAAGGGGGTAAAATCTTCTGGGGCTTAACTGGTTAATGCACTTTGGTTGACCTTGTAGGGATTAAGTCGTCACATAAGACCGTCTCAAAAATTGCCAGTAGTGCAGTAATTGCTTTGTGTCTTGATAAGCATGTTAGTTTGGTCTATACTTTACGTAGCAAATACAGGAGAGATGGAATTTAGACTGGTTTGTGGAGTAATGTCTCTCAGGAAGTTATGACATATTTATGACATATCTTCCAATGTGCATTGAGTGGTGAAAGTGTTTTATCAGGAGATTGAAGGGTTTTTCCATTAGTCTAATTATACCTTCTGATTTTAAGGTTCGGTTCATACTGCTTTGTCATGGGATCTGACTTGTAAGACCTCAGGTCGCATGACATGTCAGATTCCAGGTTTCCCTATGAGAGCTATCTTAACTGATACTACACATACACACTTTGCTCCGACTTTAGAAAAGGTTCCTGCACTTCTTTGGTCTGGCTTGGGTGTTTCAGCCTCCTTGTACAGGCTCCTAAATGGTATCAGTCAGAAGGAATGTGAACCGAGCCTCAAGGTAGAGCTGTATCTGCTTTCAAAAATGATTTCCTTTTGCATCATTTCACTTACAGTAAGCAGCCTCATACATGATTCTATTTTATTTCCTTCCACCATGGGTGGAAGGAAAGACCATAGCTCAATTCCCCCATGAACAGTCGGTTCCACTGGAGAAGCATCTTGCTGCTCCGGTTACAAGAGATGTGGAACAAGAATCCCTGATCTGTTCTTACTGCCTGCCTATAGTGACACTTAGTCATCACCAGCCACTCAACCTTTCCTGTCTTGACAATTTCTACCAGCTTCCCAGGCTAAAGAACGGAATCCTTGCTTCCTAGCTTGATCCTGTCTGCATGCTACCCTCTTGGAAGTAGTCTTTTGGTATGGTCATCATGTAAGACTGTCGCAGACACAGCCTCTTCCTGGCGCTAAACCCAGAGGTCACAAATGTGCTAGTTCCTGACTGCCTGTGGTTCTAGCCACATCCACGCCATTAGCTGTGGAAACTTTCTGATAACCAGTCATTTAGGTCTCGCATGAGCTTTCCAGTGAGACTTCCACCACCCCTAAGCTTGAGATGTTTTTTTTTTTTTTTTGGATCTGACATTGACCTTGAAATCATCAATCGCATAGTTCAAATGTCTCTGGCTCTGAACTTTTATCTGTAATGTCTTCTGCCCTGCATTAGTACATATGCACAGGTCTCTGTAACTGTAGTGCTGGACTGCAAAAAACTCTGTTTGGCTTTGAGGGACATCATCTCTGCTGAGCAAATCTGCATGTCATCAAGGATGCTACCAGGAAGTACTCTTCTTCCTGGTAAAACTTAAGAAACAAATGTGCAAGTCCTCTCCACGGGTTTATTTAATGGAAGTGTCTCTTTTTGCTTTAGGCCCTCTTCACACGAAGGGTCGGATTAGGGCCGGTTGTCAGTTTTTCAGGCGAACCTTTATACCTATGGGCTGGCGGCTGTAAATGAACTTGTCTGTTTAAACCTGCCTACGTCTGATCTGGTTCGCTAAAAAAATGAAGGGGATCAGTCCTTTGTCTAAGGGGATCAGATTGGAGTCTGTTTTACACCCAGTCGCCCATGGAGCATAGCAGGCTCGGTCCGTGTCTGCTCTGCATAAATTGGGCAGATGTTGACTTGTAATCCGCTCTGCTCTGATCACCGGACCGATGATCAAAATGGAGGCCACCCCTTGTGAAAGGGGTTTTGATTTGTTCCTAACTTCCAAGTGGAAACGCAATTTGGTTCTTCCAACCACATGCAAGAGACCTTATCTCTTGCATGTGGTTGGAGCTTATCTCTCAGCCAAATCTCCCTAAAAGCCCTCCTTGACATATAGGTTCACGTCTGATGTTGGGACTTGTAGTTCACTCATACACAGAGCTCTGTGTGTAAATTATGTAAGTTGGTGGAGCCCCGCACGGCTGCGTTGTTTATAAAAAGTTACAGCTAGTATGGGGAGCTTCTCCCTGTTCTGCTGCCACTGGGAAAAAGAGCACCCTAAAAACGGGTGAAACATGTAACATGTTCCCAAAGGAACTTTTATCGCCAATGGGTTTTTTATTTTTTGCTAAACAAATGAAGAAAGACCAAAAATATTTAAAGAGAAAAAGTTTTTCTTATAAAATTTTAGCAAAAAAGTAATTGTTCTTTTATACTGATGGGGCTGCACGGATATACTGGGCACTGGGTTATAGTGTAAATATGCCATGTCAGCTTTGCCAGTTATCAGCTTTCCTTTCCTCACGCTGACAGCAAGGGAATAAAGGAATGCCGATAACCGGAAAGTTTGTTTGCATGCGATCTGCTGTGATTAGACTCAGCTGATCACATGGTAAAGGTCCACTGTGATTGGCCTTTACTTTGATCTGTTATAAGCTTTGATCTGTTATAAGCTATGTACAAAAGAACACTGGGGGTGTGTTCGGGGAGGATGTCCAGAACAGAACAAGAGCTGCGCTGTAGCTGTCTTTTGGCTATATTGCGGTATATGGGTGGTTAAGTTGTGTGCTGCAGTCCATTGACTCTGACATTTGTTAGAGTCTTGGGTCTGGTGGTAGCCTACTTATAGTGAGTTCTTTTCAGGAATCTGCAATTTCAACATTCTGTCATCTAGGGCAAATCTGTATCGTATCTGGGCAAACCAATTTATTTAACTCCAAGGACCAGGCTGTCCTTGTCTTGCATGACACCCCAAAATACATTCTGCTACTCCTCCTGAGTATGGCGATACCACATATGTGGGAATTTGTCACAGCATAGCCACATACAGAGGCCCAAAATGCAAGGAGCACCGTCGGGTGTTATAGGAGCATAAATTACACATATAATTTCATTACAACCTATCACACTTTTGAAGGCCCTGGAACACAAAGACAATGGAAACCCCCACAAAATGACCCTATTTTGGAAAGCAAACTCCTCAAGACATAATCTAGGAGGCATGGGCTGCAGATAGGTACTCGGGTACACTGATCGGCTAAAGAAAGGTACTCTGATGAGCTTCAGAGAGGTACTTGGGTATTCTGATGGGGTGCAGATAGGTACTCGGGCACCCTGGGCTGGAGACAGGTACTCGGGTACTCTGATGGGCTACAGAGAGGTACTTGGGTACTATGATGGGCTGCAGAGAGTTATTCGGGTACTCTAATGGGCTGGAGACAGGTACTCGGATACTCTTATCGGGCTGCAGATAGGTACTCGGATACCCTGATTGGCTTGATACAGATAGGTACTCTGATGACAGGTACTCGGGTACTCTGATGACAGGTACTCAAAGTACCTGTCATCCAAGTACCTGATTACCTGTCGTCAGAGTACCTGATGGGCTGGTGACCGGTACTCTGATGGGCTAGTGATAGGTCATCTTTATTGGGGGGGGGGGGCGCAATCAGTGTGTTTTTGGGGTGCACTATGATCGGTAACTAGCTGTTACCGCAATCTCCTCCTCACACAGGAGCAGTGTGTGAGGAGGAGAACACGGTGACAGCTAGTTACCGTGTTCTCTGTTGACATTCTGTCACGTGGTAAGAAAAGGCCAATTTCATTGGCTCTTTTCCTAGATCAGGGATGGGCTCTGTCCGAGGGATGAGCCTCATCACCGCGCTGCGTGCCCCCCGGGGGGCGCGCATTGCGGAGAGAACGAGCGGCTCGCACTGGAGCCGCTCATGTGATCGGACACAGCCGATCATGTGGTGAACAGCCAATTTTATTGGCTGTTTACCTTGATCGGCGATGGGCTCGGTCTGAGGGATCATCGCCGCCATGCGCGCCCCCAGGATCGAGGAGCACTTCCTGCCGGCGTCATTTTACTATGGCCCTGGTATGGAAGTGGTTAAGTGTACTTGGCTCAATTCATGGTACATAGGGTGATTTCAGGCAGCTTTCTTTCCCCTGCAATCTGCATCTATTTCTTCTGACAGTTTTTTCCCCACACCAGGCAATCCTTGGTGATGACACCACCCCCTTTTAGCACCCAGATTGACTGCCTCAGATGTGCAGGTTTCCTTATCCTACTAGTTTAACCTGGAAGTTCTTCCCATTCTTGTGTCTGGCACCCCTGAGCTCAAAGTGCACCCTTACGCACCGTAGGAAGCGCACCTCTGGAGAGGAGAGGGGCAGAGAGGAGATCTGCTCACTTTGACTACGGAACTGAGGGAGGAGGGGGGATTTGCAGAGACTCACAAGAGAGAGCAAGATGACGGAGGCATGTAAACTGACCACTGTATTTGAGATCAGCAGCCATTATAAACATGGTTAGTTGGGGAAGACAGGAACAGGCAGGATCAGGTATTGTACAACATGGAGAGGGACAATTACCATGGAAGTAAAACTGTGCTTTATCTCGTGCTTTAAAGGGACAGGAGCAAATAAGTTAATTGTTGGGGTTTAAATGCACTTTAAGCACCTTTAGTTGACCTTGTTGGTTTGTGTGATCTGCTGAGGGTTTACTGTATATTATGGAAAGAGTTCTGTACATATGGATGGATACAGTGTTATTGCTTACCTGAATCTGAGAGATATTCCATTATTTTCCCAGGTGATCAGTGAACACCCAGATGCTTCCAGTGAAGAGATTGAAGAACTGCTTGAGTCACAGTGGAACATGCTCAGTGATAAACAAAAAGCTCGCTATAATACAAAGTTTGCCATTCTCACCTCTCCTAAATCTGAAGAAGACTCTGGTAAACATCATAGCCACAATGTACTCTAAGGCATTTTAATATCACTTGAGGTTTTAATGGGGAAATGACCCGTTTTTTTTTTTTTTTTTTTTTTTTTCTTCTTCTTTGAACCAGTTAACCCATATTTATACACTTATTAGCCCAGTCTGTGATTACTGTGGTTCCTCTCCCTTTTTATCCCTTAAGTAACAGGTGAAGAATAGGTTTCTATTAACAAAGCCATTGTGGAAAAACTTTTTTTTCCCCCATACCCCCCATGTTTACTCTGCTTTTACCTCAATATGCGTTAAGCCAAGCTACCAGATTGGGTGTAGGAGTAGTCCATAGTCACAGGTGATGATCATTCTCAGATGGCACGACAATGCAGTATGTAACATGCTTAAGTTAGGAATATTGAGGCATAGGCTGCATAGTATCCTCAGGCCCCTTTTGTGATAAGTTTTGTTATCAGTTTGTTATACACTAAAGTGGAACTCCAGGCAGGTATACAAAAACATTTGTTAGTTCAGCTATACATTTAGGCTCCTTTCACATTCGTGCATCTCCAAAGTCGCACAATTTCCAGTGAGACTTTGGAGCGACTTTGATCCGTCTTTACATTCTCTGGACCAAAGTCGCATCAAAGTAGCCCGACACCTTTTCAAAGTCACCTGCGAATTTAAGTTCCATCAATTTTACCCGGTTCCATTGAAAATGATAGGCTGCGACTTGTTTTGTGAATTGTGCGACTGTCATTTTGGACATCCAAGTGTGAATGGAGCCTTAAAGTGGGACTTTGGGGTTGTAACATGCAAAAAACGGTGCGTTTAATAATTTTTACATGCTGCATCATATATGGATTAAAAAAAAAAATGGCCATACAAGTATATTTTTGTATACTGGAAGTATAATTAACTAAAAATTTAATGTGTACATTGGATAACTGTTACGTTTTTGCTTCTGAAAACTGGCCTCGCTTTTGCAGCAGACATTTTAATGCCCCAGATAACTTGTGTTGTGCAGTTAAAATCTGGAAATGTCCCATTCATCCAAAAAATGACAGGTTTGTTTACTACAATGAGTCATTACAAGATGATTTTCTCACCTACATTTTTTTAGATTTACAGAAACCTAAACACCATTTCTCCGTGAAATGGATATGCAACTATTTAAAGCTTATAATTCCCACAAATCAGTATGTAATATTCACTAGAGTAGACTGTGTGGATTTGCTCATTCATAACCACCACCTTCTCCTATTTTTATTTTTTTGAACTCTGAGGGAAAAAAAAAAATACCTGTCACTCTCCACATACAAATTACATGTAAGTATTTTGTTATTAAGCTTATAAAAAAGATCATGGTAATACAGTCAAAAAGTGTAATGTGGTTAAGGCCCCTTTCACACCAGAGGACTAATCGGGTCCGCCTGTCCATTTTCCAGGCGGACCAGATTGAACCATCCATTGTTCTCCATGGGGGTAGTGGATGTCAGTGGACATGTCTGCTTTCACCTGCCAGCTTTCGGTCTGCTAAAAAAAAAAAAAACGGATCTGGGGTTCTGTTCCCCATTTGTCAATCTGATCAGATAACTGTCAGATAGAAATGGACGGGCAGTTGGTTTCCATCCGACTGCCCAATAGAGAAGAGCGAGATTTGTTGGTGTCCACTCTGAATGGCGAAGCGGACACAGACCTGTCATCCCAACTGCTCAGCTGGGATCAGCAAACAGATTTCCCGCTGAGCAGGTAGATCTGCTGAATGGAGTTTTCCCCATCTGAAAGGGGCCTTATGTTTGGTGCTTGGGTATAATGTGTGGAAAATAAATGATGGCACTGGAGCTCTAGCATGGGTGTGCCAACAAAGGGGGGGGGGGGGGCACATGGGTTGCATGACAGATATCATTATCCGCTAAACAGATGGACAGGTTCTTCAGGAGATTATACAGTTTAGATAAAAGTATTTAAACAGCATGTTTAGCATTGTAGATGAGATTCTGATGAGGTGCAGAATTTTGGCATTGGATTAGCAGCTCAATAAGTAGCATTTATATTTTAGCCTCCAAGCTCTTATACTAGGACTCTCAAGATCACTTTTAAATTTTGAACTAAAAATACCCAGAGCAGCATGAATGAGATTAGCACTGACTGACCTACAGCATTCCCAGCCCTTGGCAGACTTTTTTTTTTTTTTGGCGCTGCCTACTACTATATATATAAAGAATGACACCGCGCTAACAAACAAAAATCAAAAAGCTGCTAGCACTACAATCAATGAAAAAGTGTGTACATATAAAACATATAAGTGCAGCGCTGGATATAGACTTATCATACATACCTAGAATATCTGTATATAAACATTTGTGAAAAACTAAAGTCACAAAGTCAAAGTGGGAAAATGTAAAAGTAAATACACATTCTGACCAAGTGCTCAGGTGGAAATCTGATGAGGACCCAAAGCTGTCCAGATGCCAGTAGTCACCAGTGGGACAAACTCACCACCAAGATTGAAGATATTGCACTTACCATAGGTTATGGACCCAGGTACCATATAGTAAATGGGTCATGCAGGCAGGGATAATCCACAATTATAAAGAGACCCAATGACTCTGGAATCTTTAATCGAAATATGTCACCACACTTCTGGTAGGGATTATCCCTGCCTGCATGACCCATTTACTATATGGTACCTGAGTCCATAACCTCTGGTAAGCACAATATCTTTAACTGTGTTGGTGGGCTTGTCACATTGGTCACTACTGGCATCTGGACTTCTTTGATTCCTTCTCTGTTTTCCAGCATTTTCACCTGAGCACTTTATTGGAATGTGGACAGATTTTCCCACGTGACTTTGTGGTATTTCTTACGGGCTTTGTTTTCACGAGTGTGTGTATATATATATATATATATATATATATATATATATATATATATATATATATATATATATATATATATATATATATATTATATATATATTGTGTGTGTGTGTGTGTGTACTTCTTTAAATATTTTAGATGGTGTGGGGGAACTTAAAACAAAGGGCAAACAAAAATTCCAGGGTACATAATAATAAAAAAAACATTTCAGCTAGGCTTTTCCCATGGTGTAAAACAAAGGACTGAAGTACTAATTAGATACATCTTGGGAAGCTCTATTTCTATAAAGGCTGCAGAAACAATAGTGCTGTTAGTTTCGTGTACACCAAAGTTAAACTCCAAACAACTAAATGTGTATCCATTAACATTTAAGTAAAAAAACTTTATACATATTATCCTCCACTACACACCTCCCCTTCTGGGTGCCAGCCAGGATGTATAGCATTGCACAGGGGTGTCAGGGACATGTTTACAGGATAGGTTTACATTTGGGAACAATGTTACACCTGCTTTTAGGGTGGAATATTGAACCTGTTTCCAATCCTGCAGCCGCTGCCTGGTTTGTCTCCTCCCCTTCCTGCCCTTTGGCAGCAGTAGGAGTTCCCCATATTTGCTGTCACTTTTTTAATTTAGATCAGCCGTATGAGGCTCTGTGTGTGAATGAACGGCGAGCCTCGACATCGGACGGCTTGTAGTTCTCAATGAACTACCACGAGGATGTGCTAGTTCATTGATTCTTCCTGTCAGTGTATGTGCTTACTTATACAAGATGTACGGACACACAGATACACTGAAAGGTCTGCAGGAGACCTGCAATGCTTTACAGGCGCCCCAAAAAAAATGCACATTTATTGAACCTTTTTTTTTTTTTTTTTTTCCATTCAATTCTTTCTTTTTCAATGCCAATGTTATGCTTGTCTAAAGGCCTGTACACACGTACCGATTGTCGGCCGTAAATATTCAGCCAACGTCCGATCGGCAGATTGTCGGCTTGTTAGTATGATGCTTCCAACAACCGACTGCGACTTTTTGGCCGAACAAAATCTGGTGTGCAGGCTATAAAAATTTTTGTTGGCCAACAAAGAACGGCCGATTGTTCGTCAGTCAGTACAGATTTCGGCCGACAAAAGCCAGATGAGCAAGACTGGGCATGCTCAGAGAAGAAAAAACACATGGAAAGTAGACCAGAACATGACATCACTTCTGCAGTTGGTTGTTGTTGGCCGACAAAAGTCCAGTGCAAGTCTAGAGCACATTTCAACCAACAAAAGACGGCTGATCGTTCGGCCGACAATCGGTACGTGTGTATGGGGCTTTTGATTATGGATTGAACACACAGGAAAGAATCGGAAAACTCCCCAGAACAGAATTTAACTATTTTTTGATGGTAAAGGCTGTTCACTTATGAGTATTTTAAATGTGTTTAGATTCTTGCTTGGAGTTCCAGTTAAGTGTCTCATCCGGTCATTTTGTAGGGAAGGGCTGTTGTGGCTCATTTAGAAAAATTCATAAGTCCAGGCCTGGTTCCTCTGAAAATTCAATATCCCCCCCCCCCTTTTTTTTTTAAAGGGAATCTATTGTTAAACAATACATCTTTTTCCGAAGCCTATAGCAAATACAATTGCCTGAATTTGGAACTGCATGTAGGACAATTTACCTTGCAGTGAAGCTGTGCAGAACCAGATTCAATTTCTCTGAACTCAGCCAGTAGGTTGTTTTATGAATTGGCTTTTTATGTCCGAACCTTTTTTTTTTTTTTTTTTTTTTTAATGACCCATCCCAAAAGCTTTGTTACCAACCTAATGTTTATGGTGTAAATATTACAGCATTCAGGTCCACAGCCACTGTTGAGAACTACTTCCGTCCCTATAGAAGTGTTCCCCCCCCCCCCCCCAGTATTCCAGGCTATATTAAAAAAACAAAAAAAAAAAAAAAAACAAAAGTTGCTCATCCGCTGACAACAGAAATCATTATTTGGATTCTTCTCAGCTTTGCCAAGCAAATCCTGAAACTATTGGGGAGATGCAGACCAATTTCTGTATCACACATGATCTTCAGTGGCCATGTTTTGTGTACGGTACTGCAAACACTCCTCTCCCTTCATTGGCACAGCGACAATCCTGTGTATAAGAATTTATTATGGAATAATTGGATACCGATTTTGAATGGGGAACCGTGAATAAAAAACAAAACAACCCTTCTGTATTCCTCAAGGTTCAACTCCGAAGGACGCAGGGGAAATCAAGAGGAACACATTTCAAGAGTCGCCAAAGAGGAGATCGAGATCAAGAAGTAAATGAAATTCCTGTTGTCCACTTTTTTTTTTTTTTTTTTTTTAAATATTTGCTACAGAATAAGTTCATGTAAAAGAAACCTCTTTGTGGGAATAATGGCTTCTTGAATACATTATAGGTGTAGTGATAATAATTTTTCTCCTTTTTTTTCCTGGGAAGACAAGACGTACTGCATGTAATGTTAATCAATGATCTCATGTGTTCAGTTCCATGTGCTTTGTTGTGCAGCCTTTATATCAGATTCTCTTTCCTGCCAGTTAAAGCTAGACTTGTTAGCTTGTCTCTAGTACTGTTAATTGTTGAACACCCTATTAGCTTGTAATTCTAACAGTGCAGACCTCTACTACATGTGATTACAAGAACAACATGCTCGTAATCCTAAGCATCATACCTCATTTGTTTCTCAAGAAGAGAACTTCATTTCCAAGACAACTTTTGTAAATACTTTTTTGTTTTTACAGTGTCCACTCGGAACTGGTAAATTTTGGGTGGATGTTGCTTTGAGTCACCAGGTGTCTCCTAATGTTTCTGCAGGAGATTGGGGTCTTGAGCTCCCAATTCTAACCTCTCGCCACTATTTTTTTTTTTTTTTGCTCACCCCTACGCCTAGGTGGAGAACAGAGCTTAGGACTTTGGTTGTGAGATTTCACCACCTCGTTCCTGCAAATCAGCGTGTGATTCCTCATGGCAATATCCATCCAAAAACAAGAAATGTCTGTGCGGGCCTAATCTTTAAATGTGCAGTCCTGTTGTTATTGGAAGAAACAGCACAGTGGTTACCAGGACATGAACAGTCTTATGTACAGGCAAATCCATCCAGACTGCATCATTTCAACGTAATAAACTATCCATTTCATTTGTTTGGTACATGGAGTTAAAACAGTGGTGTTGCACGGTGTTGGGGGGTGGGGGGAGGGGAGGTACACAAAGTGACACAAGCAGAGGTAACAACCTCAAGTGTCATAGCGCAGTCACATTCAGCTGAATTATAGTAATACAAGAAGGAAAAATGTGATTCATTGTACGCTGTGCATCATATATTTACAAATGTTATGTTTTCATAAAGTTAATGGTTAATATGAGCCAGCAATAAATAAAAGAATTGACCTTTTACTCTGTGTTGGTAAAGTGCTGTCTTTATGCATGCTATACAAAGCAGTTTATTTTTTATTTTTAAGGCATCGTATATAAAGCACAGTAACCAGTAGCAGCCAGTAAATAAAATCTGTCACGTTTCTGATGGCAAGAACCAATAAAGGCAAACATCCAGCTATTTCTTATTGTTAAATAGATTCCAGTTAACCTCATGTCCTCTCCACTAATGGTTTGCCAATAATTGTTTTATAGAAGAGAAGGGTGTGGGATGTATGGTTTAGATGTTAACCCCAATTAGGGTAGCAACAATATTCCTGGGTCTTTTCACACACATTTCACACCCTCCCCCCCTAAAGGTAGATTGCATGGAAATACAGGAAACCACACAAAGATGGACAGCAAGCTTACCGACGATGAAGAAGGCCCCAGGAAGAGACTCAGGACCCACAGTCAGAAGGTAAAGAAATCCATGTTTGCTTCATTACCTGCTATTACTAACATTGTAGCTAAGGCCAGCTCTAACTCTTCCAGCCTGCCTGTACATAGATTCCATTGTATTCAGTTTTCCCTTGTAGGAAAAACGAAATACATAAGTTTGCAGTGCAACATTTCTATTATGCCTGTAAATTAACCAGTGTAGACCGAGATAGTATTCCTTTGCAGGGAAGGCCCACGTTGTAACAATCTCTTTGAAGTGTATGGTAATCTTTGCTTTTGCAAATGCTTCAAAACCTGCTTCTTGTATCATGTTTGTCACTCATAGTTACTAGTCGCATCCCTGCTTTACTTTTACAAGTATTTGATGAAGAATAAAAAAACGATTTGACTGGAAAAGGACGCATCTTTTCCCTATTGAAGTGCTTTATGCATCTAAAGGCTATTAAGCTGGCTGGCTGGTTCAACAGAAACTGGACAACATTCAGCCATTGTGTACAGCAGCCAGTTCAACAGAAGCTGGTCTAACATCTGGCTTCTGTTAATCGGGCATAGTGGAAAGCCGATCAGCACTGGCAGTCAATCGGTGTACTCTGGGGGAGATCGATGTACCAACATCGCATAGTTAAAACCGCTAGCTCCTCCTGAGCTTCTCGGGTTTTTTTTACGTTCAGCCTGCTGGGTTGAAAAAGGAAAAAAAAAAAAAGAATAGCGTGTATCAGACTTAAGGCTCTGTTCACATGTAGGTGTTTTTGGGGAGTTTTTCTGCTCTAGGATCAGCTCTCAAAACGCCCAACAAGACCAATCCTATTCATGTCAATGGCCCCTGTTCACATCTGAGCGTTTTGACGCTGTGAGCAAAACGCCCGACGCTGAAAAAAGTACATGAGCTTCTTTTTGGGCAGATTACAGGCGTTTTCGATTGGTCTCTATTCAATCTAAAAACGCCTGTAAATCGCGGTAAAAAAACGTAGCCTTAGACACTGGGGTTGATTTACCAAAACTGGAGAGTGCAAAATCTGGTGCAGCGGTGCATGGTAGCCAATCAGTTTCTAACTTAAATTTAATCTTTGGCAAAAAAAAACCTGGAAGCTGATTTCTATGCAGAGCCGCGCCAGATTTTGCACTCTCCAGTTTTACTAAATCAACCCATATGAATTGCTTGTAAATTAATAACGGTCTTCAAGGCTAAGTTCTACCCAGCAGTGTGGTATATTATCGGATGTACAGTGTCTTCTGTATGAAACATGTTCTAAAGTAACAATTACAAAAAGGTCAGTATTTCAACATAACTGAACGCTAAACAGTCAATACATTACATATATATTTCGGCTTCTCAGCATTTGTACTGAGGATTGGGCATTCATCCATGTGAACATAATAATAATAATAAAAAAAAAATATGCATTGCAAAAAAATTACTTCTAAAATCTGTTTTCTGTGAGCAACACAGAACTGCCATAAGTGACCCTTCACCTCAATCCCCTCGCCCCCCCCCCCCCCATCCATACATTTTATTTTTTGTTACAGTAGTGAATGGGCAAGAGCTTCTCTGTTGTTTCTGGCCTCATATTGCACCAATTTAATAATTAGAATTTGAACCCCCCTCCCCCCAATTCCTAGAAAGGACATATGTGCTGCATTACATTCACTAATTGCGGAAAAAAAAGTGAATTGAGATTTAATGGCATGTAAGCTTTTCTAATTATTTTTTTTTTTTATCACAATATGGAACCACAGTGAAAACTCGGGTCAGGGTCTAGAAGTACTAATGGCGCTTTTCTACTGCATGGAACCGAACGGTTCGGCTCGCTTTTGTGCTTTTCCACTGCTGGTACCGCATGGTACGGTGTCGGAACGGTTCGGTACAGCGGCGCTTTTCCACTGCATGGAACCGAATGGTACGGCTCTCAAAAACAGTACCACCTTAGTTGTGGTTCCAAGAGGTTCCATACCCCGTACCATATCCCACAATCCTTTGCATGCAGTCACTACTAGCCACTAATTGGTCAGAGAATCCCACCCACCCCGTTGTTATCCCACCCACTTAACTTTAGTTCTACTTTAGTGGAAAAGAAAACCGTACCGAACCGTTCAAACTCCATACCATGCGGTACCAGCAGTGGGAAAGCAAACCGGGCCGAGTAGAGCCGAGCCGGTACTTTCAGTGGAAAAGTGCCATAATATAGCTCTACACATTTCTGCTGCCCTTTCCAGCTCTGTCATGGGAGCAATAGGCTTCATAGAAATGCTAGTTACCTGGCACTCATGCTTTTCTTAATCTAAAAATCTCATTGCTTAAAAAAATTTTTGGTCTGCATGACTGTTCCAGGTATTGACGTAGTAGTGAAGTCTGGGTCAGCATCAGCCTGATTTATTCTCTCAGGAAGGAAGGTTGCAGCTTTGTTTAAAAGGCGTGTTCACTCGCCACTTGAAGAACTAAATACTGGCATAAAATAGACCTCCCAGTTGTATATTGATAAGATATTCTTCATGTGGCTCTGTAGCTATTTAAGGAATTATAAGACTGTATACGCTCTGATCAGTGGAGTAACCTGGAATTTTGTAGTTTCCTAGGCTAAACCTTAAGTTATATGGTGAGTATTGAACAAAGCAGTTGGTTTATGGGCTCCCTGTGTCGCAACCATGTTCCAGAGCAGGGATATCCAAACTACGGCCCTCCAGCTGTTGTGGAACTACACATTCATTCAATGAGGCATTGTAAAACTGACATTCACAGACATGACTAGGCATGATGGGAATTGTAGTTTGTGAACAACTGGAGGGCCATAGTTTTGCAGACCCCCTTTCTAGAGCAGTGGTTCTCAACTCCGGTCCTCGGGACCCACTAACAGGCCAGATTTTAAGTATTACCTTGGGGGATGCAGACTAGAATACTGCAATCACTGAGAAGCAAATGAGATCACCTGTGATGTAATTTAGTTATCTTGCAAACCTGGCCTGTTGGTGGGTCCCGAGGACCGGATTTGAGAACCACTGTTCTAGAGTAATGAATTGGTACTCTGAAAGTGTCAGCTGTAAAAATTACACGTTTATTTTGTCCACTGTCATGAAGAAAGTGCAGCAGTGATACGTCATCTGGTGTACATGTGACCAACATTGCAGCTATTCTACCATGCCTAACGGAATCCCTGCAAATCTGCCTGCTATACAAGTGTATATGAAGCCATCTACTGCCTCGCACACATTCCTTCTGTGTTTAATGAAGTCAGAATAATAAAGCAGAATAGTACCTCTCCATTTCTAATGAGGTGCCTTCCCTGTTACTGTCCCAAAGCCTATACAGCGCTTAACTGGTTCATTAGAGACAACGAAATTGACTTAATTCATTTTGAGGGCATCTCTCATTGGTCTTTAGTCCACCCCCCCCCCCTCTTTTTCTTTCCCCACGTTCATCCATCCAAATTACCCTGCAGCCGTGCAACGTCATAGCACTTCCTGCTTTAGATGGCATGCGTTTCTTTTGGAAGTGTTCGGCTTTTGCAAGTCTTCCACTAGATGGCAGCCAAGGATTTGTTTTTGTACAAGTCTGGAAGGCGATTTCGTCTAAATGATTCATTTTTTTTTTTCCATTTTTCAACATCCAGCTTCATTGAATATGTGTGTACAGGACACACATCTATAATACAAGCCACACCTTTTTTGTTCTTAATTGTCCGTTTCCAGCATTTTGAGTTTGTGTTTACATATGCTTAGTGATCATTAGTAAATTGTCATCCTCTGCTTCATTTTGTCCCCCCCCCCCCCCCCCCCCCCTCTTTAGCAGGTGGAAAGCAGTAATGAGAAGTCTTCAAAATCATGTAGAGGCAGAGAACGTGCCCCTGTAAAGGCCCAGCCAGGTAATAAAAATGCTCATGCTATGCACTCAATGTAGATGGTGCTAAGCTAAAGTGGGATTCCATTACTTTTATTTCTAATTTTTTTTGCTTACCTAATGTGTAGAGGTAGGATTTGGTCTTTGGGTGTTTAATGGGGGGCGGGGGGAACTCATATTTAGTGAGGGATTAATGTTAAGCAGGGGTTGGGGGTGCTCCTTTCCTGACCTCTGCTGGTCCAAGAGTCTGGTTCAACATCTGTAAAAGAGCCTGCTTTTTTTCTTCCCTGGAAATTATAAGTGTTATTAAAACCGCTGCCCCCACCCCCATATCTACCTATGCTGTAAAACCTGTATTAAGAAAAGTGCTTGAGTACTTTTTATTGATCTGCTCCTGGGGGGATAGTTACAGCGCTTCTGTGTAAGGAGTGCTTTACAATGGCTGTGAATTCCCAAAGCTGTGAAGTCGCCCACTGGCTCCCTTTGCCCATCGGTTATCAGCATTCCTTAGGCCCTGACCTCATATTGGCATCCTGGATCGCGGGCAAAATCCCCGCAATTCTGAATCATGGCAAATCGCGGGATGCCCACGAGATTCCCATCCCTTCCAATGGCACCCCAAACATGGCACAATTTTTCTGCTTTTGTCGCGTGAAGAATCACGGTAAAATCGCGCAAACAGAATAGCGGGGCGATTCAAAGTACAAGAGCTTCTTTTGGGCGACAGGCGTCCCACGATTCAGTTTGCACGATTTTACCATGTTTCAACGGATGACAACCGTGGCAAAATCCTGCCACGTTTCGGGTGCCATTGGAAGGGACGGGAATCGCATAGATGTCCCTCCATTTGCTGTGATGCAGAACCGCTGCGATTCTGCCCGCTATCCGGGACACCATTATGTGAAGGGAGCCTTGGGCCCCTTTCATACAGGCTTTCTGATCAGGTCGGACTGTCAGTTTTTCAGGCGGACTTAAGCGGATGCTACATGCACCCCTATGGAGTGGTGGATGTCAGCGGTGACATGTCCGTTGACACTCCCTGCTCTCCTATCCGATCCTGTCCGTGAAATCAAGACGGATGGAAACCTTATTTTCTATCCGTCTGGAGGATAGGACCGGATTAAAGCGGACAGGCGGTCCGTTTTCATCCGATGTCCCATAGAGGAGAGTGTGGATCTGACAGGTCCATCTCAGCACAGAGTGGAGATGGACCTGTCATCTGCTTGCTCAGCAGGGATAGGTGGATCGATCCCCGCTGAGCAAAACTGAGTCCGCCGGGCAGAAAGCCCGTGTGAAAGGAAACTTAATCTATCCTCCCACAGCTGTACTCTGACCCGGGGGAGATATCTTACATAGGCTTATTTCTTTGTAAAGAAAACCTTTTTTTTTGGACCCAGTGTTACCATATTTTAGTTTATGGGCTGTTTTTTTACATTTTTTTTTTTTTCTTTTTTTTTTTTGTGCGTCAAGGATTTATTTATTTATTTTTTTTGTTATGACCTGCTACCATACACATGCTTATGAATGGAGAAGAGTGTCTTTTGGGTAAATTTGACCTCTGAATTCAGTCCATAATTTGTCCCTACCTGTAACATCGGCTTTTTGTGTTTTGTAGATAATCAAGAGTTCAGCTGTTTTGCATTGCACTGCATTTAAAGCAGAGCTCAATTCAAAACTTTTTCGGTCTGTTTAAATAGCAGGTTAGGCATCTTGCGAACCATCTGGATGGGAAGTGAGAAACTCGCCAACTGTGGCCCAGATAGCTTTAGAAACCTGACTAGAATTCTAACATTTGTTTTGTCTGGGATCGCATAAGTAAAACTATAGAGGTTTTAAAACTTCACTTTTATCTAAAACAAAAAAAAAATCTGGCTGGAGTTGCAACTTAATGGATGTATCTGATCATCTTGTATGCATATGACATTTTATTTTTTAAAAGAGGGAAGTGCTCTAAACCTTAGCAATCAGTCAGTCCTCTTCCAATATTTCGAGTAGAACTTTGTAGCTGTATGTTGTTCACTTTGTACATTTTTTTTTTTTTTTGGAACTCCAGGAGTATATATTCAGTTTGGAAATTTTAGGGAGATGCTTAGTGTTAGTCCACCCTAAAATTAAAATCCCTGCATCTATAGACCTCCACGAACAAACTGTAACCTATCTAGCCCTATAAAGAAGAAATCAGTATACGGTACATACCTTTTTTTTGAAGCCAATCTGATCCGGTCTCCAGCGGCGGAAGCTCTGCAGAGGACACAGCTGAGAACGGCTCTGAAATGAATAGGGAGTGACATCACCCAAAGACTTACTATGGGGCTTCCTTTGTCGGATGTGTCCTCTTCTGCACCCATCTCCCACAGCAAAGCCGCAGATCACAGCTCCGCATGGGATCGGGTCTGATCGGCTTCAAAAAAGGTATAGGATTTTTTTCTTTACAGGGTTAGATAGGTTAGTGTTAAGCCCCGTACATACGCACCGATTGTTGGCCGACCGATTGGCTGGCTTTTTGTCGGTTGAAATGTGCTCTAGACTGCACACGAATTTTGTCGGCCAACAACAACCAACTGCAGAAGTGATGTCATGTTCTGGTCTACTTTTCGTGTGTTTTTTCTTCACTGAGCATGCCCAGTCTCGATCATCTGATTTTTGTCGGCCGAAATTTGTACTGACTGACGAACAATCGGCCGTTCTGCTGACGGCCAACAAAAATTTTATAGCCTGCACACCAGATTTTGTTCGGCCGAAAAGTCGCAGTCGGTTGTCGGAAGCATCATACTAACAAGCCGATAATCGGCCGATCGGGCGGCGGCCGAAAATTCACGGCCAACAATCGGTACATGTGTACGGGCCTTAAGACCATGGATATCTATAGATATTGGATGCAGGGATTTTAGTGTTAGGGTGGACTTCTACTTGTGCATTACAATTTAACTAAACTCATTTGGTTTTAGTTGAGTAAAATGTGCTATAGAGATTTTAGTCGACTAAAATACGACTACATTTAAAAAGGAATTTTAGTCAAGACTGACTAAAACTAAATCAAATTTTGACATAAAAATTAACACTGCATTCAACAATCTTGGCAGTCTTGGATGCCTGTTGTCCTATCTTCTTGTCTCCATGTCATTTTAACACACAGCAGTGTGACATTAGAGGTTGGGAAAATTTAACCGTGGGACACAGGCATCTGACACAAGTTCCAAATGCTGAATTTTCTGATAGAGATTGCAGTTCTTAAAATGGAGAGTAGATGTGGACCACCAGAAAGGAAATACCTCTGCTATATTTTAGGAAACTGCTTTGGGGAATATTTTGGGGTTACCATGTTGCTTTAATATTTGAGGCTTGAAATGTAACCCTGTTTATTTTGCAGCAGCTAGTAACCTATCCGATGCTTGTAAACCATTGAAGAAGAGGAATCGCAATTCAGATTTGGGCTCAGTTGCACGTGGTGCCCGTAAGAGCCTGTATCCCTTGTCTCTAGCAGATAATGAGGTAATCGAGTGTACACAAGCTGCATTAATGCCATTTAAGGAGCCAGCTAACCTACCAGATTGGTAATAAAGAACATGCTTTCATTATAGGTATCTGACGAGAGGTCTGAATCCCCATCAGAGAGCGCAGATGAGTCAGTCATGTCAAAAAAGTCTGAAAAAGGAAGTTCAAAGAAAGAGCTTGTCTGCCAGGTAATTTTACACTACCCTACAAACATGCATCATTGTTTGATTGCTTAGACCAGAAGTATAAGAAAACACAATGCTATGAACAGCCTTATTATCATTGCAATAGGGTAAAATGTTTTGAAAATCTTCTTGCCTTTGTCAAGCATTTCATTTGTTAAAATTTTTTTGTGCAGTAGCACAAGCAGCATTTAAATGGTACTTTCTGTGTTTGTTATAAGATGCTAGCATTGCTTTTTACTACTTTGTAACTTGTAGTTAGTAAATTATCAGGATCCTGCACCTCCTGTCCTACAGTCTAAGCAAAATCGTAGTGGTACTTTAAACTGCTTAGATATATCTAAATTGTACAGGAGACAGGCAGATTACTCATGGATCCTGGGCTGTAGACTCATTTTTCACAGAGAAAATGTTTTTTTTTTTTTTTTTTTTTAATTTTATCTTCAAATACTTCAATGCCTTCTAATGCCACAAATAGAAGCAGCGTATCAGGATCTGTGCAACCTTGGTAAACCTTGAAAGCCATACCCAGACCCCACAATATGGGATGACCTGTAACATTTCGGGTACTGGATCCTGCAGGGGTGCTCACATTGGCACAACTACAGGGTACATTCCTTTGGAACTCACACCCTTAAGACATCTTCAGGGGTAAGCCCAACAGGAATGGTAAAGCCTGGGCTTTATATACATTTTAGCGTTGTGAAAGGTAAGACTGTTGCCCTGTATAAGTCTGACTGTGACTGGTAAACATCATGGCGATTATTTGAATTGTATTCACCACTGTAAACTTTTCAAATTTGACATTAGTCCATACAGAGCTTCTGGTGGATGACCCGGTTGCTGCCTTAACCTTCTGGGCACACGTACATTATTGAAAGGACCAGGCTAAAGGCAGCCAGTACAAAACGGCAATCAAACATTCGCACTGCCAGAGACCCACCCAACATTCCATCTTATTGCAATAATTCAACCCTTGCTCCAGAGCAGGAACAGGGTCTAACACTGGTCTCTGCATCCGATTCTAGCTCCATTTCAGGCAACAAGAAGAGGCCTGTTCGACAAAAGCAGACGTTTCAGCATCAATGTCACCATTCCTCTGACGAATGAAAGCTTTAATAAACCTTTTTTCTTTTGTTCATTGACAAACACAGCTTCTGATTCTTCTTAACCATTCGGTTATACTGCCCTCTACAGGAGTAGGACACTAGGCAGGAAAAAGCTTCCCTACACCTATGGGCAGTCCCAGGGGGCTATTACAGCCTCTCTCAGCTATAGGCACTTAGTTTTTTTTCTGCCTAGTCAGGAGTAAGGACCTAGTTCCTTGCTGGGATCTTCAGTCCTGGCAATTTTTTCCTTTTAACCACTTGTGAACCGGAAGATTTTCCCCCTTAATTACCAGGCCATTTTTTGCGATTCGGCACTGCGTTACTTTAACTGACAATTGCGCGGTCGTGCGATGCTTTATCCAAATAAAATTGAGGTCTTTTTTTCCCCACAAATAGCTTTCTTTTGGTGGTATTTGATCACCTGTGCGATTTTTTTTTTTTTTTTATTTTTTTTTTATTAAAATCAAATCTTTTCATTATTATAGGTCAATTTTTTTTATTCTGCTACATATTTTTGGTAAAAAAAAAACATATTTTGATTGGTTTTGCTTCAAGTTATCGTGTCTTCAAACTAGGGGAAAGATTTGTCTTTTTTTTTTTTTACTAGTAATGGCAGCGATCAGCGATTTTTAGTGGGACTGCGACATTGCGGTGGATGGATCGGACACCTTACTGACACTTTTGGGTGGACCAGTGACATTACTACAGTAATCAGTGCTAAGAATGTGTGAGCAATATATCATTTCAATGACAACTTTGTGTAAAAAAAAAAAAAAAAAAAATGTTTTTTCAAACACCAGTGACAAAAAAAATGAAATATTCAATGAGCTCAACATGCCTCTCAGGACATTCCTTAGGATGTCTACTTTCCAAAAAGTGGTAGTTTGGGGGGGGGGTTTGTACTGCCTTGCCATTTTAGCACTTCATGAAATGAGATAGGCAGTCAGAAATTAAAGCTGCGTAAATTTCAGTATTTACACCAAAGTTTGTAGACGCTATAACTTTTGCGCAAACCAATAAAAATACGCTCATTTAATTTTTTTTTGTCAAAGACATGTAGCTAAATATATAATAAAATAGAGTCGCGCTAAAAGATAAATGTAAAACTGTGATGACACATAATGCAGCAACAATGACTATAACTGTAAGTCCCCTCTCAGTTGTAGTTCAGCCTCAGTTCATATACAGTTCATGATGAAAAATTAGATATAAGATTTCCACCCTGGTGCTTGGTAAAACGGACAGCTTGTGAATCCCTCCACCATATACAGCCTCTTACCAGAGAGGAATGGAAGACGCACAGTAAGTAGTTATAGGACTACTTTGCCTGTTCCCAGCATATCAGCTCCAGTAAGGTCCGGCCATGGAGTCTACACCAAAGTAGATAGATACACAGCCACTTGAACAGGAACCACTCTCAGGGGGTAGATGTATTTATGGATGGAAAAAGAAGGCAAGACAGGTCCATAGCGTGATACTGTTTTCAGTAAGCAATTTAATCAAAAAGCCACATCAAACTCACCGAGTATAAAAACAAGTATAGCCTGTAGCCACAGCGTGGACAGCGAAGCGGAGCGGGCACTGCCGATTTCCGGGTGTGACGGATGACGTAAGTTCGGCTCCTCCCCGAAGCTTTTCGTCGATAGGACGTTCTCAAGGGGGCGTGTAGCTAAATATATTTTGGCCCAAAAAAATGACATAAATTGAGTATATTGGATATTTTTTAAAAGACAAAGTTGAAAATGTCATTTTTTCGCAAAAAAGCGCAGAGGTGATCAAATACCACCAAAAGAAAGCTCTGTTTGTGGGGAAAAAAGGATGTAAATTTTGTTTGGGTACAGCATTGCATGACCGCGCAATTGTCAAAGTCACGAAGTGGCAAGTTGAAAAAAGGGGTCTGGTCAGGAAGGGGGTAAAATCTTCCGCGGCTTAAGTGGTTAATAAGGGATCCAGTTGCTCTTCAATCTAATCTGGAGATCATGCATTATCTGGAGCTCATGCCTGCAGTCTCAAGCTTCTGTGTAGATTGGATTAATGTCTTGATGCTTCTTTCTCAGGTGAGTGAGTCTCTTTGTCTTAACATGAGAAGGACTCTGTGGCTCAAGTGCTTGACTGCAGAACCAGCACATAAAAAGTGCCTGCTTCACATACTCTGAGGGATATCATCTCTTCAGAGCTGCTTTGGACACCATAATAAATGTCAGGGGAGCAAGAGCACCCACCTTCCTTAAAAAGGATAGGGCTCAGCCTGGGAAGCCTCATATCTTAATACTGAAAATGCCTGTTGATCTTGTCCGAAATGGTGTCCTTGATTAACTGAAGCAAAGACTTTCTTATTTGTGTGTAAACTACTAAACCCGTCACCTCTATGTAACGGAGATCAACAAAGAGAGATCTATTTGAAGTCCAGCTTGAGTGACCACCATGGTCTTGGGGTTTAGACATGCTTTAAAGTAATACTTGACACACCCTGTTTAATTTATATTTCCCCTTCTATTTCTTTATGTGGATGGTGGCACTGTAACTCAAAAAAAAAATTAAAAAATCTAAGTACCTTTTTTCTAATCGATATACATCTGTCACATAATCCAGTTCTTACATAAGCAGGTGGAGCTTCTAGTACCCTGCTGCTGGTCACATGGTAAAATAAAAACCAGCCCTTGGAATACAGGGTAAAAATAGTTTCTCTTACGTCCTCCGACAGTCGCCGCCTCTTCATATTCGTCACATATGGGGTATTAGACTTTGCTCCGAAGGAGTAGCTAGGCAACAGAATATGTTAACAATAAAGCTTTTAACATATCCCACCCTCAAGGGGTGGTCCCCTCAGTCAATACCCTCCTACTTCCTGCAACCATATCTCAGTTTTAATGTCTAGCTTGTCAGGAGTGGCTGGCTCTCTCTGTGCTGAGACTTTCTGTCCCAGACTCTTTATTCTTTTTTACAATTTTGTTTGAGTTTTTCTCTCTACCTTTACTTAGCTGTTATTTTGTCAGCGTTAGTTAGTTCTTCGGATGAAGAGGATCATGCGGACTGGGTCTCGGGCTGATCCCCCTGGACGGCTCCGCGGGTCTTCACCAAGGTGCTTGCACCGGTTCTGGCATTATTGAGGGCCCAGGGCGTTTCTGTCCTGGGGTATCTGGACGACATTCTGGTTCGGTCTGCGACCAGCCAGGGCCTGGAGAAGGACCTGTCTGTCACGATGCAAACTCTGCAGGAGTTTGGTTGGACGATAAATTTTCCAAAGTCGACACTGAGTCCGTCGGTTCGTCTCCCCTATCTGGGAATGATTCTGGACTCGGTGCAGGCGAAGGTCTTCCTGCCGGAAGACAAACTCAGGACTCTCCGGGAGGAAGTCAGGTCCCTCAGGGACGTTCCGAACTCGTCTC
Source organism: Pelophylax lessonae (assembly GCF_965119305.1). NCBI lineage: Eukaryota > Metazoa > Chordata > Amphibia > Anura > Ranidae > Pelophylax > Pelophylax lessonae. The sequence goes on along the minus strand of NC_138768.1, from coordinate 811,057,515 downwards.
TGCGGACGTGTATGAGATGTCTGGGATTGATGGTCTCGGCCTTCGAGGCGATTCCTTTCGCCCAGTTTCACACGCGGGGTCTCCAAGCGGAGATCCTGTCCAGGTGGGACGGGCGACCTCAATCTCTGGATCTTCAAATCTCGTTGAGTCATCGCACCAGAGGAAACCTTCTGTGGTGGCTCCAGTCCCCGTTGGTGTCCGGGGGCGAGGCGTTTCGTCCGATCTCGTGGACGGTAATCACCACGGATGCCAGCCTGTCGGGCTGGGGTGGAGTTCTGGGCGTTCTGTCCGCCCAGGGGACTTGGTCGGAGGGGGAGTCTTCCCTTCCGATCAACATTCTGGAATTGCGTGCGATAAGTCTCTGTCTTCATCGCTGGACGGACCGGCTGCAGGGTTGCCCGGTTCGGGTGCAGACTGACAATGCCACGGCGGTGGCCTACATCAACCACCTAGGGGGCACCAGGAGTGCCCGAGCGGCTCGAGAAGTGGCCGACATTCTGTCTTGGGCCGAGACTCATGTCCCGGCGATAACGGCGGTTCACATTCCGGGAGTGGAGAACTGGCAGGCGGACTATCTGAGTCGCCAGACCCTGGATCAGGGGGAATGGTCTCTCCACCCGGCTGTCTTCCAGATGTTGTGCGCGAAGTGGGGTCTTCCAGATGTGGACCTGTTCGCGTCTCGCCTCAACAACAAGGTGAAGAGGTTCGTGGCAAGGACGCGCGACCCTCGGGCAGACGCGTCGGACGCGTTAGTGGCCCCGTGGCATCAGTACAGGCTGATGTACGTGTTTCCACCGATTCAGTTGCTGTCCAGGTTCCTTCGCAGGTTACACTCGGAACGCAACACGGTGATTCTTGTGGCACCGGACTGGCCTCGCCGGTCCTGGTACGCAGACCTCGTGAATCTGGCGGTCGACGCCCCGTGGCGTCTACCTCTTCGAGACGATCTACTGTCTCAAGGACCGATATACCATCCTGCTTTACAGTCGCTGGCTTTGACGGCCTGGCTGTTGAGACCGAGGTCCTGAAGGAGAGGGGTCTCTCTCCGGAGGTCGTTCATACTTTAATCAACGCGAGGAAGTCTTCCTCAGGGAAGGTTTATTACCGTTCTTGGAAGGCCTATTTTGCCTGGTGTGAGTCCAGGGGGTTTTCACCCCGCACGTACTCGGTGTCCCGTGTGCTGTCTTTCCTTCAAACGGGTGTTGATCAGCGTTTGGCGCTGGCTACGATAAAGGGTCAGGTGTCTGCTCTGGCCGTTCTGTTTCAACGTCCCGTGGCTTCCAACCCATTGGTTGGCACCTTTGTTCAGGGTGTGCGGCATCTGGTTCCCCCTAGGCGGGATCCTCTGCCCCCTTGGGACTTGAATCTCGTTCTATCTGTGTTACAACGTGCTCCTTTTGAACAGATCAGGGAGATCTCGTTGTCTATGTTGTCCAAAAAGGTCGCCTTTTTGGTGGCGATCACTTCGGCTCGCAGAGTGTCGGAGCTGGCGGCTTTGTCCTGCAAGTCTCCGTACCTGGTTATTCATTTGGATAAGGTGGTCTTGCGACCTAATCCTTCTTTTCTTCCGAAACGAGTTTCGGAATTCCATCTTAATGAGGATATTGTCTTGCCTTCGTTGTGCACGAAGCCTAAACATCCAAAGGAGGTGAGATTGCACTCTCTGGATGTTGTTCGGGCGATAAGGGTTTACCTTAAATCGACTGAGTCTTTTCGAAAGACGGACTCCTTGTTTGTTCTTCCAGAGGGTCCTCGGAAGGGCATGGCGGCTTCGGCCTCTACCATCGCCAAATGGATCAGGCAGACCATTGAACAGGCCTATGCTTTGCAGGGGAAGGTTCCCCCCTGTGCCTGTGAAGGCGCACTCTACTAGATCTCTGAGTACGTCTTGGGCCTGTCGTCATGGGGCTTCTGTAGCCCAGGTGTGTAAGGCGGCGACCTGGTCGACCGTGCACACTTTCACAAAATTCTACAAAGTAGATGTTCAGGCATCGGCAGATGCTTCCTTTGGCCGCAAGGTTCTTAGTGCGGCTGTTCCCTAGGGTCCCTTGTTGGGGGCTCCTGGCTGTTGGGATAGGTTTTGTATCCCCTGGTTATTTGTCTTTTCCTGGGTTGTTGCTCCTGTTGAGCACTTGTTTTTTGCTGTTGCCCAGCTGGTTTCCTTCCTTTGGTAAGGTTCCTTTCCTTGATGCGGAGACTGCGTTGCCTTTCGGCGCGGATGCGTTTCCCACCCCTCATGTTTGCACTGCTTTGGGACGTCCCCATATGTGACGAATATGAAGAGGCGGCGACTGTCGGAGGACGTAAGAGAAAACGGAATTTTTGTAAAATCTTACCTGTAAAATTCCTTTCTCTGAGTCCTCCGACAGTCGCCGCCCCCGCCCCTCTTTTGGGGTTTGGTTGTATACTCTACTGCTATTCCACTAAAACTGAGATATGGTTGCAGGAAGTAGGAGGGTATTGACTGAGGGGACCACCCCTTGAGGGTGGGATATGTTAAAAGCTTTATTGTTAACATATTCTGTTGCCTAGCTACTCCTTCGGAGCAAAGTCTAATACCCCATATGTGACGAATATGAAGAGGCGGTGACTGTCGGAGGACTCAGAGAAAGGAATTTTACAGGTAAGATTTTACAAAAATTCCGTTTTTCAGTCGTATAAATATATATTTGAAATCAAATCATTATTATTTTTTGCCAGTAACATGGTGTGGGTGGATTTCTGCCAGTCACAGGCTGTTTCACGCCCCTACAGTCTGTGTCTTAAGCCTCGTACACACGCAACGATTGTTGGCCGACCGATCGGCCGTCTTTTGTCCAGTGTTGTTGTGTTGGTTGAAATGTGCTCTAGACTGCACACAAATTTTCTCGGCCAACAACAACCAACTTCAGAAGTGATGTCATGTGCTGGTTTACTTTCCGTGTGCTTTTTCTTCTCTGAGCATGCCCAGTCTTGCTCATCTGATTTTTGTCTGCCGAAATCTATACTGACTGATGGAAAATCGGCCGTTCTGTTGACGGCCAACAAAAATTTGATAGCATGCACACCAGATTTTGTTCGGCCGAAAAGTCGCAGTCGGTTGTCGGAAGCATACTAACAAGCCGACAATCGGCCGATCGGACGTTGGCCGAAAATTCACGGCCAACAATCGTTGCGTGTGTACGAGGCTTTAGAATAGGAGAGAAGTGAAGCCTCCAATTTACATGTAATCTCCTTCCCCCATTGTCTTTAGCTGGTTAGTGGGCATGAAGGATGGAGGGAGTGGGCTGTCATTTACCTTTGTGTTATATGTAATTTAAGAATCAAGACTGGCTGAACAGAACTACAAACCCTTCATGTTTTTCAACTTTATAGTTGCTTGCATTTGATTTCCTTATTCTTGGATGTGAGGAGCTGTATCAACAGTAAAACTGATATATTTAAAATGCTGACGCTGGTCCGTGCCATGCTTAATATGGTACTGTGCAGTGACCAAAGCTGCGGCTGCCGCCACTTTAAACAGCCGCCAAAGGGTTGTTTGATGATAAATGTATGTGTGACCATGGAAACAATTTTTTGCTCTGGTATGCGTGTTAATGCTATAAAGTGCATAGTGCTAAAATTCTATCTGTGCATGCTAATGAATGTTGATTGATTCCCAAAACTATCCTAAAATGAAATGGAACTATATATAGCAAGTGGCTGGTGCTTATAAAAAGGTTAAAACCTTACAAAACGTATCTAATGATAGAAACAAAAAAATCATATGAAAAGGGCAACAAACGACAACTGTATACATAAGCTTAAAAAGTTGCGTTAAATAAGTCTTTCTGTGACTAGTAAAGTGGCTGGTGCTCTTTAAAAGTGCTTCACAATCATGCGTAAAAAAATTCGAAAATAAAAAATATTCAAAGCTGGTTCATTAGAAAGTTCATCATACTCCCAAAGTGGCATGTGACCTTTAAAGGTGCTCCAACTTATTTGAAGGTAGTGCTTGATGGTGGTGCTCCAAAAACGTGCTCCCCCTCTTGTACCTCACTTACCAGAGAGCTGTCCCCTCTCGGGGGTAACCAGCATCCACAGCACACTGTGGCTGAAACAGCAGACCTCAGATCCACGTCCAAATATGAAACTCTTCTTCCCTTTTAGTTCTCTTGTCCCCTTGTTTTACATGTGGAGATAGTAATACTCCATTGTGCAACACTGTATAGCACTGCAAAAATTCCGATCCTCATTAATCTACTATTGTGTTTTTTAGGTGTGTGAGAAAACTGGGGACCTCTTGCTGTGTGAAGGCCTATGCTTCTCTGCTTTCCATTTGTCATGTATCGGGCTCTCTGAAAGGCCAAGCGGCCAATTTCTGTGTGTAGAGTGTAAATCAGGTGAGTGGGTCTCTTCTCTTCTCTTTAAGCGCATTTTTAAACGGAATATGTACAAAACCAAAGTATCTATGGGAGGAACCTAAAGTCCCTTACACACTATCGGAATACCGTACAAAAAATACCGCTTTCTAAGGGATCGTACGATAATCTGATCGTTCGTACATGGTTTGCGTCAATTTTCTGAAGGGTCAAACGTCAATTTTTTTTTCTCGTACGATTTTTGCTTAATTAGTACAGTTTTCGTCTACAATACAAATACATTACATCCCTTTCGTTTTTATTCTGCAGTACGAAACTTTTCGTACTTTAGTAACCGATTTGTTTTCAATACGACTAGCATGCAAAAAAAAGAAATGGAAGACCATTCGTCCGATAATCTCATCGTGTGCCCTAGGCTTGAAATGAACACTTCTGATGCCTTAAATATATACTAGTATTATGCTTCAAAGGTCTCATGTCGAAGCAGTTTTTTTTTATTCCTGGCACCAAAATCCCTATATCTCTGTTTAGAAAACCAAGCCTATTTTTTTTTTTTTTTTTTAACTGGTATTGCCCTGTTGCAATTTTTCCTATGATTTACACATTGTTTTATAGGGTTGTGTATGGTACTCGGTAACCAATACTTTCTTGGTGTCCATCCTGGTACACACTTTTTTTTTTTTTTTTTTTTCTTCATTTAACCCAGCAGGCTGAACGAAAAAAAAAACTGGAGCGCTCAGGCGGAGAATCCTGTACTAAAAATCCAATGTTGGTACAGAGATCCCCCCCCCTGCTGAGCTATTGTATTCTGACAGGGGGATGCCAGAACACACCAGGGAATGCTTTCAGCCATTGGCTGAGAATGGTGTGTGATTGGGAATTGGTAGGCCTTTTCCTGTCATGCCCCCCTCAACATAAGCCGGACATTTGGAGAATGTCAGCTAGTTGGAATACAGCTGTTTACTTACCAGCATGTACAGCTAAGGGCCACTTATAAGGGAGTAACACCTGGCCTTCTGTACAGGGTCCAGGCCCCATAAGCTCAACAGGGTGCTCAGGAGCAGCAGGAGTGGGTGCAGTTTCTGGAATCAATCCCCCCCCCATGGACCTCCCTGTGTTTACAAATGCTTCAGTTTATGAATGTACAAGGAGCCTCTGTGTAAGGGTGTCCCTGTATGGAGCGCCTCTGCAGCCTAGTGCTGCAGGGAGAGGATTGCGGAATCGGTGTCCTCAATCTTTCTCTTTCTCAAAAGTGAGACATTGGCTGTCTATTTAGAGCCCAGATATTTCACCAACTTTCAGAGCCCATTCACACTAGCATGACTTGTGAGGCAACTTGTGTAGCCCCAGGTCGCTTGACATAACAAAAGCAATGTTAATCAGTGCCGTCTTAATTGGCACTACTGAAGTCGCTCCGACTTCAGAAAAGGGTCCTGTACTACTTTTGAGGCGACCTGTGATCCGACTGTCCCATATACTTCAATGGGAGTCGCCTCCTTATCTTAATTGACACGACTTGTTATCAGACTTTCCAGGAAGAAGAAAGAGATTAGCCAGGCATTGCCCACAGACAAAGTCGCCTATCTCTTCAAAGTAGTGCACAAGTCTCTTCCAAGTCACGGGGCGACTTTCTGGTCGTGGTAGTGTGAACCGGCTCTCACAGGACTGTTCAAAATAAATAAAACGAAAATTGTTAAAAAAAATAACATAAATAGGGGGTCATTCTCACAGGAATTCTGGTTGCATGAATAAAAATGTTTGTTCATGCAGCTTGAGCCGCCTGTTAGGCTTGGTTCACTGTTCCCCATGAAAAAGCAGCCCTGTGTATTCTTCATGTAATGATGTATTGAATTTTGCGTGTGAATTACCCTGTGCTTGTATTTTTATTTATTTATTTTTTTCCTGTTAATGCCTGGATTCTCTCTCACACACTTTCTGTCCCTGTGAAGGTATTCACACATGCTTTATATGCAAGCAGAAGGATGCAGAAGCCAAACGGTGCAGTGCGTTAAATTGTGGAAAGTTCTACCACGAGTCTTGTCTGAGGAAGTACCCTCTGGCTGTGTTTGACAACAAAGGCTTCCGCTGCTCTCTTCACCACTGTGCAAGCTGCCTTGTGTCGAAGTCCAACAGCGTCAGAGTTATAAAAAGTGAGCTACACTTCTTTCACTAAGGATGTCTACACAAAATTAATCTGATCTGTGTTTAACCTGTAAAAGCTTATCTGTTGCCAAAAGTCATGTTTATATTTTTAATGTCCATTTATATTGCAAGCTGTTTTTATTACCTGTGCATTCCAGTAATTTGTATTTTTAAATCACTTGCTGTTTCCCTTACTGACTCCATGCCAGGAAGCAGGTTAGTTTCGATCATTGTGTGCAAACATTCCTGTGACAGACTGACAATTCCAACTAGTTATCGGTGCAGGAATTGTCCAGTGTCTACATAGACTGTCAAATGTGTCGGAATGCAGAGGAATGACAGAAATCACACTAGGTGCTTTGACTGAGGCGATTACATACTTTAGAAAGAGATATATACTTTAGAAAGATATACTTTAATGTTTTCAATTCTGAGGTTTACAACCACTTGACCTCCAGAAGGTTTACCCACACACACACACACACACACACACACACACACACACACACACACACACACACACACACACACACACACACACACACACACCTTTCATTTGGTGGTATTTGATCCCCTCTGCGGTTTTTTTTTTTTTTTTTTTTTTATTTTTTGGGCTATAAATTAAAAAAATTTAACAAAAAATATATTTAATTTTCGCTATAAAACATACCCAATAATAAAAAAATGTAAAACTATTTTCTTCCATTTAGGCCAATATATAACTGGCGGCAATTAGTGACTAATAGTGGGACTGCAATATTGCGTTGGACATTCGGGACACTGACACTCTTGATCAGTGCTAAAAAAATTGGTGCGGTCACTGTACTAATGACACTGGTTGGGAAGGGGTTAACATCGGCGATCAAAGGGTTAAATGTGTGCCTGACCAGTGCTTTACTACTCTGAGGGAGGTGCTTGTACTAGAAGGCATGGATCGGTGTTTCTGTTTGGTAGGCACACAGGATCCGTGTCTTCTGTAGTGAGTGAACGGCGATCTGCCTTGTTTACATAGGCAATCCGCTGTTTTGCCTGTGGTACCGAAGCATCGGCAGGTGCCAGCAGACATTGGGTGAGAGAGCGAGCAGTAGGATCCAACCATGTTTTTTGCAGAATATAGAAAATGAATCCCATAAGAGTGAGTACGAACAGCATGTAATACATCATTTATTGATCGTAAGCATATAGGTGGTGACCTTATACATTACATTATATTTCTCTTTTGTTCATTGATGGACACAGCTCCTGATCGTCTTAACCATTGGGTTATACTGCCCCCTACAGGAGTAAGACACTAGGCAGAAGAAAACGCTTATTGGCAGTCCCAGGGGTATACTCCCTCTCTCGGTTATAGGTACTCAATTTTTTTTTCTGCCTAGTCAGGAGTAAGGACCTAGTTTCTTGCTGGGATCTTTGCCGGACTGGGCGGCGGGCTGGATAATCTAGATTAGTGATTCTCAACTCCTGTCCTCGGTACCCGCTAACAGGCTAGATTTAAGTATTACCTTGGGGAGATGCAGACTAGAATACTGCAATCACTAAGTAACAAATTATATCACCTGTGATGTGTTTGTTATTTTAAAAACCTGACCCGTTATTGGGTCCTGAGGACAGGAGTTGAGAACTGCTGATTTAGATCCAGTGATCACCCCAGTCTGGCCAGTGAGCGCACGCAGACCTCAGCTCCGCACTAGGTCGGCCTCGACATAGCCCCACCAAACGGGGGCTGGCTTGTAAGTTAAACGTCTCGCGAGGTCACATATGACTGGGTCTCAGCCCAAATCGCGGCGTTCCTCCTGGCCGACAGCCCCCATTTCGATGGCGAGGAGGTTATGTCTGGAGTGGTGCCCACCTAGTTCCTTGCATGTTGAATAGCTGTCGTCTACCCCCCTCTCCACCTGGAGGGTTTTGGGGTGGACATGGACCCCTCCTTGGGACGGGCGGACCCCGGGTTCCCTTCCTTCCCATCAGGCGCCCCCCTTAATCTCTCACCATCCCCCCCCCCCCGCCAACTTATGCTGGGAGCGATCAGACTGTGCCTGGAACATTTGACTGATCGTCTTAAGGGATGTCCAGTGCGTATTCTATTGAGCAGTGCCATGGCTTATGCCCGTTACCATGGGGCACAGGAAGTGGAGGTAGCCGGCATTTTAAGGTGAGCAGAGCGGTTCGTTCCGGCCCTCTCTGCCGTACACATTCCCGGGGTCGAAAACTGGCAGGCAGATTACATCAGTCGGCAGGCACTGGTCCAAGGGGAGTGGTCCCTTCATCCGGAGGTGATTTCATCAGTTGTCTCTGGTGGGGCATCCCCGGTGTAATGTTGGCTTCCCGGCTCAACAGAAAGGTGCAGAGGTTAGTGGCTTGGTCATGAGATCCTCTGGCGGACGCCACAGATGCGCTGATGGCCCCATGGGGTCAGTATCGTCTGATTTACGCCTTCCCTCCTCTCAAGATTCTGCCAAGTTTTCTACACAGGATTAAAGAAGAAGAGATTCCGGTGATCTTTGTGGACTGGGCTGGCTTTGCCAGGCTTGGTAAGCCGATCTGGTGCAGCTGGAGGTTGACGTTCCTTGGAAGCTTCCTCTCAGAGAGTATCTGCTGTCCCAAGGACCAATCTTCCATCCTGCTTTACAGTTGTGAGTCCGTGTTTCCAACACTGTTAAAAGCTAGGAAACCTACTTCTATGAAGATCTACTATCGTGCGTGGTGAGTCTATTGGTCTTGTTCGGTGGCTTGGATCTTGACCTTCCTTCAACGTGGGGTTGATCAGAAACTGGCCTTGAGTACTATCAGGGGTCCGGTGTTGCCCTTAGCGGTCTTATTTCAATGATCTTTGGTCACATACTCCCTGGTGCATACTTTTCTTCAGAGAGATAGGCACGTGACACCTCCTGTTGCTGCCGAGGTCGATTTGGTGCTTTGTCCACCAGAAGCCTCTTTTTGAGAATCTTCAGGGGGATTCCCCTGCTTACTGTCCCAGAAGGTGGTCTTTTTGGGGGCTTTCACATATGTGCGCGGGGTGTCGGAATTGGCAGCATTATGCTGTCCACGTTTTAGTTGGGGTTCTTCGCTCTGGTTCGTCGTCCCTTCCTCAGGCTGTCTCCGATTTTCATTTCCCGGTGTCCCAGACCAACACATCTGAGAGAAATTGCTTTGCATGCCTTGGATGTGGACCGGGCAATTATGGTGTAGCTAACAGCTACGGAGTCTTTTTGGAAGGTAGACTCCCTTTTGTGCTCACTGATGGGCCTCAGAAAGGGTTGTCCACTTTCTCTGTGACCCTTTTCCAGATGGATCAGACAGACGGTGGTTTAGGTCTATTCTATCCAGGGTCAGGTTCCTCCTTTCCCTATCGGCGCATTCTACTCGGTTGCTCAGTGCCTCATGGGCCTTCTGTCATTAGGCATCTTTAAGGCAGGTTTGCATGGCGGCCTCCTGGTCGTCTGTGCACACTTTCACAGAGTTCTATAAAGTGGATCTGTTGGTGTCTGCAGATGCTTCCTTTGGCCGCAAGGTTTATGCAGGATGTGGTTTAGAGGCTCTGGTCCTCTTTGAGGGTGTATTGTTGTGGTGTGTGTGTGTTTGGTTTTTTTCTTCAGGTGAGCTCCAGTTGTTTTGATAGAGCTCCTGGTTAGCTATAGTTTACCCTTGGGAATTACCTTTTCGCTGTTCCCACCCCTCATGTTTAACACTTTGGGACATCCCAATGGTTAAGAAGATCAGGAGCTGTGTCCGTCAATGAACGAATGAGAGAGGTGGGATTTTTGACTTACTGTAAAAACCATTTCTCTGATGTTCAACTGACACAGCACCCAGCCCTCTGTGGAGTTGTAATTCTTCTTACACTGCTTGTAACAAACCTGAGTACCTATAGCAGAGAGAGGGAGTATACCCCCTGGGACTGCCTATAGGCGTAGCTAGACTTTTTTTTTTTTTCTGCCTAGTATTTTACTCCTGTAGGGGGGAGGGGGGAAAGAGTATGACCCAGGAGCATCGATGAACATCAGAGAAATGGATTTTAAGGTAAGTCAAAACTCCCATTATTTTCTGAAAGCACATTACTGCTAGGAAGTGCACATTTTCAGTAAAAAAAAAAAAACAAACGCAATAAAATATAAAAAGGCGAGGTGGCACCGAGTAAATGAATACCCAACTTGCCAAACCTTAAAGGAGTTGTAAATGTCAGAAGGTTTTTTTTTTTATCTTAATGCATTCTTTGCATGAAGATAAAAAAACCTGTGTGTAGCAGCCCCCCAGCACCCCGAATACTTACCTGAGGTCCTCCTCTGTTTAGCGATGTCCACGAGTCCCTCAGCTGTTGGGGACTCTCTCTCCTGATTGGCTTGGACACACCTGGGGCACCATTGGCTCTCAAAGTTAGTTAGCCAATCAGGAGGGGGCAGGGGACCGAATGGCAGCTCCGTGTCTGAATGGGACACACGAAGCTGCAGCTCGGCTTAGGTGCCCCCATAGCAAGCTGCTTGCTGTAGGGGCACTAGACAGGAGTGAGCGGCCAGGAGCTGCAACGAGGGACTCGAGAGGAGAATTTAGGCTGCCCTGTGCAAAACCAAAACCAACTGCACAGAGGAGGTAAATATAACATGTTTCTTTAAAAAAAAAAAAAGACTTTACAATCACTTTAATTTTGTGTGCCCCCCCGTGAAATAGCCATAAACTTTAGTATCCTGTATATTCTATATGTAATGCTTCAAACGCCCCCTTTTGGACACTAGTTTAGTGTTACGGAGGAGGTCTTGTGCTAAAATTATTGCTTGCGCTCCAGCCTGTATGGTCGATATGTAACGCATGTATTGCAATCGATGTTTTCGTGCGTAGGCACTCCCCAACTTTATGCGTTTACTCTTGTATACGTTGGGGGGGGGGGGGGTTTATGTGCTTGGGTGTAACTTTACTTTTTTGGTCATTAAATATATGGATCTTTATCAATATTCTATAAATGGAGTACAATACTGGCTTCGCATGCATTAAAAAAGAATTGCAAAAAAATAAATTCTGCACTAATGCCACTGATCAAAACTGTAGCTTTCAAGAAACTTCCCACGTGCATATTTACCAGCACTGACTGAGTGGATGCAGCAGTTAAAGCGGAGTTCCACCCAAAAGTGGAACTTCCGCTTTAGGGAGTCCTGACCCCCCGACATGCCACATTTGGCATGTCATTTTTTGGGGGGGGGGGTGCCTAGTTTTGACAGGTACCCGCTCCCACTTCCGCTCGGAGCGCCGCGGCGCCCTGAGCGGAAGTTCTCCTCTCCCCCTCCCTCCCTGCAATCTTCTGGGACACGTCAGAGGTCCCAGAAGATTGCCGGCCAATCACGGCGCGCAGCGCGACTCGCGCATGCGCAGTGGGTACCCAGCTGTGAAGCCGCAAACTGTAACAGCCGGGTGCCCACAGCAGTGATGCCGGCGCCGAGGGAGAGGATCGAGGCTTCCGGCGGCTGCATCGCTGGACCGTTGGACAGGTGAGTAAATGGCTGGAACTCCGCTTTAAGGAATAGCTCTTGCTATATTGCATTTGATAAAATAAGGCCAGATATTTTTTAGCTGATGTCTATCTGTGCATGGTGTCTGTGTGTTTTTAGTTTTGTGCTTTTGGCTGTTGATTAATTCTAAGCAGTTGTTTATGTCTAACAGATAAACTGATACGTTGCGTCCGCTGCCCAGTTGCTTACCACTGTGGGGAGTCCTGTATCGCAGCGGGATGCACAGTGCTGTCACATTCCAACATCATCTGTACTGCACACTTTGCTGCCAAGAGGGGTAACAGCCATCATGCTCATGTCAATGCGAGCTGGTGTTTCATATGCTCCAAAGGTGAGACTGCCTTTTCTTTTTGATTTTATGTTGATTAGAATTTTGTTCTGGAGATTTCTCTGTGGATGTTCTAAACTAAAATGCATATTACCAGTAGGTGCCTTTAGCGCTTAAATGTTTTTTTTTTTTTTTTTTTTTTCTTTTCATTTCAACTGCCAGAATAAGTTAATACCCTGGCTAAAGAACTGAATAAATGCTCAAACGTGTGGTGCACCTATTCACGTTCGGGAAAAAACGCGGCTTAGGAGTACTTTGAAGCTGCTTTTCTCCTGCCAAAAGAATAGCGTTTAGAAGAGCTCCAGTGTGCATGAAGCCTTAGTTGGCAATGGCAGCTTCCATATTTGTATTAGTCATTCTTTCAGCGTTTCAAATATTTTGATGAATCTGCTTCATAATTTAGAAACATGTTAGACCGTAAAAGAATTAGGGGGCCACCATGGCTTTAAAAAATCTTAGTTGCCTGGCTTAAGGCAATGCTCACATTGCCCCTTGATCCAGATACGTAACCTCTCTAGCAATTCCTAACCTGTCCTGGTACCAAATCTGATGTCTTAGAGCTTAGAGTTAGCAGTGATGTCACCCCTTAAGCTGGCTTTAGATTGGAAAAAAAAAAAAATGGCCGGTCAGTAAGGACTAGATGAATTTTGATCCATCAATGGCTGTTCACATTCAATCCAATGATCAGCTTCTCTTGTACGAGTATATTGGAAACATTTCATTTGTTCAGTGTATTGCAGCCAGTCATCTGGAGTGCTGATCAGTGTATTCCGACCACAGTGGACTCCTTGCTGTCAGAATACAGTAGCACAATGGGCAGGATTCCTCCATCCACCCGTTTGTGTGTATGGGGAAATCCAGTCATTTTTTTATTTTTTTGTATCAGCCTGGTCAGGCTTATCAAATAACAAAGATCCATCTTTGGCCAGCCTTGGTCATGTGATGACAGCGCTTTGACCTAGCGATTTGCTAGCTTCAAGACTGCTTGCTAGTCACTTGGTCCTGAATGGACGAAGGGACCGTTTCTCCATAAATATGTTGAATCCCTGACCTAGAACAAGTATCAAGCAAGTGAGCCCAAAATTCCTGATCTCTCTAGTCTTAAGCTCAGAATGCTTTACAACAGGATTATGCTTAATTTATCATTGATTCTAACTCTTCAGAAACATTTAAATCTTTATACAATAATTAGAGGGGCATTGTATAGAATACTATTCGAGTTCTGAACATAATTTCATATTACACCCATAATATTGCTTTAAAGAGATTGTAAAGGTAAAAAACTATTATACTTGCCTGCTCTGGCCCTAAACCTTTTCTTCTAGGGTTCCTCCACTTGAGTTCTAGGCTCTCCTTCTGCCTGTGCCATCATAGCAACCTGCTTGCTATGGGGACCCTTGTGCAGGCTCTCTCCCAAGCTGGGCTGTGTGTGCAGCTCTGACCTGAGAGCAGCAGTGCTGGATCGAGATGGAACTGATGGGTATATAGCAGGGGCTGATCATGTTAAGTTTTTTTTTTTTTTTTTCTTTATTACCTTAATGCATTAGGATAAAAAGTCAAAGTAGATGTAAACTCATGTCTTGCATGTATATATGCAGTCTTTCTCTTTCTACACACTCTAGAAAGTGCACATCGTGTTAGAAAGCTTTATTTTTCATTCAGGAGTGGGTGGGGAGTCTGGGCATACACTGTGTGTGAGCTGATTGGAGAAAAGGCAAGAAACTTGCAGAGCTGGGGTCTGAATAGATAAGCTCTCTACTTATCAAGCTCCAAGTTCCCTCCCTGACACAAATTTCCTGCTACCCTGGGTGTTGGTGACTAGGACAGGGATGTCCTCTGGGTTCCCTGCGGCGATTGTTGGGCTGGGGGAGCGAAAACTTAGCATCTGCGGGTACGCGTCTAGCGCGGCCGGACTTAGCCAAAAATTTAGGGCGCGGCTTTACAGCCTACTAGTCGAATAGTCGGAAACTGCATGAGGCGGCCCCTGTGAGGGTGGCTGAAGCCACTGCCTCCTGTCAAGGCATCCACCCTCCCCTCCGCTGCCCCTGGGTTGTCGGCTCCGCTGGTTCTCGTTTGCCTACACAAATTTAGCCCGTGGCTTGCGGGCCTACTAGGCCATGCGGCCGAGTCGGGCGCCTCTGTTGGGGGGGCAGCCCTAGTGTGTTTAGCTGAAGCCCCCACTCATCCTTTGGACATCTGCCGGGCTGGGATCTGTGCACTTGCGACTGGGCCTCCCACACACATTTAGGCCGCAGCTTGGTGCCTGCTAGTCCATGTGGCCAGCTTGGCGCCTCCCTTGGAAGGGATGGCGCTGTGGGGGGCAGTTAATTTTTTAAAAGCCTTGCCACCATTATTGTATGGGCCCACCCTGACCCTTTTAGTGATGTGGGACAATCGGGGTACCCTGCCTGCGTGTCCCCTTTTAAGGGGGCAAATTTCTATTATGCCCTCTATGTAGGGCGACCCCCCCCCTTGTTTTTTTGCGGGGTCCAGTAGGTGGTCCATTTGTGGGCCCCTGGTCAGCGTCCCCTTTGCGGAATTGCAGTTGGCGGCCTCCCCTGGTTATGTATTTCCGGGTGAGCTTAGTATATAATGACGCTACTGGGTCTGCGTCCACGCACCCGGGGGGTGTTGTGTAAACAGAAATTGGCCTTGAGTACCATCAAGGGCCAGGCATCTGTTTTGGTGGTCTTATTCAAACGACCTTTGGCCTCCCACTCCCTGGTGCGTACCTTTCTTCAGGTTGTCCGACATTTGCTTCCTTCAGTGCAGGCTGTATTGCCGCCCTGGGATCTTAATGTGGTGCGTTCAGCTTTACAGAAACCTCCCTTTGAAATTTTGGGAGGTCTCCCGGCTTGCATTACCCCAGAATCCCGGGGACTTCGACAGGAGTGGGATATAGAAAACAGGATCAACCATATTTATTTATTTTTTTGCAGGAAACAAATCTCATAGTGATGGAATAGGAACAGCATGTAGTACACCATTTTGATATTTTATGATGTGGGTTTAGTTACACTTTAAGCCTTTGCAACAACTTTAAAATTATCGAGTCGTGTATTAACAGTTTAGTAGTCCTGATAATATGCAGTTCCAGTCAGTGTTTTTTTTTTTTTTTTCTTTTTTGCAAGTGAAGTGTAAATTGTGGGTCTCCCTTATTTGTTTTGGTACAGGTGGAAGTCTCTTGTGCTGTGAGTCTTGTCCCTCTGCTTTTCACCCCGAATGCTTGAATATTGAAATGCCCGAGGGAACCTGGTTTTGCAATGACTGCAGAGCAGGAAAAAAACCACGATACCAAGACATCATTTGGGTGAAACTGGGCAACTACAGGTATGGTTGCCATCACTATTACATTTTAAAAAAATGTTGGTCTTTACTCCTTGACCCAAAGATCTTTCAGACCTGTCCATTGTTTGTGTTGTAAGGTTGCCCCCCATTTTTTTTTTTATTTGGAACACTTTATTTTATGAGGACTGTTAATTGCTGAGTAAACACATTGTCTTTCTTTATCAAGTGCATTCAAATTGCTTTATGTTTGAAAAACAGATGGTGGCCTGCAGAAGTGTGTCACCCCAAAAACATTCCTCCGAATATTCAAAACATGAAGCACGAGATTGGAGAGTTCCCAGTTTTCTTTTTTGGTTCCAAAGACTATTACTGGACCCACCATGCTCGAGTTTTCCCTTACATGGAGGGCGATCGAGGAAGCAAACATCACGGTGTAAAAAGCATTGGCAAGGTCTTTAAAAATGGTATGTCTGTACAGTAACTATGTTAAGCAGTGGAGCTGGGTACTGTTTAGGACCCCAAATGTGGGTCATTGTTTAAGATCCCCAAAATTTTTCTGAATAGGACAATGCCATGTCAAAATATTTTAACATTAATGAAAATATTTGATGGAAAACGGTTTTTGATCCCAATCAGGCTTTTATTCAGCCTTTTTTCTTACTACTTAACAGCTTTGCAAGAAGCAGAAGATCGTTTCTGTGAGATAAAATCACAGCGGAAAGCAAAAGAAACTCAGGAAAATGAAAAAAAGCCACCACCATATAAGCACATAAAGGTATAAATATTAACAAAAAATAGTGGATAGTTTACTCTGTTGATAATGCTTGATGTTCTTTCTGTCCATATACATTGAATAGGTCATGGTGTGCCTAATTCTTTACCACTTGCCTGCTGCACGCTGTAGCTTTACTGCTACAGTACAGCTGCTCAGAATCATGTGTTTACATACATGATTCTGCATTTCCAGGTAGGGGGTGCACACCTGGTTGTGCTTTCACATGCCGATCACTGGTTCCCGTCCAATGATTTATGGCCAGAACCCGCAGGTCGGCAGAGGGCATGAGAGGAGAGCTTTGTGCATGTAAACACACCGCTCTTTGACAGCGGCGATGTGTCAGTTTGCAAAGCACTGTATAAAAACAGGCAGATTGCAAAGTCACTTTAGCACGCAGTAAACCTTGTTTACCACACATTTAACACTTTGCCCCAGATGTTAACCCCTTTCCAGCCAGTGTCATTGGTACAGTGGCAGTTAGCCAGTTCCCTCAAAGTGTAATTTTTTGCCCGCTGTCCCATTATAAGTCGCTGATCACCGTCATTACTAGTGTAAAAGTAAAAAAAAAAAAAGACAATATATAGCTGTTTGTAGACGCTGTTGTGCAAATCAATTAATATACACTTATTGGTCTTGCTTTTTTTTTTTTTTTTTTTTTTTTATGAGATATGTAGCAAAATACATTTTGGCCTAAATGTTATGAAGAAAATCTATTTTTAACATTTTTTTTTTTTAATGTATGTGTTTTATAGCAGAAAGTAGAAAAAATTTTTTTTTCCCATAATGTAGGCTTTTCTTTTATTTTTTTTTAAGCACCAAAATAAAAAAAAAACCGAGTGGTGATCAAATACCACCAAAATAAATCTCTATTTTCGGGTGGATATAAAGTATGTTTGTATTGCATGGCCACGCAAATACCAGTTAGCGCAGTGCAGAATAGCAAAAAATGGCCTTGCCTGGTCACCAAGGGGGTAAAATCTTGCAGAGGGGAAGTGGTTAAAGAAATATTGTTGAACCCTTAATTATTGTCTCACTGATTCTTTATTCCATCTGCTTTGCAGGTGAATAAGCCGTACGGCAAAGTTCAAGTTTACACTGCTGATATCGCTGAAATTCCTAAGTGCAATTGTAAGCCGTCGAGCGATAAACCCTGTGGATTTGACTCTGAATGTCTAAACCGTATGCTGATGTATGAGTGCCACCCTCAAGTGTGTCCTGCTGGGGGGAGGTGTCAGAATCAGTGTTTTACTAAGCGCCAGTATCCTGAGACCAAGATCATCAAGGCTGAAGGCAAAGGATGGGGGCTGATAGCCACACGAAAGATAAAGAAGGTGAGCAGCAAATGGAGTATATAGTAGTAAAAAGTAGTAAACCATTGTTTTGGGGGGGGTTTTTCTTCTCTTATAAACCTTCTCTTTTTTTTTTTAACCTTTTTAAATGTTCATACACACTCATCAGCCACTTTATTAGGTACACCTTGTTAACCCCCCCCCTTTGCCACAAAGAATTAAGACCGCTCTGAAGGCAAAGTTTCAACAAGGTGTTGGAAATATTTTTTAGATTTTGGTCCCTATGACATGATAGCATCACACAGTTGCTAAAGATTTGTCAGCTGCACATCCATGATGCGAATCTCCCGTTTCACCACATCCCAAAGGTGCTCTTTTGGATTGAGATCTGGTGACTGTGGAGGCCATTGGAGTACAGTGACCTCATTATGTTCAAGAAACCAGCGGTGAGATGATTTGAGCTTTGTGACATGGTGCATTATCCTGCTGGAAGTAGCTCTCAGAAGATGAGTACACTGTAGTCCTAAAGTGATGGACATGGTCATCAACAATACTCAGGTGGTTGGTGTCGTTGAAACGATGTTCAATTGGTACTAAAGGGCCCAAAGTGTGCAAAAAAGTATCCCCCACACCATTACACTACCACGACCAGCTTGTCTGTTAACCCTAGAGATGGTTGTGTGTGAAAATCCCAGTAGATCAGCAGTTTTCTAATACTCCGACCAGGCCGTCTGGCACCCAACAACCATACTACATTCAAAGTCACTTAAATCCCCTTTTCTCTTTTGTTCACTGGCAGATTCAAGTCTTCAGACCATTGGTCTTACGCTCTTGCTCTCTAGGAGTAGGACTAGGCGGAAACCTTTTTGGTTATGCCCCTGGGGCAGTCCCAGATGGTGTACCATCACTTCCTGCTGTAGGACTTCCAGTTTTTTTTTCTGCCTAGTTCAGGAGTAAGGACCTGGCTTTCTGCTGGGATCTGCGGTGCTGGCATTTTTTCCTATTTAAATGGAATTTACTTTTTCTTTTTCTTTCTGTTTTTGTTCCTGTGTGAACTACAATCCACAGCTGGACTGGGGGGCGCACTGGATATTCTAGATCCTTAGTCTTCCCAGTCTGGCCTGCGAGCACGACCCAACTACTAGCTCCGCGCTAAGTTGGCCACGACATAGTCCCACTGGGCGGGGACTGCCGGTGAGTGAAACACCTTGCAAGGTCACATAGCACTGGTCACGATCAGAGGCGCAGCGTATCTCAGGCCGCAGCATGACCGTGGTATAGTGAATAGTAGCCCCCCTCCTTTCCTCCAGAATTTGCCTGCCTGTGTCCTTCCTCCTCCTCCTCCTTGCAGGGTTCCCCCTTAAATTTGGGGGGAGTTGGAAGGTCCTCTCCTGGGGTGTGTAAATTTTTCACGTTAGGTCCAGTGTCCCGTGCAGCGCTGCATGGTACCGCCATTTTTTCATGGTCCGTGATTCCCGGGTTCGGCGTGTTTTTGGTTATCCCATAGACTTGCATTGGTGGCCATTTTCCTGTAGTCTGAGACAGTGCTGAGGCTGTTTGGGCCTCTAGTGTCAGGTCAGCGTTTCCTCTTTCGAGCAGTGTGGCAGATCGTTTTTGGTGCTTTCAGGTGGTGTGTCTGGGGGTACAATCCTTCTTTGCTGTATACAGTGTCACGGGTGCGCTGCTTCTTGTAGTGCCACAGGGGGGAGGGGCCTCCCTTGTTTTTTTTTGTTTGTTTTTCTTTGAGCAGTGGTTCTGCTTAACCCTTAACGATCATGGAGCCTGTGGAGCTCTTTTCACCACCAGATCTACTCCTGGATCTGTGGGACTCTGGGTCTGTCTGCCCTGGCAGCCATGACAGCAGCCCTGCAGTCACTATTAGCCAAAGTAGATATGGCCCTGCAAAGGAGACCTGGCAAGAAGCGCCCCCCACCTTCATAACACCAAATTTAACACACCTGCTCCCATTCACATCTGAGACCTTGTAACACTAACAAGTCCCATGACACCAGGGAGGGAAAACAGCTAATTGGGCCCAATTTGGACATTTTCACTTAGGGGTGTACTCACTTTTGTTGCCAGCGGTTTAGACATGAATGGCTGTGTGGAGTTATTTTGGAGGGACAGGAAATTTGCACTGTTAACAAAGCTAATTTATACTGTTATACAAGCTGTACACTCACTACTATACATGGTAGCAAAGTGTTATTTCTTCAGTGTTGTCACATGAAAAGATAGAATAAAATATTTACAAAAATGTGAGGGATGTATTCACTTTTGTGAGATACCCTATAGACCCATTTACTTTGATCCAAGCTGGAGTGTTACTATGTTAAAAATATAACAAGCCTGGAATTCTTCTTGAAGCCCTTGCAAAGTACTGAATGCATATAGCAGAGTCCATTTACAAAACCTCACTTTCAAAAAGATCATTTCTAATTTCAGGATGGAGCCATGCAGATTTTATGTTCTGTAGACCAATTATGCACTCAGAACTGCTGGTTTATAGCACTAAATTTGCATATTATCACATAGAAGGCTGCAAGGTAGTATGGCAAGGGGTGGTGCTCAATCGCTCACATATTGTTTCCAGTCTTCAGTTCTATTTGTGCTCACACAGTGGAAAGTGGATTCTTAGCGCGCACCCCCCCCCCCCCCCCAATCCCCCAAACCATGGCCTTTTTTACATTTTTATGAATTAAAAGAAAACAAATGGGCGCTATTGAGCTATTCCCTGTGACTGTGTGTATGTATGTAGATGTGTGTATATATATATATATATATATATATAATCTCTATCAGGTCTATAACTATTGGGACATCTACACAATTCAAATCTTTTTGGCTCTATACACCACCACAATGGATTTGAAATGAAACAAACAAGATGTGCTTTAACTGCAGACTTTCAGCTTTAATTTGAGGGTATTTACATCCAAATCAGGTGAACTGTGTAGGATTTACAACCGTTTGTGTATATGTGCCTCCTACTTTTTAAGGGACCAAAAGTAATGGGACAGATTAACAATCATAAATCAAACTTTCACTTTTTACTTGGTTGCAAATCCTTTGCAGTCAATTACAGCCTGAAGTCTGAAACGCATAGACATCACCAGACGCTGGGTTTCATCCCTGGTGATGCTCTGCCAGGCCTCTAATATAACTGTCTTCAGTTCCTGCTTGTTCTTAGGGCATTTTCCCTTGAGTTTTGTCTTCAGCAAGTGAAATGCATGCTCTATCGGATTCAGGTCAGGTGATCGACTTGGCCATTGCATAACATTCCACTTCTTTCCCTTAACCTCTTTGGTTGCTCTCGCAGTATGCTTCGGGTCATTGTCCATCTGCACTGTGAAGCGCCGTCCAGTGAGTTCTGAAACATTTGGCTGAATATGAGCAGATAATATTGCCCGAAACACTTCAGAATTCACCCTGCTGCTTTTGTCAGCAGTCACATCATCAATAAATACAAGAGAACCAGTTCCATTGGCAGCCATACATGCCCACGCCATGACACTACCACCACCATGCTTCACTGATGAGGTGGTATGCTTTGGATCATGAGTAGTTCCAGTTCTTCTCCATACTCTTCTCTTCCCATCACTCTGGTACAAGTTGATCTTGTCTCATCTGTCCATATGATGTTGTTCCAGAACTGTGAAGGCTTTTTTAGATGTTGTTTGGCAAACTCTAATCTGGCGTTCCTGTTTTTGAGGCTCACCAATGGTTTACATATTGTGGTGAACCCTCTGTATTCACTCTGGTGAAGTCTTCTCTTGATTGTTGAAAAAACAGGAATATCGGCGCAAGCATGAATAAATAAATGGATGGAAATAAATAAAAGCAGCTGACACCAAGGTAAAAAATATGTAAAACTGATAGTGAAAAGTGCAGCGCTAAAACAATAAGACAATAAAAACATCAATGGATAAATGAAAAGTCTATGAATGGCACGCAGTAGTCTTGTAAAAAAGAGGAGAAAACAGTCCAATAAGAAATCCCAATGAAAGTGCTCAGTGCTGATCAGTAAACAGGACACAAGTGCTTGTTCAGTGCAATCCTTCACCAGAGGTGCTAGCCTCTCACCTGTAGGCTGTGAAAAGACAGCCTTAAAAGTACACTCCCAGCAATGTGAAAATCCTGACCAGGACAGCAATCACAGAGGGCATCTCTCCTTTTTGTAAAGGTGTTCACAAAGATCCCCATGTAATAGAAAGGGGGCAGACCATAGTGCAATATGTTTCAAACACCACAATTTATTAATAAAACAAATGGACAGCCTCTTACTTCAAGGTAATGCAAAAACGAGCAGTACAGCAATCCAGCTGATCTCCAGACAGAGCGAAACGCTCTGCTAACAGGGGCTACGAGTGACGTCACAATCTCCTTCCCCTTGCGCACGCGTATCGTCCGTGGGCGGGACTTCCTCAGCGTCTTGATTGTTGACATTGACACACATACACCTACCTCCTGGAGAGTGATCTTGATCTGGCCAACTGTTGTGAAGGGTGTTTTCTTCACCAGGGAAAGAATTCTTCGGTTATCCACCACAGTTGTTTTCCGTGGTCTTCCGGGTCTTTTGGTGTTGCTGAGCTCACTGGTGCGTTCTTTCAATTTAGAGGTTGTAAACCTCAGAATTTTTTTTTAAAAAACAAACACCTGAAAGACACACATAATGAGCTAGTATGCATCGCCTACTCACGGGTGACAAAATATAGCCTGGTCAGGAATGGGGTAAAATCTTCTGGTCTTAAAGCGGTTAAAAATATGCTCATTGAGAATTTTTTTGTTAGACATGTAGCTAACTACATTTTGGCCTGAAATATGACAAAAATTTAATATATTGGATATTTTTTAACTGTCAAAGTAGAAAATGTCAATTTGTTTTGCAAAATTTTAGCTCTTTTTTTTTTATTAATATCGCAAAAAAATGAAAAGCGCAGAGTTGATCAAATACCACCAAAAGAAAGCTCTGTTTGTGGGAAAAAAGGACGTAAATTTCGTTTGGGTACAGGGTTGCATGACCGTGCAATTGTCAGTTAAAGTCGTGCAGTGCCAAGTTGCAAAAAGTGGCCTGAACGTTAAGCAGGAAAATCCTGCTGTGGTAAAGTGATTAAGGATGTTCCAAACAGTTGATTTGGCCACACCTAATGTTTTTGCTATCTCTCTGATGGGTTTGTTTTGTTTTTTCAGCCTAATGATGGCTTGCTTCACTGATAGTGACAGCTCTTTGGATCTCATATTGACAGCAACAGATTCCAAATGCAAGTAGCACACTTGAAATAAACTCTGGACCTTTTATCTGCTCCTTGTAAATGAGATAATGAGGAAATAACACACACCTGGCCATGGAACAGCTGAGCAGCCAATTGTCCCATTACTTTTGGTCCCTTAAAAAGTGGGAGGCACATATACAAACTGTTGTAATTCCTACACCGTTCACCTGATTTGGAAGTAAATACCCTCAAATTAAAGCTGAAAGTTTGCAGTTAAAGCACATCTTGTTTGTTTCTTTTTAAATCCATTGTGGTTGTGTATAGAGCCAAAAAGATTAGAATTGTCGATGTCCCAATATTTATGGACCTGACTGTGTGTGTGTGTGTGTGTGTGTGTGTGTGTGTGTGTGTGTGTGTGTGTGTGTATATGTATATGTATATATATAATATATATAGACCAAAAGTTTGGACACACTTTCTCATTCAAAGAGTTTTCTTTATTTTCATGACTATGAAAATTGTAGAGTCAAACTTCAAGAGTTAGTCACCTGAAATGGTCTTCCAACAGTCTTGAAGGAGTTCCCAGAGATGCTTAGCACTTGTTGGCCCTTTTGCCTTCACTCTGCGGTCCAGCTCACCCCAAACCATCTCGATTGGGTTCAGGTCCGGTGACTGTGGAGGCCAGGTTATCTGGCACAGCACCCCATCACTCTCCTTCTTGGTCAAATAGCCCTTACACAGCCTGGAGGTGTGTTTGGGGTCGTTGTGCTGTTGAAAAATAAATGATGGTCCAACTAAGCGCAAACCGGATGGAATAGCATGCCGCTGCAAGATGCTGTGGTAGCCATGCTGGTTCAGTATGCCTTTAATTTTGAATAAATCCCCAACAGTGTCACCAGCAAAGCACCCCACACCATCACACCTCCTCCTCCATGCTACACGGGAACCAGGCATGTAGAGTCCATCCGTTCACCTTTTCTGCGTCTCACAAAGACACGGTGGTTGGAGCCAAAGATCTCAAATATGGACTCATCAGACCAAAGCACAGATTTCCACTGGTCTAATGTCCATTCCGTGTGTTCTTTAGCCCAAACAAGTCTCTTCTGCTTTTTGCCTTTCTTTAGCAGTGGTTTCCTAGCAGATATTCTACCATGAAGGCCTGATTCACACAGTCTCCTCTTTAACAGTTGTTCTAGAGATGTGTCTGCTGCTAGAACTCCATGTGCCATTGACCTGGTCTCTAATCTGAGCTACTGTTAACCTGCGATTTCTGAGGCTGGTGACTCGGATGAACTTATCCTCCGCAGCAGAGGTGACTCTTGGTCTGCCTTTCCTGGGGCGGTCTGCATGTGAGCCAGTTTCTCTGTAGCGCTTGATGGTTTTTGTGACTGTACTTGGGGACACTTTCAAAGTTTTCCCAATTTTTCGAACTGACTGACCTTAATTTCTTAAAGTAATGATGGCCACTCGCTTTTCCTGTACTTAGCTGCTTTTTTCTTGCCATAATACAAATTCTAACAGTCTATTCAGTAGGACTATCAGCTGTGTATCCACCTGACTTCTGCACAACACAACTGATGGTCCAAACCCCATTTATAAGGCCCCTTTCACACAGGCGGACCGTTCAGATCCGCCTGTCCGTTTTTTTGGCGGATCTGAACGGTCCCCCCATGCATTCCTATGGGGCATCGGATGTCAGCGGAGACATGTCCGCTGACATCCGATCCGTCAAATCTGGACGGATGGAAACCCTATTTTCCATCCGTCCAGCGGATCGGATGGGATCGGGTGAGAACGGACTGACGGTCCGTTGACATCCGATTTTCCCCATAGAGATGCATGGGGAACTGTCAGCTGTGTCTCCGCACACAGCACGGAGACACAGCTGTCGTCCTGCTGCTCAGCGGGGGATCGGCGGCTTGATCCCCCGCTGAGAAAAATGATCTCCGTCCAACGGACGGAGTGTGTGAAAGGAGCCGAAGGCAAGAAATCACACTTATTAAACCTGACAGGGCACACCTGTGAAGTTAAAACCATTTCAGGTGACTACCTCTTTAATTGTGACTCTACAATTTTCATAGTCATGAAAATAAAGAAAACTCTTTGAATGAGAAGGTGTGTCCAAACTCTTGGTCTGTTCTGTACTGTGTATGTATGTGTGTGTGTGTGTGTATTGTGCGTTTTATACATTCGAAAATATTATTATTCTGATTATTTTTAATTTATTACTAAAGGCGATGTCTGAACTATCAATAAAATTATGACGCAGTGCCTCCAGCCGATTACGGCAAATAATTTAATATCTAAGAAAAAAAACCCAATTAATTTTGTTCAGACACTCATAGTATACCACGCAATTTTCCCAAGTTCTTTTTTTATCAGTTAATTTCTTTTTAAAAGCATATACCAATCTTAGTGAAACAGTCTACAGTAGGGAATATATATATAAGAATATTTATTCGCAAGACATATTTCACCATAAATGATCATACTTGAGTGACACAAAGAGATAACCTTACATAAAATATCAACTTAAAACGATAAATGCAATGTGATATTTAGCTAAACGATGAAAGTAAAATAAAGCAAGATTATGTATTTCCCAGGTGTAGTATG
Source organism: Pelophylax lessonae (assembly GCF_965119305.1). Taxonomy (NCBI): domain Eukaryota; kingdom Metazoa; phylum Chordata; class Amphibia; order Anura; family Ranidae; genus Pelophylax; species Pelophylax lessonae. The sequence goes on along the minus strand of NC_138768.1, from coordinate 811,032,026 downwards.
AACCATAAATTAATATTCTATATAATCAGACCACAATAGTCTGCGAATCACATGGCCGAAAGTCATTCCACTGCAGATGAAGTGAGAATAAGCCATGCAAAACGGAAGACGTAAAATCGCAAATAATGCGCTTAATCTGATATTAAAAATGTTATAAAAACAAAAATCATCTCTTTAGAGAAAAATCTACATATGGTTTATACGGCTGGGATTGTACTTTCGTTACCCTTTAAATACGAAATGTAAAACATTTAAGGAAGTACATAAACAATATTGAATAATAATCAAATAACAGCAAGGCATAATTACCATATTTAAAATGGCCGCTTAGCTTAGAGTAGTAGTTACCAGGTTCCTTTAAGATGGCTGCATTTCCAAGATGGTGGCCAATTAGGGAGGAGCTTTGTTTGGCGTCCCTCAAAGGTTCAGATACATGGCAGATTGAAATGGAGTCGTCTGTGTAGATGAGTCTGTGCATGGCTGTTAGTAGTGTGTATGTTGTAAGTGTGATGTATATTGGGCAAGATATGATGTGTGTTGTGTTGTGTTGTGTCTGTTATTACATCTCTGGTTTCTTTTTATTTTGTGTTGAACAAAAGGGCAGTAAAAATTATCATAAGCCAAACCCAGTGGGAGGAACATTATTCCTATTGGTTGGAACATCTTATTCATTAACTGGTGATGTCATAGGGTGACACCTCTTGGTTAACCAGTATATTAAAATTAATTAAAGATTTCTCCATTTAAGACTATTATAAAAAACATAAATGTAATCATGCTCTCATCTATGACGTCCATTTAATCCACCAGGTATCTAAATAAAGATTAATCTTGGTAACACTATTCTAATATTTAATATATCTTACGTAATATATATATATATTGGATTTTACTTTTTAACCCAAGACTTTAATTAGTAGCAGTAAGAATTATATCGAAAAATATACGGTTATATATATATTGATACACAACAGCTTGTATATGTAACTTGTCCTATACATGGTTACTTCTGATCAGAATATTATCCATTTAGGCATTATTATGTTAACAGTACATTCATGATATGGGGACTGGATTATAAAATATGGGCGAAATTTCTGACCCTTTGACACTACTATATGATAGAATATAATGTACTTCTCAGTAGGAGGTTGTCATAACATCATAGTTCCATAACACCTTTTGTATATGAGGGGGCAAAGATATCAATTTATGATTTTCTGAAATTCATTTTGAGATTTGCAGTTATCATCAATCTAAGTGACAATGTTTATGTGACTCCGTGTAGATTTCAACAACCCTACCCCCCTGTTGGTTTATAGGTAAATGAATGATAGATTCTAGCCTTTGTCCGTTTCCGTTTGTTTGTCTCCTCATGATATAGACAATAGCTTATCCTGCTTGTGGATGGGTGAACACAGGTGTTATCCTGAAATTGAGTTTCGGCCATTGTGTGATAAAATGTCTCATGGCCGAACAAAGTTTTATGATCTTTCTGGTTTCTCTTATTCAAAGTTTAACCAACACAATTTCCTTTCGGGGGTAGATGGCACAGCTTCTCATCTCAACGTACAGGCAAACAAAACCATCTCAAACAATGGACGCAATGTGTGTTTCAAACTGAAAGAGTTTTGACTCAATATGTAGCAAGGTCAATGGGGGCCTCAAAGTTCACAATTCTTGACCTGTAATAATAAAAATTGTATTTCTATTTCGCACTGAAAGTTTAACAGTATATATATATATATATATATATATATATATATATATATATATATATATATATCGAAAGGACATGGTGCCTAACTGGCCGTAATTTTGGTAGGCCACAAAATTGTCTTCATGTGTAATTTTCGTTGCCATTCTAAAATGTTGAACTCGTTAATTTACTGTATGGAAAGGATAATTGGAATATTTTTTCTCTCAGGGAGAGTTTGTGAACGAGTACATTGGAGAACTTATTGATGAAGAGGAATGTATGGCAAGGATTCGCCATGCACAGGAGAATGACATTACGCACTTTTATATGCTGACCATTGATAAGGTACAAGGGAGCCTCATACACTATTGCTTTGACTCTGTGCTCAGTTTACTCAGCCTGCCTTCATTCTTTGTTTTTTTGTGTTGGCCGCTGCTGGAGAACATGAGCTTTATTATTTCTGTACTGTATTTGGGAGTGTCCTATGCAGTGCTATGTAACACTACAAGTTAACGGTGCAACAAAATGTAGGGTACTTTTTACACTGATGCATTTTTGCCTTGCTGAAAAAAACAGAAAAAGGTTTCCCTTTAAATCCTATGGGACTCTTCACACCACTGCGCTGTGGGTGTGGTGCATTTTGAAAAGTCCTGCTTGTAGCATCCTTGCTCTTTACAAAATCACACCAAAAATGCAGGTCCCCTCTGAAATAGATAATGTGGCAAAACGCACCTGCGCTGCGTTTTTGGTGCATTTTTCAAATCCAATGTTTTTTCCACAGGTACATGCCGTTGAATAGGCACCCAGAAAACGCACCGGAACCACAGCAAAAATACATATGCATTTTTTTATGCTTTCCCCCCCCCAGTGTAGCGGTGTGAAAGCAGCCTTAAACTGGTAGTAAACTTTTTTACAAAAAAAAAATTAACTCTGCAAGGTAATGTCCTAAGGTGCTAGCACATTGAGAGACTTACCTTAAAATGAACCCCCTCCAGCAGCGCGCTGACAGACCTCTGAAGGAATAGCACAGTATGCTGTTCCTTGAAAGTGCATGTGTCTGTGAAGTCATCAGTTGCTGCTCCATGAAATATCTTCTAAACGGTGCACATTTTGGAGATAATAATTTTACCCACAGGTAAGTTTTATTCTAAGCTTACCTGTAGGTAAAAATGGCTGACATGACTTTACTACCACTTTAAGTGTAAACTTGGAGGAGCTGATCTCTGGAAGCTGTGCTCAGGAAAAGGTAGGCAAACGGTAAAAGTCTAGCCTTCAAAAATTGCCTTTGTTCTCTCTGCGACGCTGTTGATTGTAAGCTCTAATGAGCAGGGCCCACTGATACTTGTCTTGCATCTTTATTTACTGTACTGTCTCCCTTTTATTTTATGAAGCGCTACTGAGACTATTGGCACTATATAAATTCTGTATAACTGACTTCCCATGCTGTGTTCTGCACTTAGCCTCTGTGTGGAGGCAGTCATCTTGGGTAGTGAAAGGACTTTGCTTCTTCATGTTGTAGACTTCAGAAAGGAGATCACTGAGCAGCACAGCTGTAAAGTCACCAAAGCACTGCACAGGAGTGCCTAGGCACACTCATACCAGTAAGAATTCCAAAGGAGTGGTAGAATCGCCCCCCCCCCCCCCACCCCCCCATCACTTTAATATTTCTTAATGTTTTCTTTGGCAGCAAGTCTTTTTAGTTTGGTCTTCTGTAAGTGGAAGTAAACCCTGTTTGTGAACTTGTACTTACAGGGTAGGTACAGTAAATGTCCCAAACTGTCACGGTTTAAAAAATATTCACACTGCATGCAGCAAGTGACGTCACCGGCGCATGCGCTCTGAAGGGAGGACATATTGGGTGTTTTGGGTTTCCGGTGCAAATCCAATCAGACAATTCAGAGCTCTGACTGTTATGATACGCAGGCCTTGTGAGGCTGGTCGCCGGCATCCCTTGGAGACTACCTCTCAGGGAGGATCTGCTGTCTCAAGGTGCCAATGTTCCATTCTGCTTTACAGTCGCTAGCTTTGGCGGCTTGGCTGTTGAAAGCCAGGTACTGAAGGATAGAGGTTTCTCTGGGTCAGTGATTCCCACACTACTGAAGGCTAGCATGTCTACTCCTAGGAAGATCTACCATCGTAGGTGGAAAACGTACATTTCGTGGTGTTCGTTGCTTGGTATCCACCCTCTTTCAGTGGCTCGGGTCTGGACCTTCCTTCAGCAGGGGGTTGAGCAGAAATTGGCCCGGAGTACCATTAAGGGTCAGGTGTGGACCTTGGTGGTCATCTTTCAACGAACCTTGGCCCCGGTGCGTACTTTTATTCAGGGGGTTTGACATTTGACTCCACCAGTGTGGTCCCCACTACCGCCTTGGGATTTTAAAGTGATGCCCGCTCGGTTCCCAGGTGTGATGAGTAGTGTTCCCCCTTTCCTCTGGGGAAATGCAGGTGTGGACGCGGGCCCTTTCTCGGGTTGGTAGGCCCCCTCTGTGCCCTTCCTTCTTGGTTTCTCACCCCCCCCCCAGGGCTGTTGTGATGTATGGGTTGTCATTGGTGATGGGCAGGAGGTGGGAGCGTGTCTCTGGCGACTCGTTTTCTGATGCGAATGGCTGCGTGGGCGGGTACCTGTAGGGCCGGTCTGTGTCCTGGGGGCCACGTGGCGCCACCATTTTGTTGTGGATGGCTGTATACAGCCTCGGTGGCCATGTTTGTGTAGTCCGGGGGCCATGTTTTTGGAGTTTCCCATCAGTCAATGCGGCAGCCATTTTCTTGTAGCCTATGGAGTGGTGATGTGGTGGTGGGCCCTCTAGTGGCAGCGACTACGTATCCTCTTCCTTTCTGATCGCAGCATGGCAAGCAGCTTAGCTAGCGCTCTGTATGCAGCTCTGAATAGGTGATGGTGATTCCCTGCGGCTATAGCAGCGCCGCTTGTGTGCTGGGTCTTGCAGTCCCACAGCGGTAGCGGTGTGAGGGTTTTTTTTTTTTTCCTTTGCTTAAGGGTGGCCTCTGAATTAACCATGGAGTCCCTGGAGCAGGTATCACCACCTGACCCACTATCAGAAGCTGCGGGACCCTCTGGTGAGTCTGTCTACCCTGGCAGCCATGACAGCTGTCCTACAGTCACTTGTGTCAAAGGTTCCTATGGCCCTTCAAGAGCTGCCTAGCAAGACGTGCCCCCCACATTCACCTGTATCCCCTGTCTCCTCAGAGTCTGAGATGGGTATGGCCGCTGCGGATGCGAGTCAACCCACTGGGACTGCATCCACGCACCCTGAGTGCTCTGACAGTGAGGATGGTTCCTCTTCCACTACGGTCCCTCACGAAAAGGTGCTTGTGGAGGCACTGATTGTATCCGTGCGTTAAAATTAAAAATTGGAGGACACCGCTGATGCTGCGTCGGTTGCACCGGTGCAATTTGCCACCCGTAGACCATCCAAGCTGACTAAGATGTTCCCTTTTCTATTATCCCTATTTCTAGATTGTAGTCAGTGTGTGTTCCTGAAACGCGTGGTTGGAATACCTAAAAGTTTCGCTAGGAGATATCCCTTTGAGGAGTCCCTTTTGAAGAAGCTGGCGGTTCTACCAGTGGTGGATTTTCCGGTTTCCAGATTAAATAAGGCCACGCTTCTTCCTCTGGAGGATTCCACGTCTTTTAAGGACCCTGTGGACAAGAGAGCTGAGGCTCTGGTCCAATACCTTTTTTCACTGTGGCGGGTTAAATTTTGTAGGCCGGTATTTGCCATCACCCAGGTCTCCCAGACCTTAACGGAATAGGCAAAACTTACGCCAGTATCTGGAAGGGTGTCAACATCCTCCTGAGCTGGATCAGTTGATACAGGGGCTACAGTATATCTGTAATGCTTCCTTGGATGCGGCCCCATTTGGCTGGCAGAGTGTCTGTGACTGCGATTATCCTCGGCCACATGATTTGGTTGAAGTACTGGTCAGCTGACTAGGCTTCCAAATGGTGCTGACTGATCTACTGTTGGAAGGAGAGCGTTTGTTCGGTGCACCTATGGAAGAGATCAATAAAGGTCTTATGGGAGGTAAGAGTACTCTGCTTCCACAGGTTGCCAAGAGCAAAGAGCCACAAACGGCCATTTCGTCCTGCGGGCTCACAGGACAAGGAATAAAAGTCCACCGTCACTCGCAAAGGGGGTTCCAAGAATCCCTGGGCTGGTAAGTCAAAAGCGGGTTCTGCAGACAAGCCCTCCTCTGCCGGAAAGGGCACCCTCACCCGTATCTGGGGTGGGGGAACATCTTCGCTTCTTTCCAAACCCGTGGACCTCTCTCTTTCAAAACAAATGGATCCACAAGTTGATCCGATCCGGTTACAAGATCAAGTTTGGGCCTTGCCTCCGGCAACATTCTTTCCTTCGAATTTGCATCTGTCCCCAGATTGGCTGCAGGGCCTTTACGGAGAGGTGCAGGATCTGCTAGCACAGGGAGATTTGTCCCGGTTCCAGAGTTGGAACATTTTCAGGGATTTTTTTCAAATCTATTTACTGTTTGCAGGAAGGAAGGCAAGGTCAGTCCGATCTTGGATCTCAAGGCCTTGAATCGCTTTGTGCAGGTTCAGACATTTCGGATGGAGCCCATTCGCACGGTGGTGGCATCCCTTCATCAAGTAGATTTTCTGGCCTCTCTCGAAATCAAGGAGGCTTACCTTGATATCCCAATATATGTAGGGCATCGGCATTTTCTTCGTTTTGTCATGGGAGAGGAACCTTATCAGTTTGTGGCGTTAACCTTTTGGTCTCGCCTCAGCTCCTCGGTTGTTCAGAAAAGCGTTGACCCCAGTGTTAGCCTTGCTCAGGCAGAGGGGAATCGTGGTACTGGGGTACCTGGATAGATCTCCTTCTGTGAGCAGAGTCTCCATCTGTCTTAAGACAATCTGGATATCCCTGTGTGAACTCTGCAAGAGTTTGGCTGGACGCTGAATTTTTAGAAATCGGCTTTGATTCCACCCACCAACCTGGACTACCTGGGCCTGACTTTGGATTCAGCCTCAGCCAGGGCGTTTCTTCTGGAGGCAAAACTGCCGAAGTTGCAGCTGCAATTTGGCCTATTCCATTAAGGTATGAGATGGTAGGGGGAGAGAGGTAAAGGGCGCTGCATATTGTATATGTAAATAACAGATATAGTGTAGGTAAGGGATTCAGCCCAGCAATGGGTATAATCGCAGTTTTACAAATCTGACACTATATAAACACACAGTGGAAATGACTTGGTAATCAATAATGGATATCAAAAACATATAGCCATCATAAAACTATAAATATATATGATAACCAATAAAAGTGTAAAATCTGTATAAAGTGACTATGTGCCAAGTGCTGGTGAGGTGGTGGTGGAGATTACCACAAAGAAGAAGAAAAGACAATCTCAAGCTTATTAAGGTGCTTTAGTGACCGTGCAAAAGAGATATCAAAAATGGGCAAATAAGTCCCCCAAAAAAGTGTGTGGGGTAAACTTGAACCAAGTGAACAAATTGAAGTATAAAGTGCTGAATAAAAATCAGTCAGCCAATAGGCAATTAACTGTTGCAAAAGATTGGTGCGATTATCCCAAAATCGCATCAGCTAATTTGCAGAAAAGTGATAATACAAGTTGCACATAAAAAGTGCTATAAAGTGACAGCAACTAGTTTGTTTACCCCACACACTTTTCGGGGGACTTATTTGCCCATTTTTGAGATCTCTTTTGCACGGTCAGTGAAGCACCTTTAATAAGCTTGAGATTATGGTCTTTTCTTCTTTTTTGTGGCATTCTTCACCACACCAGCACTTGGCACACAGTCACTTTATACAAATTTATTTTACACTTTTATTGGTTATCATATATATTTATAGTTTTATGATGGTTTTCAGTGTGTGTTTTTATATAGTGCTGCATTTATAAAACTGTGATTATACCTATTGCTGGGCTGAATCCCTTACCTACACTATATCTGTTATTTACATCTATAATAGGCAGCGCCATTAACCTCTCCCCTACCATCTCATACCCTACTATATATCTGATGGATTATAGTTAGGAGGTAGGCTGCAGCCATTATTTGGATATTCTTCCCTTATCCTAAGCGAGGATCATCTTCCATTAGGGGTTAGGCTCCTCTTTTCCCTTTAAGGCACATTCTACAAGGGCGCTTAGTGCCTCCCTGGGCCTGCCGTCATCAGGCGTCAGTGGTTCAGGTGTGCAAGGCGGCCACATGGTCGCCTGTGCATATTTTCACCAAGTTTACAAGGTAGATGTACTCGGGTGCTGCGTTCGGACTAGAGATCTGATTAATCGGCAACACCGATATGCACTTTCCCCGATATATCGGAATTGGCCTTTGGATTTACCGATATTGCCAATATTTTCGTGACGTCATCGCATATGTTGCGCACGCACGTTCTGCCTTCTAACACCACCTCCCACGCCTGCGCAGCCCATACGTGACGCCGTTTCACCGCGCAATGCACACATTCTTTGCCTTTAGACCACCTCCTACGCCTCAGACAGCCTCGTGTAAGCCAGCTGCAGTCCGGTCATGGTGTCGGCCATCCAGCCATCCACCCACAGGCCCTGGCCTCAGCCACCCACCACAGGGTGCCAGCCATCCGACCTACAACAGAACAGGCCAGGGTTCCAGCCGGCCAGCATCCAGCCACCCAGCCCACAACAGGGTTCCAGCGAGCAAGCAAACCAGCCACCCAGAGCAGGGTGACACCAAACCAGCCAGCCACCACAGTGTTCCTGCCAGCCACCCATAACAGGGTGACCCCAAGCCGGCCAGCCACCCATAACAGGGTGACCCCAAGCCAGCCACCCACCAGTGTTTCTGCAAGCCAGGCATCAGCCACCAACCCTCAACAGGGTGCCAGCAAGCAACCACCCACACTGCCAGGAGTCAGCCACCAACCCACAACAGGATGCCAGCTAGCAACCCACCCACACTGCCAGGCGTCAGCCACCAACCCACAACATGGTGCCAGTAGCAGCAGCAACTTCAGCAAGCCGTTTCTTTAATCTTTTTTGTGTCTTTCAAATTGAAATGGAGATGGATGAGGAGAGAAAAAGTAAAGTGTGGTCTGGGACTATTTCTCGTCTCAACCTTCTCCAGGAAAAGCAGCAGTATGCAAAACCTGTACAAACAACAGCATGGGATCAGTAACTGCAAAAAACAAAAATATGTCAAATCTTTGGGCCTATCAAAGAGTTCATCATATTGAATTGTATAATGCAGCACAGAAAAAACAAAATTAATATCAGTGTGATTTTGATTCAATACCTCCTCCACTATCCCAGGCAACAATAACGGATAGGTTTGTGAAAAAAAACACATGTCACTGTCTAGATTCAGATGGAAGATCCCAACTGCTGGACAGAGTAATCACAGAGATGATTGTCACTGAAAACCAGCCATTTACAATGGTGCTTGACTCAGGATTTCAGCGGTTGATGTCCATACTTGAACCTAGCTACACACTGAAGAGTGAGCAGTATTGAACGGAAATGCTGGCAAAGCTTCCCCACAAGGTCGTTGACAAAGTAAAGGCTATGCTGCAACCAGAGAATGCTGGCAACTCACTCTCATTCACGACGGATTGCTGGTCACAAACAGTCAGTCACCAATGATTCTTACATGCCGCTTCATTGACAGCGGATGGACAAAAAGGCAATTGGTGTTGAATACAAAAGTGATGCAAGGATCCCACACTCGGGAGTACAGTAGAGAAATGTTTCTAGGCATCTCTCCTCTCTCTCTCTCTCTCCCTCTCTCTCTCTCTCTCTCTATAGAACAATATTCTAATGCAGAAAACAGTGTCCACTCCAATCCACTGTCTAGCTTTTTTTCTAGCAGTTTTGCACTGACTGCTGTAGTTGGTGAGTGCCCTACTGCAGAGGTAGTCCACTGAGTGACTTAAATCCAATCCACTGTGTAGCAGTTGCCTAGCTTTTTTATAGCAGTTTTGCACTAACTGCAGTAGTTGCAGTGAGTGCCCTACTGCAGAGGTAGTCCACTGAGTGACTCCAATCCAGTGTGCAGCTGTTGTCTATCTGTTGTCTTGTCTAGCTTTTTTTTTCTAGCAGTTTTGCACTGACTGCAGTGGTGATTTATTGCAGTGAGTGAGTGCAGTACTGCAGCAGTTTGTGCATTAATGGAATGCATAATAATCAGATGATGTGAAACTGATGTCCCTGAAAGTGCACTTTTCCTATCAGTTTTCATGCAGTTAAGGTGTGAAGAATGTTAAAGTTAATAAATAAAGATTAACATGTTTTAACAGATTTGTGTTGAAATTTGTGTGTGTTTTGCAGAATTTTAAATGTGTGAAAATATCGGCCTATACCGATATGCTATCGGCAACGAAAAACGCATATCGGTCGATCTCTAGTTCGGACCCAAAGTTTTGCAGGCTGCTGTTGCAGAGGTTCCTGAGGGTGTATTCTTTCTGGTTGAGCTCCTGGTTTACCTTGTTGGCTATGTTTAGCCCTTTTTGGGAATTATTTGCTTTGCTATGTTTTTCCCACCCCTCATATTGACACTGCTTTGGGACGTCCCAAGGGTCAAAGAAGATATGGAGCTGTGTCCGTCAATGAATGAAAGAGAAAACTGGATTAATGTCTTACCGTAAAATCCTTTTCTCCGATGTTCATTGACGGGACACAGCATCCAGCCCTCGGTTGAGTTGGGTTATGTATTCTTCTGACTCTGCTTGTTCCTGCTCTAGGACATCAGTTAGTAAGTGGAAGTATACCCCCTGGGACGTACCCAAAATAGTTTGCCCCTAGTCCTCCTGTGGAGAGAGCAGCATAAGCCCCAAGGGTCTAAAAAGATATGGAGCGGTGTCCGTCGGTGAACCTCAGAGAAAAGGTTTTTACGGTAAGACAAAAATCCATGGTTTTCAAATCTCTTAGCATGAAGTTACGTTTTTGTTTCTGAAAAATGTTCTCGCAGAAAACCGAACACTCAACCTATCTTCATTTACAGGACCGAATAATTGATGCAGGGCCTAAAGGGAACTATTCTCGATTTATGAATCACAGCTGTCAGCCAAACTGTGAGACCCAGAAATGGACAGTAAATGGAGACACTCGTGTGGGCCTGTTTGCAGTGCGGGACATACCTGCAGGTAAGAACACTATTTTTACAGGGACCATATTGCTGCTTTAACAGTAAACTTTGTATCCTTGCGGAGTCTGATACCTGTTCATCTATAAGTTGTTTGTTTTTTTTTTGCTTTGTTTTTTTTTTTTTTGTCTTCTATTTTTGTGGTGTTTTGTAAATTTTTTATTTTTGTTTTAGGTGAAGAACTTACATTTAACTATAACTTGGATTGTCTTGGAAATGAAAAAACGGTGTGTAGGTGTGGAGCACCTAACTGTAGTGGATTCCTGGGGGACAGACCAAAGGTTTGTTTTACAGCTTTAGTTCGTAAATGCAGAGGAACAGAGCAGCTACTTATTTCAGATGGCTTATAACATTTTACTGCATCTCTGCCCTTAATGAAAATGAGTGACTGCATACAAATATGACTGCACATGTACTAGATAGGTCAGTGCAGACAGTTTCTTTATCATTTACTATGGGACACTGGATCAATACTAATTGAGTTTTATTGCCACCTAAAGGAGTAACTAGACAGACATTCCTAGGCCAGCTAGATTTTAATCTTTTACACTCTGTCAAACCTTTGCTAACTAGCCCAGGGCATTGAAGAACCAACCACATGATCAAGTATTTCGGGACTTAAACTGAGCCCTTACCTTCTGTCTTTCTCTTTTGTGTGGATACCCTAGAACAAAATATGACAGCAATATCTAGACTGGCTCCGCTTTGTATTTAAAGGCGCAGAATCTTTTGGCTCATACCCTTGTCAGCTGATGACGGCAGTAAGATGTCCTCAAACGTGTTCCTTTTGAAGAACAACTTCTCTTTGGTGGGGTACTTGACAAAATGATCAAAGATGTCACAAGAGGAAAGATCCTTCAACAGCAAGAAAGTTACAAAATCCCCTTCTTCAGAGACTTTTACCTCTTGAAAATGCTTTGTGCCCCAGCACGCTACCTAGGCTTCAACTCCTAAGCCTGAAGGTTAATTCTCCTACCTCACCGTGTTTTTTTTTTTTTTTTTTTTCCCCCAAATCAAAAAACTAGACGAGGACATTTAGTTTTGCAAAATGCCCTGAACCACCTTATGTCCCAGGGAGTCATTGTGCTTGTACCACCACAAGACAGGTAGGATGACCAATTTAAAAAAAAAAAATCTCTGCAGCCTTCCCTATAATACTTCGGTCTGGTCCAGGACACATCCCATGCAAAAGTCTTTCTATCAGAAAAAAAAAAGCTTTCTTTGAGCTGAAGCTCGAAAATTGAGATCCAAGAGTCATCCTACACTGAGATTCTCCATGAAAGTTCTAGGCCTGATGGTAGCCTCTATTGAAGCCAGGGGTGTTGCTTGGTGAGAAAAAGACCAGGGGCTTCAGCCCCGAAGGTAAATTTGATCCCACGACGCCCCCTTTCCGACATCAGAAGGGGGCGTGAAGATCAGTGTCGGGGACCTTGCCCGGCGCTGGATTAAAGGTGAGTTTTAACACCAATTCTAGCATTTTGATGGGGCGACACCTCTGGACCTCTTTACAGTACACAACTCCACTCCCCTCTCTGGACCCCTTTTGCATTATATAGTCCTCCTCCCCACACCTTTTTGGACCCCTTTGCATTACACAGCCACCGTCTTTTTGCATTATACAGCTCTGCCCCTTCCTACTTTATTCAGACATGCAGAGGGGCGGAGACAGGAGAGCAGAACAGAGGCATAATTGGAGAGAGGAACACCAGCACTGCATAGAGAGTGGGAGTTGCCAGAGTTAACTTTCCAAGTTGACCTGCAAGTGATTGGTTGTTAGGTGGTCCTAGCAACCAATCACCTGCTGGTTAACTTGGAAAGTAAACCCTGGCAGCTCCCGCTCTCTATTCAACGCTGGTGTGCAAACTGCATGCTATAGCCCCATACTTCCCAACTTCAGAATTAGGGATACGAGGAAGGAAGTGACCTGTGGCACGCGTAGCTTGGCAAAATGGGTGTGGCCAAATGCTTAAAAAAAAAAAAATGCTTCCTTGTACTTAAAAAAAAAAAAAAAAAAAAAGAAACTTTGATTGCTGTGCCGCAAGCTGGAGTCTCAAGGACACAAACCCCAGTACAATAATTAAATAGAAAATAAGAATAAAAAGCTTCCATTACAAATGGTTTTGCACAAACTGGAAAAGTGCGTTATACTAAGTGTGGAAGGATTCAAGAGTGCGTTTTGTACAGAGTGCAAGGTTCAGGGGGTGCGTTTTGTACAGAGTGCAAGGTTCAGGGGGTGCATTTCATACAACGTGCAAGGTTCAGGGGGTGCATTTCATACAACGTGCAAGGGTCAGGGCTACATTTCATACAGCGTGCAAGGGTCAGGGCTGCATTTCATACAGCGTGCAAGGGTCAGGGCTGCATTTCATACAGCGTGCAAGGGTCAGGGCTGCATTTCATACAGCGTGCAAGGGTCAGGGCTGCATTTCATACAGCGTGCAAGGTGCAAAGACACCTAGCAACCCCCCCCCTCCCCAGGGGTGGCCATACAAGTAATGTCTGTCTGGGGGTGTTGAGTGGGCGATTGGGTGCCGGGGGGGGGGGGGGGGGCGGCCTAGGGGTGTGGTGGGGGTGCACCGCTGGCTGCTAGTCGCCATTTTGTCGTAGATGGCGGCTGTATATGTCTGCAGCCATATTTGTGTAGTCCGGCAGCCATAGTATCCCATTGATGTAAAGCGGCGGCAATGTTTTTGAAGCCTATGGAGCGGTGATTCGGCGGTGGGCTTCTAGTGTTACTTTGTGAATTTCCTTTCTCTCTGATTGCCACACAGCCTTCAGCTTAGCGCTCTGCTTTGTACGGAGTCAACAGAGTCGGTAGTGGGGAGTCCCTCTGGGTACAAAACGGCTCTCCCTCTTTCTGCTGTAGACGGAACTTGGTGCGCTGGGATTTGTGGTGCTACTTGTGCCACGGTTGTCTTTTAGCAGTGCTTTCTCTATTTCTCTTACGTCCTCCGACAGTCGCCGCCTCTTCATATTCGTCACATATGGGGGTATTAGACTGCTCCGAAGGAGTAGCTAGGCAACAGAATATGTTAACAATAAAGCTTTAACATATCCCACCCTCAAGGGGTGGTCCCCTCAGTCAATACCCTCCTACTTCCTGCAACCATATCTCAGTTTTAATGTCTAGCTTGTCAGGAGTGGCTGGCTCTCTCTGTGCTGGGACTTTCTGTCCCAGACTCTTTCTTCTTTTTAATATTTTGTTTGAGTTTTTCTCTCTACCTTTCATTAGCTGTTATTTTGTCAGCGTTAGTTAGTTCTTCGGACGAAGAGGATCATGCGGACTGGGTCTCGGGCTGATCCCCCTGGTCGCAGGTCGTGGGTCAGTGGCTTCCCAGTCTGCCATCGAGCGTTCAGCCAGGTAACGCTCCTGGCATAGTGAACGACCCATCCCTGTTCGGTGCAGGGATGATTGGTGAGGTGGCTACCTCACTGGACGCTGTGCGGTTTCTTAACCCCCATTTTGTGCGTCTTGAATTGCGACTCTCCCTGCCTCATGTGCAGCGGCTTGTTCGCCTGTGCGGGTCCCCCATGCCATGTGAGGTAAGTGTATTTATGTGGGGACCTGTCTGTCTGGGGGGGTGTCAGTCTGGGACTGTGTAACCTGCCTCTATTCACACTGCTTGTCTCCCTATCTCTCGGCTGCATGCTGTGGGCTGCAAGGGGGGGGGAGCTGTATGACACTGTGTGTGTCAGACTGGGCAGTGTGAGAAGCTGTGTGCTGTGGGGCATGTTTTTTTGGCATGTTTGGGCATATACAGCGATCGCTGCGGCGATCTGACATGTATTCTTATATTGGAATGTAATGTGTGTTTTACTGCACTGTGGAGCGGCGGTTTCGGCGCCAAACGACGCCATTTTGCCTACACCCGCTCCGGCCTCATGGTTTACATGCATGGCGGCCATTTTCTTGTAGCCTCCATAGGCTTACATAGAGCGCCCTGGCAGCATCACTTCCTCTTTCCAGGAACACCGATCGAGGCAGCAGCAGCGGCGAGGGTCTCCTCAGGTTTTATCCTTCTGTTCTTGCTATCCATTGCCTGTGTTCAGTTTGCATATTCCCTGTGGGGGTCTCATTGTGCTTGAGTGTGGTGCGGTGGGCTGCGCTTGCCGCGCTTGCTTAAAAGGGGCAGTTAACCCTTGGTTGTCTGGCATTACAGGGGCAATGGATTCTCAGGAGGGCAAATTTCCTACAGTATTGGTGGAAAGCCAGGGGACCGCTGTTTCCCCCCCAGGGGGGGATTTAGCCACTATTGTGGCTGGCCTTGCTGCTCAGGTGCAAATGCTGGTGGCTGCTCAATCTACTAAAAGGCCCAGAGTTGCTCTTTCCTCTGATTCTGAGGGTGAAGGTGATGGGGCTGTTCTGGCAGGGGCCTCCTTATCGGGGTCCCGCTCCTCTCTTGATCTAGTGGGGTCTGAGGTGGAGGCTGAAGTTGAGGGGGTCGATAATTCTCCCCCTGGCTCGCCTGAAGAGCTTGCAATCATGGATGAGTTGATTGCTTACATTAAGCAAACGCTGCGTTTGCAGGACGAAGTGTGTCCCCCCGCTGCCTTGGCGGCTTATGGGACGCAGAGAAAACGCAGGACGCCGCAGGTTTTTCCCTGCAATGCTGATTTTCAGCGCGCTGTTAAGGATCAATGGCGCGATCTGCGCAAACCTTTTGCGGTACCAAGTAAATTCAAGCTGCGTTATCCTTTTTCGCCTGCCACTGATGAAAGGTGGTGTGTGCCTCCACCAGTGGATCATGCAATTGCGGTTTTGAACAAAGCCACTGCGATTCCTGCAGAGGGTTCCCCTGTTTTCCGTGATGCCACGGATAGGAGACTGGAGTCTCTTGCCCGTCATACTTATTCTGTTACGGGTTCTATGCTTAAGGCTCTGTTTGCTTCTCTCATGGCGGCCCAGGCGATCGCAAGTTGGACGCAGATGCTTAGGCGCGTCCTAGTGGCCGACTCGGCCTCGCCGGCGACCCTGGATATGGTGGATCAGATCCACCAGGGTGTCATGTATCTGTGTGATGCGGACCTGGACTTGATTCCGTTGGCTGCACGTGTGCACAGCGTGGCGGTGTTGTCTCGCCGCCTGGTTTGGTTAAAATGTTGGTCGGTGGACCAATCTTCACGTAAGACCTTAGCCAATCTGCCTTATGATGGGTCTCGCCTTTTTGGGGAGTCCCTGGATGTGTTGATTAAGGGGATCACCGGGGGTAAGAGCACTCTCTTGCCCCATTTCCCCAAGGCTAAGGGGGCTTCTGGGAAGAAGCATGCAAATTTTCGACCCCCTCAGGGGTCCTTTCGTGCCTTTCGGCCGCACTACAAGGGCAAACCGTTCAAAGGTCAAGGCTCTCAGAAGAAGCCCTGGTCTGGGAAACAGAAGTCCGGCCAATCCGGACCTGCAGCCCATAACAGTTCGGCCTGAAGGGGCGCCCTCACCCAGTTTTGGGGTGGGGGGACGCTTGCTCGGTTTTCTTCAGCCCTGGTTGGCCCGTGTGCGGGACAGATGGGTTCTGGAAATCGTTCGATCTGGTTACAAGATCGAGTTTCTCTCTCGGCCGGAGAGCAGATTTTTTCCCTCAAATCTTCAACTGTCTCCAGAGCGCTTGCGGGACCTGCACCTGGCGGTGCGGGACCTGAGGGCTCAGGGAGTGGTGGTTCCGGTGCCTCATCGGGACAGGTTTCGGGGGTTTTATTCCAATCTGTTCACCGTGCCCAGAAAGGAGGGCAAGGTTCGTCCGATTCTGGACTTGAAGGCTCTGAACCGCTCTGTGCGGGTTCGCAAGTTCCGCATGGAATCCCTGCGGTCGGTGGTGGCTGCCCTGGTTCCGGGGGAATTCATGGCCTCCATCGATTTGAAGGATGCGTACCTTCACATCCCCATATTCGAGGGTCATCAGAGGTACCTTCGATTTGCCATTGCGGAGGATCACTACCAGTTCGTGGCGTTGCCCTTTGGTCTCGGCTCCGCGGGTCTTCACCAAGGTGCTTGCACCGGTTCTGGCATTATTGAGGGCCCAGGGCGTTTCTGTCCTGGGGTATCTGGACGACATTCTGGTTCGGTCTGCGACCAGACAGGGTCTGGAGGAGGACCTGTCTGTCACAATGCAAACTCTGCAGGAGTTTGGTTGGACGATAAATTTTCCAAAGTCGACACTGAGTCCGTCGGTTCGTCTCCCCTATCTGGGAATGATACTGGACTCGGTGCAGGCGAAGGTCTTCCTGCCGGAAGACAAACTCGGGACTCTCCGGGAGGAAGTCAGGTCCCTCAGGGACGTTCCGAACTCGTCTCTGCGGACGTGTATGAGATGTCTGGGATTGATGGTCTCGGCCTTCGAGGCGATTCCCTTCGCACAGTTTCACACGCGGGGTCTCCAAGCGGAGATCCTGTCCAGGTGGGACGGGCGACCTCAATCTCTGGATCTTCAAATCTCGTTGAGTCTTCGCACCAGGGAAAACCTTCTGTGGTGGCTCCAGTCCCCGTTGGTGTCCGGGGGCAAGTCGTTTCGTCCGATCTCGTGGACGGTAATCACCACGGATGCCAGCCTGTCGGGCTGGGGTGGAGTTCTGGGCGTTCTGTCCGCTCAGGGGACTTGGTCAGAGGGGGAGTCTTCCCTTCCGATCAACATTCTGGAATTGCGTGCGATAAGGCTCTGTCTTCATCACTGGACGGACCGGCTGCAGGGTTGCCCGGTTCGGGTGCAGACGGACAATGCCACGGCGGTGGCCTACATCAACCACCAAGGGGGCACCAGGAGTGCCCGAGCGGCTCGAGAAGTGGCCGACATTCTGTCTTGGGCCGAGACTCATGTCCCGGCGATAACGGCGGTTCACATTCCGGGAGTGGAGAACTGGCAGGCGGACTATCTGAGTCGCCAGACCCTGGATCAGGGGGAATGGTCTCTCCATCCGGCTGTCTTCCAGACGTTGTGCGCGAAGTGGGGTCTTCCAGATGTGGACCTGTTCGCGTCTCGCCTCAACAACAAGGTGAAGAGGTTCGTGGCAAGGACGCGCGACCCTCGGGCAGACGCGTCGGACGCGTTAGTGGCCCCGTGGCATCAGTACAGGCTGATGTACGCGTTTCCGATTCAGTTGCTGTCCAGGTTCCTTTGCAGGTTACACTCGGAACGCAACACGGTGATTCTTGTGGCGCCGGACTGGCCTCGCCGGTCCTGGTACGCAGACCTCGTGAATCTGGCGGTCGACGCCCCGTGGCGTCTGCCTCTTCGAGACGATCTACTGTCTCAAGGACCGATATACCATCCTGCTTTACAGTCGCTGGCTTTGACGGCCTGGCTGTTGAGACCGAGGTCCTGAAGGAGAGGGGTCTCTCTCCGGAGGTCGTTCATACTTTGATCAACGCGAGGAAGTCTTCCTCGGAAGGTTTATTACCGTACTTGGAAGGCCTATTTTGCCTGGTGTGAGTCCTGGGGGTTTTCACCCCGCACGTACTCGGTGTCCCGTGTGCTGTCTTTCCTTCAAACGGGTGTTGATCAGCGTTTGGCGCTGGCTACGATAAAGGGTCAGGTGTCTGCTCTGGCCGTTCTGTTTCAACGTCCCGTGGCTTCCAACCCATTGGTTGGCACCTTTGTTCAGGGTGTGCGGCATCTGGTCCCCCCTAGGCGGGATCCTCTGCCCCCTTGGGACTTGAATCTCGTTCTATCTTTGTTACAACGTGCTCCTTTTGAACAGATCAGGGAGATCTCGTTGTCTATGTTGTCCAAAAAGGTCGCCTTTTTGGTGGCGATCACTTCGGCTCGCAGAGTGTCGGAGCTGGCGGCTTTGTCCTGCGAGTCTCCGTACCTGGTTATTCATTTGGATAAGGTGGTCTTGCGACCTAATCCTTCTTTTCTGCCGAAACGAGTTTCGGAATTCCATCTTAATGAGGATATTGTCTTGCCTTCGTTGTGCACGAAGCCTAAACATCCAAAGGAGGTGAGATTGCACTCTCTGGATGTTGTTCGGGCGATAAGGGTTTACCTTAAATCGACTGAGTCTTTTCGAAAGACGGACTCCTTGTTTGTTCTTCCAGAGGGTCCTCGGAAGGGCATGGCGGCTTCGGCCTCTACCATCGCCAAATGGATCAGGCAGACCATTGAACAGGCCTATGCTTTGCAGGGGAAGGTTCCCCCTGTGCCTGTGAAGGCGCACTCTACTAGATCTCTGAGTACGTCTTGGGCCTGTCGTCATGGGGCTTCTGTAGCCCAGGTGTGTAAGGCGGCGACTTGGTCGACCGTGCACACTTTCACAAAATTCTACAAAGTAGATGTTCAGGCATCAGCGGATGCTTCCTTTGGCCGCAAGGTTCTTAGTGCGGCTGTTCCCTAGGGTCCCTTGTTGGGGACTCCTGGCTGTTGGGATAGGTTTTGTATCCCCTGGTTTTTTTGTCTTTTCCTGGGTTGTTGCTCCTGTTGAGCACTTGTTTTTTGCTGTTGCCCAGCTGGTTTCCTTCCTTTGGTAAGGTTCCTTCTTTGATGCGGAGACTGCGTTGCCTTTCGGCGCGGATGCGTTTCCCACCCCTCATGTTTGCACTGCTTTGGGACGTCCCCATATGTGACGAATATGAAGAGGCGGCGACTGTCGGAGGACGTAAGAGAAAACGGAATTTTTGTAAAATCTTACCTGTAAAATTCCTTTCTCTGAGTCCTCCGACAGTCGCCGCCCCCGCCCCTCTTTTGGGGTTTGATTGTATACTCTACTGCTATTCCAATAAAACTGAGATATGGTTGCAGGAAGTAGAAGGGTATTGACTGAGGGGACCACCCCTTGAGGGTGGGATATGTTAAAGCTTTATTGTTAACATATTCTGTTGCCTAGCTACTCCTTCGGAGCAAAGTCTAATACCCCCATATGTGACTAATATGAAGAGGCGGCGACTGTCGGAGGACTCAGAGAAAGGAATTTTACAGGTAAGATTTTACAAAAATTCCGTTTTTTGCTAGTGTGGTCCCTAGCTTAACTCATGGAGTCCCTGGAGCATGTTTCACTACCTGAACCCCTCTGAGGCTGGGGGGGCCCTCTGGGTCCCAGTCCGCTCAAAGGCGACAAAGGTATTCCCTTTTCTTGTTCATTTTGACAAAATTGTCACGAATCTGTGGGGTTTCCCTAAACGCATTTTCGAGGTGCCTAATCGTTTCACTAGGAGATATCCTTTTGAAGAGTCCCTGTTAAGAAAGCGGACAGTACCACCTGTGTTCGGTTCTCAGATTTCCAGGTTAAATAAAGCCACCCTTCTCCCGGTGGAGGATTCTCCACCCTTTAAACACCCTTTTGACTAGAGCTGAATCTCTCTGGTCCGACCTCTTTTTACCATGGCCGGTTCCATCCCTAGACCAGTGTTTCCCATAACTTTGGTTTCCCAGACCTTAACGGAATTGGCAAAGCTTTTGCACCAGGATTTGGAAGCGGAACGGATTCCCCCTAACCTCGCGGAGGTGCAGACCAGTTGGTCCAGGGGTTGCAGTTCATCTGTGATGCCTCTGGATGCGGTTCCCTTAATCTGCAGGGTATCTGTAACAACGGTGATCCTTCCGCTCATGATGTGGCTCAAACACAGGCCTGTGAAGCAGGTTTCCAAGAAGGTCCTGGCAGATCTCCCCTTTTGTGGCAGATGCCTGTTCAGGGCTTCCATGGATGCGAACATTGAGGGTCTTACAGGGGGTAAGAGTACTCTTCTCCCACAGGCTACCAGGAGCAAAGAGCCTCGTTGCAAACGTGGGCCTTTCTTCTCAGCTCACAAGCTTTTGTTCCTCGGGATCTTGGGACAAGTGATCAAAATCCAATCCAAACCCCTCCGAAGGCTCAAAGAGGCCCTGGTCTGGTAAGCCGGGAGCGGGTCTCTCCAAACCCAAAGTCAAGCCCTCTTCTGCCTGAAGGGGCTCCCACACTGTAACGGATCAACCGACCCAGACAGTACTTGTTGGCTTCCATCAGTATACAGCTTCCTACAGTCCAGTACATAGCTATATATTCCAGCCAACCTACATACAAAAACTAGCCTGAACTTAGCTTGTATGTGTCTGAAAACATCAACTGCTTTATTGAAAAAGAAAACTGACTTTTATACACTTGAAGTATGTCAGTCACTACATGAACAATGGCCCGAATATTTACCCAAAACATCACACAATGATTAGATAATGAGGTACAGCTGACTCATGGCTAATCCCATCTAGACAATCATTCACATCCTAATTAACTCAGCGTACTTGAACCAGACTGGGATGAAAAGACTGCCCAGCAACGAAGCTAAAACATACAAAATTACACATTATCCTAATTATAAAAACAGAACACCTTATCATACAGACAATGGCAAGAGACCCCAGTATCAGTCTGTCCGTCTCCTAAGTACATGGAATACACATTATTAGAAGTCTATAAATCAGCATAATTACGAGGCGTGGAAGACTGGTGATTGAGCTGATATTATCTGCTCGGAGTCTGATTGTGTGAAGCCTTATTGGCAATAGGCAGCTAGGCATAGAGTCCCAGAGCCTTCATATATTCTTTGAGATATATTGACAAATATTACTGTCCCATTTGAAGCAATCCAAACCATTAAGTATCTGTCTCTCACTCCCAGTGACGGTGGGTACCATCACGCTCACCCGTATCTGGGGTGGGGAACGTCTGTTTCTTTCCAGACTCGTGGACCTCCTTGATTCAAGACAGGTGGGTCCAGGAGCTGATTCGGTCCGGTTATAAGATCGAGTTTCGGTCGTCGCCTCCAGCAAGGTTCTTTCCTTCCTACCTGCGTTTGTCCCTAGATCACCTGCGGGGTCTCTTCGGGGCAATGCAAGATTTGCTCTCACAAGGGGTCATTGTACTGGTTCCTGAAACCGAACGCTTTCAGGGGTTTTATTTAAAACTATTTACTGTTCCCCGGAAGGAAGGCACAGTTCTTTCAATTCTGAACTTCAAGGCCTTGAACTGCTTTGTGCGGGTAAAAAAATTCCGGATGTAGTCCATTTGCACGCTAGTGGCATCTCTTCATCAAGGGGATCTTCTGGCCTCTATCGATATCAAGGATGGGCATCAGGGTTTTCTTCGCTTTGCTGTGGGCAATGAGCATTATTAATTTGTGGCGTTACCCCTTTGGTCTAGCCTGTGCTCCTCGGGTGTTCACAAAAGTTTTGACCCCGGTGTTAGTGTTGCTGTGGTAGCGGGGGATTGCGGTACTGGGTACCTGGATGATCTCCTTCTGCGAACAGAGTCTCCGACTGCTTTGACAACCTGGACATTACTGTGAAAACCTTGCAAGAGTTCAGATGAAACCTGAATTTTCAAAAATCTGCTCTGGTTTTGTTCACCAAGCTGGACTAGCTGGGCCTGACCCTGGACTCGGCCTTAGCATGGGTGTTTCTTCCGGGGGGAAAAAACTCCAGAAGTTACAGGATGCAATTCAGCTCCTGTTGTCCAACAGGCGGTCCTCTCTCAGGACTTGTATGGATGTTCTCCACCTTCGAGGCGGTTCCATTTGCACAGTTCCACACCAGACCTCTGCAAAGGAGGATTCTTGCCAAATGGACCAAGAATCCAGTCTGGTGGGGAACTCCTGAAGTGGACCTGTTGGCCTCCCTTCTCAACAGGAAGGTACAGAAGTTCGTAGCAAGGTCAGAGTCCTTTGCCTACGCCACAGAGGCTCTAGTGGTCCCTTGGGGCCAGTATTGTCTGTTATACGCTTTTCCCCCCCTCTAAAACCTCCGCAGAGACTTCTGGGAAGAATCAAGGCAGAAGGGATTCCGGTCATCCTAGTGGCCCCAGACTGGCCTCGCCAGTCTTGATACTCAGATCTGGTACAGCTGGTCGCCGACGTCCCTTGAAGACTCCCTCTGAGAAGATCTTCTGGCTTAAGGGTAGATCTTCCATCCTGCTTTACAGTCACTGGCTTTAACGGCTTGGCTATTGAAAGCCAGGTGTTGGAATCGTTGATTCCCACACTGATGAAAGCTAGAACCTCTACTTTTTTGGTGACTCGTATCTTGGAGTTTCTCCAAAAATGTGTAGATCAAAGTTTGGCCTTGGGAACCATCAAGGGTCAGGTTTCTGCCTTGGCGATTTTTTTTTTTTTTTCCCCCCCCCCCCAACACCCGTTGGCTATGCATTCTTTGGTTCACACCTTTGTTCAGGGGGTCCGCCACTTGGCTCGCCCGGTAAGGTCTCTGTTGCTTCCATGGGACCTCAATTTGGTGCTGTCGGTTCTTCAGAAACAACCTTTTGAAAATATTTGTGAGCTTCCTGCATTGGCTTGTCGTTCACCTTATTTGGTGGTTCACAGAGATAAAGTGGTGCTTTGTCCCTGCCAGTCGTTCCTTCCTAAGGTTGTTTCTGGTTTCCATTGAAATGAAGACATTGTGCTGCCTTCCTTGTGTCCTAAGCCTAAACACCCTAAAGAGATTGCCCGAACCAAATTCAAAGAGTGCAAGGCAATCGGGGTGTACCTGGCGGTGACTGAGTGAGTAGTTTTGAAAATCGGACTCCCTGTTTGTTCTCGCGGATGGACTTGGTAAAGGGCTAGCCGTGTCTGCTGCGACCATTTCCAGATGGATCCAGCAGACGGTGCTGGCCTATTCCATTAGGGTGAGGATCCTCCTTTCCCTGTTAAGGCGCATTCTACGAGGGCGCTTAGTGCCTCATTGTCCTTCCGTCAGGCGTCAGTGGTGCAGGTTTGCAAGGCCGGCTACCTTTTCGTCTGTGCACACTTTCACATAATTTTACAAAGTGGGTGTGCTGCTTCCTCTGGACAAACTCCAGAAAGTGCAGGCTTCAATTCACCTCCTGCTGTCCAACAAATGGTCATCCCTCTGGACTTGCATGCACGTGCACAGTTCCATATGACGTCCCTGCAAAAGGAGATTCTGACCAAGTGGGACAAATCTCCGCAGTCTGGACAATCCGATCCGGCTGAGTCTGGGAACAAAGGAGTCTGTGATATGGTGGATTAGTTCTCTGGCACTTTGGTTTGGAAAATCCTATCTCCCCTTTTATTGGACAGTGGTTACCATTGATGCCAGCCTGTCTGGCTGGGGAGGGGTTATCTGCAAGTATTCTGCTCAGGGGATCTGGACGCTGGAAGAGTCCAAAATACTGATCAATGTCCTGGAACTCCGTGCGATCAGATGTCTGGATCATTGGACGCGATGCCCAGTGTGTATTGAATGGGACAATGCCACGGCCGTGTCTTAGGTCAATCACCAAGGGGGGCACAAGAAGTGCTTTGGAGGTAGCTGGCATTTTAAGATAGGCAGACTGGTTCGTTCCAGCCCCCTCCGCACATTCCCAGGGTGGAAAATTGGCGGATTACCTTAGTCCAAAGGCATTGGACCAAGGGGGAGTGTTCCCTTAATCTGGAGGGGTTTCATCAGCTACAGTGCCTTGCGAAAGTATTCGGCCCCCTTGAACTTTTCGACCTTTTGCCACATTTTAGGCTTCAAACATAAAGATATAAAACTGTAATTTTTGTGTGAAGAATCAACAAGTGGGACACAATCATGAAGTGGAACGAAGTTTATTGGATATTTAAAACTTTTAACAAATAAAAAACTGAAAAATTGGGCGTGTACAATTATTGAGCCCCCTTAGGTTAATACTTTGTAGCGCCACCTTTTGCTGCGATTACAGCTGTAATTTGCTTCAGGTATGTCTCTTTCAGTTTTGCACATCGAGAGACTGAAATTTTTGCCCATTCCTCCTTGCAAAACAGCTCAAGCTCAGTGAGGTTGGATGAAGAGCGTTTGTGAACAGCAATTTTCAGTTCTTTCCACAGATTCTCGATTTGGATTCAGGTCTGGACTTTGACTTGGCCATTCTAACACCTGGATATGTTTATTTGTGAACCATTCCATTGTAGATTTTGCTTTGTTTTGGATCATTGTCTTGATGGAAGACCAATCTCGTCCCAGTCTCAGATCTTCTGCAGACTCCATCAGATTTTCTTCCAGAATGGTCCTGTATTTGGCTCCATCCATCTTCCCATCAATTTTAACCATCTTCCCTGTCCCTGCTGAAGAAAAGCAAGCCCAAACCATGATGCTGCCACCACCATGTTTGACAGTGGGGATGGTGTGTTCAGGGTGATGAGCTGTGTTGCTTTTACGCCAAACATAACGTTTTGCATTGTTGCCAAAAAGTTCGACTTTGGTTTCATCTGACCAGAGCACCTTCTTCCACATGTTTGGTGTGTCTCCCAGGAGGCTTGTGGCAAACTTTAAACGACCTGAGACTGAGACTGGGACGGAGATTTGTGTTCCAACAAGACAATGATCCAAAACATAAAGCAAAATCTACAATGGAATGGTTCACAAATAAACAAATCCAGGTGTTAGAATGGCCAAGTCAAAGTCCAGACCTGAATCCAATCGAGAATCTGTGGAAAGAACTGAAAACTGCTGTTCACAAACGCTCTCCATCCAACCTCACTGAGCTCGAGCTGTTTTGCAAGGAGGAATGGGCAAAAATTTTAGTCATTCGATGTGCAAAACTGATAGAAACATACCCCAAGCGACTTACAGCTGTAATCGCAGCAAAAGGTGGCGCTACAAAGTATTAACTTAAGGGGGCTGAATAATTTTGCACACCCAATTTTTCAGTTTTTTATTTGTTAAAGTTTGAAATATCCAATAAATTTCGTTCCACTTCATGATTGTGTCCCACTTGTTGCTTCTTCAAAATAAATTAGTTTTATATCTTTGTTTGAAGCCTGAAATGTGGCAAAAGGTCAAAGTTCAAGGGGGCCGAATACTTTCGCAAGGCACTGTATGTCTCCAGTGGGGCACCCCTGAGGTGAATCTGTTGGCGTCTCTGCTCAACAGCAAGGTGCAGAGGTCTGTGGCTCAGTCAAGGGGTGCTCTGGCGGATGCCACACACACGCTGGTGGCCCCGTGGGGGGTCAGTATCCTCTGATCTACACTTTCCCTCTCAAGCTTCTGCCCAGACTCCTTTGCGGTATCGAGGCAGAAGTAATTCCCGTCTTAGTGGCTCCAGACTGGCCTCGCTGGGCCTGGTAAGCCAATCTAGTGTGGCTGGTCGCCGATGTTCCTTGGAAGCTTACTCTCAGGGAGGATCTGTTTTCCCAAGGACCGATCTTCCATCCTGCTTTACAGTCGCTGGCTTTGAAGGCTTGGCTGTTGAACGCCAGGTGCTAAAACAATAGAGGTTTGTCTAATTTGTTGATTCCCGTGTTAGAAGCTAGGAAATTTACTTCTAGGAAGATCTACCATCGTTCGTGGAAGTCGTACATTGCGTGGTGTGAGTTTCTTAGGGTTCATCCTCACGCCTTCTCGGTGGCTCCGGATCTTAACCTTCCTTTGAACAGAAATTGGCCTGGAGTACTATCAAGGGCCAGGTATCTGCCTTGATGGTTTTTTGAACATGTTCGAATTAAGGTAGTGACCCAAACCTTTTTTTGTGGGGCGAAGAACATTTGACAGAGCTAGGGAGATTTCCTGTTTCATTAATCTCTCAAAGTGAGATTAAAAGGGTCAGGTTAAAACCGTACCAAAGTATCAGACTTTTTCCAATGCAGTAGTGAATAGTGGAGCAGTCAGCCTGACTATGCAGTGTGGCAGGTGTGTGTAATTGGGCTGGCTGGATGGAATTAAAACTTTCCTTTTTGGCCCCTTTCACGCTATCCGTCCGTCGGACGGATTCCGTTTTTCTCAGCGGGGGGAGTGAGCCGCCGATCCCCCGCTGACCAGCAGGAGGACAGCTGTGTCTCCGCGCTGTGTGCAGAGACACAGCTGTCAGTTCCCCATGCATCTCTATTGGGGAAATCGGATGGGAACGGACCGTCTGTCCGTTCTCATCCGATCTGCTGGACGGATGGAAAATAGGGTTTCCATCCGTCTGGATTTGACGGATTGGGTCGGATGTCAGCAGACATGTCTCCGCTGCCATCCGATGCCCCATAGGAATGCATGGGGGGGACCATTCGGATCCGCCAAAAAACGAACTGTTTGAAAGGGGCCTTAGGTGATTTTCTGTAGAAGTCATTTTGTGTATTTTGCCTTAAAGGTGGCATACAAAGTTCATTTGTTCTTACTTTCTCCTAATCCTTGTTATTGTGTTTATAGAATTCCTCTGCATCTGCTCATGAAGAAAAGGCCAAAAAACCCAAAAAGAAGGCAAAACGACGCCGAACAAAAGGCGATGGCAAAAAGGAGTCTGAGGATTATTGCTTTCGCTGTAATGACGGAGGAGAGCTCATTTTGTGCGATAGAAAGCTGTGCACAAAAACCTACCACCTTGATTGTCTTGATCTTGACAAAAGGCCTTTTGGTGAGTTCTTGTTTATACATTTTGTCTTCTCCATGCCCATAATCGTATCCCTTGCATTTCGATTATCCTATTCTATGTCATTTCAGGTTTAACAGTTAAGTTCACCTTTTTTAAAAAAAAAAAAAAAAAAAAGATTTTGCAGTACATTTATATTTTTTAAACACTGCAGCTTGCAAAGTATTGCACCTGCGTTTAATGGATCGCGAGTGCAATGTCAGGTTCCTGCAGAAACTTGGGGATTTTGGGTATACTTCCCACTTCCTGCTATAGGACTTCAGTTTTTTTTTTTTTTCCTGCCTTGTCAGGAGTAAGGACCTGGTTCCGTGCTGGGATCTGCTGTCCTTGTTTTTTTATCCTTTTTGGGAATTATGGGCATTGCTGTGTTTTTCCAACCACTCATGTTGACACTGCTTTGGGACGTCCCCAGAGTCCAACAAGATTTGGAGCTGTGTCCGTCAATGAACGAAAGAAAACTGGATTTTTGTCTTACCGTAAAATCCTTTTCTCTGATGTTCATTGACGGCCACAGCACCCACCCCTCTAATTGAGTTGGGTTATGTATTCTTCTGACACTACTTATTACAAACTGAAGTCCTATATAGCGGGAAGAGTGGGAGTATACCCCTTAGGAGAGTCCTAGGGGCGTAGTCGAATTTTGTTTCCACCTAGTGCTACTCCTATGGAGAGCAGCATGACATTAGAGTAAAAAAAGGTATGGCGCTGTGTCCGTTAATGAACATCAGAGAAAAGGATTTTACGATGAGACAAAAATTCAGTTTTTTGTTTAACTGCAAAGTAAATGCTTAATGTGCTAGTATGCTTTGCATGCTAGCACATTGTGACGCCTGCAGACGAAGCCTGCGTCATCCCTGCTGGAGGCCGCATCCATCTTCACCTGTCTTCCTTCCGTGTCTGCGTGCGGGAGCCACCTGTCACAGCAAAGGGGTCCGAAGAAACATCACTGATAGCCGTTCCTTCAGAGTGCAAGCGCAGATTACGTCATTGGCTGCATGCAATGTAAATCTCTTAAGCGGTGCAAGTTTAGGAGTTATTTACAGTATCTATAGGTAAGCCTTATTATAGGCTTACCTATTGGTACAAACATTACAGGGGGGTATACAACCACTTTAAAGGACAAATTCCCCTTTGGATTACACTGTGCACCCCTCCCTTGCTTCATTAACTGAGCTAACATCTCACCACTCTACCCATATGCTCACTAATCGCCTCCGAGAGCCTCCTGCATTATCTACATCCTGGCTGGTAAAAGAATCTAGTTCCAGGTCAACCATGCTTGTGCAGGAGGGTCTCATAGTTTTTAATGGGATAAACCCCTTTCCGCTTCCTCCCAGTCATGCTTCCTTGTCACATCCCAGTACGTTTGGACTATGGTGTCCGTTTTTGAGATTTAAAAAGGGGGATTACATTCTGTCGCCCAACATGTGACTGGGTCTGCTTAGGCCTAAGCGTGGTCTCAAGGATATCATTTGCTGCCTCATGCACAGAGAAATATAGGCAAGGGCTCCAGCAGTCAGAAGTGACGGTTGTAGCAGAAATAGTAAATTATATGTGCCTAGAGGAGAGGTTTTTTATTGGACCGTGTCTCTCTAATTTGACTACCATAATATAATTCTCACTAAAAACTTAGTAATCACCTTACTTCCTTAACATCCTTCTACTGGGGTTGATTTACTAAAACTGGAGATTGCAATATCTGGTGCAGCTGTGCATAAACAATCAGCTTCCAGTTTTTTTTTTTTTTTTTGTCAAGTTAGAAGCTGGCTACCATACACAGCTGCACTAGATTTTGCACCCTCCAGCTTTAGTAAATCAACCTGTGTCTGGCTTTGTTTTGCAGTCTTGTATTATTTAAACAGGTAACTGATGTGCTTTACATTTCCCCCTATAGGGAAGTGGGTATGTCCATGGCATCACTGCGACGTCTGCGGAAAGGCTTCTATCACCTTCTGCTGCCTGTGCCCCAATTCCTTTTGCAAAAGTCACCATGATGACAAACAGTTTAAGCGGACAAAGGGTGGCAAGCTGTGCTGCCTGGAACATGACCAGCGTGAGTTCAATGAAGTCCAAGTCGCTGAAAACAAAGCTAAAGAGCACTCCAGAGCCATGCAGAAGAAAAGTCAGAAGACTAGATAAAACACAAAGGACTGCAACACTATTGTAAATTGATATACCTATTTGTGAATAAATTGTATGATGCCCTTTTTAATTCAATGCTGTACAGCTAGCTCACCTTCTGATTCAGGACACAATGTACCCACTGAGCCAACCTCTGCAGCCTAGGCTGCATCTGCACTGAATGCAAAGCTGTATTTACTGCAGCTCGATACCTGTCAGGACAACCACCTTACACAGCATTACTGCTATAGCCCTATTAGTGGCTTAATATTGGAGAGGTGCTCAAATTGGTTTAAGACTAGAGCCGCTTGAGGTACACCTATTGAGCAGGTATTGAAGAGAACTTGTCACCCATATACAGTGGAGGCTGTCATTTGGTAAGCAAAGCCTACATTCATCCTCTTAATTATTTAGCATCTAAACATGATGGGACATAGATTAAATTGCTAATCTATGTCCCGGTCAATCTAAAGGATACCCCTTTGCTACATTTGTCGCCTTCTAGAGCAATTATTGGAGAGAATTTTCTACTGCAAAATAAAAAGTGCCCTTTGGCCTTATGCCTGATGCAACAGATTTCAGCAGGTTTTAGTGCAGGGTTTGCCTGACTGTAATGTGTGCTTGTTACTAATTGGGTTAATGGATAGGTTTTATTCTATCAAGCATGTCCCACTACACCATATGGCTGCCTACTGTAACTTGTGTGCAGCATCGTTGGTATTAACCAGTGAAGTGACACACTGTGTTTTTAAAGAGTTGCCCCACCACACAATAGCTGTACATTTTTACAGTTTCTCGTTTCAGATTGGTTTTGCTTGTTACTAGTAAAAATAATTTTTAGTCAAAGCAAAATGGCTGCCACCACTGTTTGGATGACAGAAGTTCCTGTTAAAGTTTTTTTTTTGTTGTGTTTTTCTTTTATTACAAGACACTATTTAGCTCCATCTTGGCAATACCTATATATTTTAGTGTATTTTTATAGTCCAGACAAGAATTTGTATAATCATTTTAATGGAATATAGGTACAATTAACACAATATTGTTTTCATAGTGTTTATTTTTCTTTTATCTGAGGCTTTTGCTGCAAATGTCAGTGGTGCTACAAGCACCGCGGTCACACGGCCCAACAACCTGTCCTTTTAGCAGGATTGAACATGTGGCTAAGATTATTTTTTAAAAACACCATGGAAGATTTTATATATGACTTAACTGTGGGAACGTTGTTTTCTTTCTGTTTTCTTTTTTTTTCTGTGATTGTTTTACAGATGTACAGTTGCTACCTCACCTGGGTAATATTGTGGTTCCCAACCTGAACATTTTATTGCATTTTTTTTGAGGGGGGGAACTTCCCTAAGTGGGGTGGGTATGTAAATAAGTGCCTGTGTCTGGGTTCCACGTTTTCTATTTAAAACTCAGTCAAAGGCTACTTTATTTTTATATCAATATCGGAAGGCTGGATGATCTGTCAGTCCTTATATTTCTCAAATAATTCAGTGCAGAAACTTCTGTGCCTTGGTAGCCATCTTTTACCACCTGCCATGACCCCCACTCCCAGGACTAGATTCTCCATTTATTTATTTCATCCAATAGAAAGGTGCCACGTGGCTTTCTAGTAATCCTGTTCTGGGAGAATGATCAGGAAATATTAAAAGAAGCAAATTGGTGAGTCAAGGCAGACAGTTGCCCAAGAGGTCTTGTTTTTCTCTGAGTGTGGCTGGGTCAATATAGTGCAGAAAACAATCGAGGCAGTGATGCCTCATGCATTCTTCATTGCAGGCTATTTAATAACTACTTGGCCATTTGCTGCCCTCAGTAGTAGGGGCATAGGAGTAGAATTAGCTTGACCATTAACTAGCCCATGTTTGGGCTACTGTTGTCTGTTCAATTGGAACAGAAGACTTAAAAATTACAGATCCCAGCCTGTGCTTGTTTTCCTCTGAATCTTCTTCCTTTATTAGGTGTTTTGCTCTCAGAAGTTTTCGGGAAATCTCCAGCACTCAAACTCCTGTGAGCCAGTAAGTCCCCAGAGTGCCCAGCGACAGGAATTTTTTATATATACATTTGATGCCACTCCACTGATCCCACTCAGCGGAGTTTCTCATTTAAGATACAGGTGGTATTTGACTTAGCCAATGGCTTCATCATCTCAGAGTTCAGATGACGATGGTGTAATGGAAATGGGGCTCTTGTAGAGGCCACATCACGTTTCTTCTGTCAACCTTATATTATATATATTTTTTATGTTTATATGTTAAAGCCATGTTTAGCCTGGGGTTCTGCACAATGCTTTCAGCCCAGGCCTCCCTTATCTTTTGTAAGTCTATAATCATTGAATGTGGGCTTATGAGAATCTATTTGGGAGAGCAGTGTCCATGAGAAAATAACATGTGCCATGTTTTGTAACACTTTTTTATTTATTTTTTTTTTCTCCTTGAATTTTGCCTTTGTAAAATTACAGCCATTTAAAACGTGTTAGGTTCTTCAAGGGTGACTCCATTAACTAATCTTTTTTTGTACCCAAACTTCAAAACTGTGAACCCTGGGATGCTCATAGTCGTTGTTTTTGATCTAGCTGCTGCTTCTTATATCTGAGATCAAAGAAGAATTGTTGGCTCCCTTAAGCTGCCTGGACACCTTTTAAAAAAAAAAAACTGTGCTTTGGAAAAAATTGGCATTTTCAGAATGCGGTCAGCAGTGGCAGATTTCCTGGCTTTGCCACTAGCTTTGATTAAAGTGGCTTTAAAGGCACAAGGTTTTTTTTATTTTAATTCATTCTATGCATTAAGATAAAAACCTCTTTTGTGCAGCAGCACCCCTAAAACCTGAGTCCCATCTCACTCTGGCGATATTGCTGGAGAGCCTCAACTATCTAGGACTCTCCTGCCTCATTCATTGGCTGAGGGAGCAGCTGGAGCCAAGGAGGAGAGGGGCAGGGCCGAGCCGTGGCTCCCATGTCTGAATGGACACATAGAGCAGTGGCTCGGATTGGGTGCCCCCATAGCAAGCTGCTATGGGGGCATGTGGCAGGAGGGCGGGGCCAGGAGTGCGGCGAGGTACCCAAGAAGAGAAGGACCTGGGCTGCTCAGTGCAAAACCACTGCACAGAGCAGGTAAGTATAACATTTAAAAAAAAAAAAAGGCTTTAATATTACTTTACATATGCAAATCAACATTGTACTTCACTAGCTCTGTGCTTTTTGGGGGATTTTGATTCAGACATACTGAGGCTACAGAAGGAGTGCCAGACCTTTTATTAATTTGCAGGTCAGCAATAGGAGAACCTCCTCCATATTTCAGGTTCTTTTCAGTGCAGATTGTCAGACTTTTATACTTTCCTTTCACTTCCCCTCTACTATGTCCGGCAGCTTGGACAAAATCAGAAAGCCTTGTGTAAGCTGCAAATTACTGAAGTTATAGTTTACACAGGACTTGAGGTTCCTTTTGTGACAATGATTAGTCAGCACATAAGTGTCAGCTATATTCATTTTGCTCTTATTGCTGAACTGAGTGGTGGGGGAGTTAAATAAAAGTATATGCTGCTGTGGGGAGGGTAGGGTAGGGGGTTAAAGCAAGCCAGTTGCTTTGCGCTTAGTGTGCCAAGCACGGGGTTTGCTTTAATAAATGCATACAAGCATGTCTTAATATTAGTAGATTACTTCTGAGACAAGTGTTTCCCATTTAGTTGGCTTTTCTGGAGCTCAGCCCAGTAGTTGCCCATATATTGCTAAATGATTTTTAAAGACTTATCAGTCACATCAAGCATTCCTATGAAGGTCTGATTTGGCTCTTGCAGACTGAAGCTGGAATGCTTGGGCTTACAAGAAAACTGCTAGACATTTTATTTTAAAGCTTTGTAAATGCCTGCTATGTGTTCTTTAGACTAACACTGGTAAGCTAAAATTAAAAACTATTTAGGATTCTTTAGTTTTTCAGCTGAGAGGAGACATTGACTTTGTTAACCATGGGTCTCAAGCATGCAACGATCTGGTAGTTTGTGAAAAGGAAGCCAAGAGGTGATGGTGCTTCTCAAAGCAGTTTGTGGAGAATGCGGTCAAGCTTCGTGCAAAGTTATACAAGCCTCCAAAGCACAGATTTGAGTGTTGTACATGCTTTTTCTAATTCAACAAATTCTTCACAGCGGATAAGGATGCTGTCTCAGGATTTTGTATTATACCAAGAACTTTACCATTCAGCCAGCAGTGTGTGTGAAAGCAGCCAGGTTAACTTTAGGGCCCAGAAATAAAATTGGGTCTCCCGTGGCAGGGATACCTTACTAATGTTGCTTACATTGAGGCATTACACAAAATGTTTTTTGGCAGAAGACAAAGACTTGACTACAAGTTTACTTCATTGTGATGTCAACTGTCATTGTGGTTAGCTCCCTGTCCCTGATTTTTGTCATTGAATTTCAAATATAATTTAGTTTTTAATGGTTTTGTAAAGAAAAAGTATAGTTTTGTACTATAGAGACTGATTGCTAAAGAATGATTCTTGCATTATGGTATACAGCATATATTTCTGAAAAGTGTTACCTTTATCGCATTGTTTTCCGTACTAAAGCTTCTGGTCTGAGCTCCCAAAATCTTTTTAATGTTTTATTTTTTTAAGTTAAAGTAAAATGTTCTCTGAAGAGGTTCTACAATGAACAGTGATATTAAATACGCACTTTATTATTTTCTAATGCTATTTTAATTTTATCATTACTCCAACTTGAACATCATACAAAGTTTTTTGTTATCTTTTTTTTCACACCAGAATAGAACATTTTTTGGTTACCTTAACTGTTGTGTGTCTGTCTCTTTTGTTCTTCCAGCCCCCCCCCCCCCCCCCTTTCCATACTTCAGCGGGAAAAGAAAGCAAATGCAGTACAAATGCTAGTACTGAAAAATGTATCTTAAAGCATTATCTATCCTGGTTTTCAGTTTTACACTTCAATTAGTTGGTGCCTCGTCTAGTGGTTTGGTACTATCAGTACCCCTGTCAAATTACTATGCAAGGAGACAGCCCTGACCAGAAATGTAGAACCATAGCAAGTGTGTATATGTCTGCTTTAAGTAAAAGGATAAAATGTGTCCAAGACAGAAGAGGAAAAAAAAAATATTGATGAACTTGAATTCTGAAGCTGTCAGTACATTTATACATGAAGAAAGAAACCAAAATAAAAACCAGACTGAGCTCAACCTCGGTATGAAATATAAAGTCAGGTCCATAAATATTGAAACATTGACACAATTCTCTTTTTGGCTCTATACACCAACACAATGGATTTAAAATGAAACGAACAAGACGTGCTTTAACTACAGACTTTCAGCTTTAATTTGAGGGTATTTACATCCAAATCAGGTGAACGGTGTAGGAATTACAACAGTTTGTATATGTGCCTCCCACTTTTTAAGAGACAAAAGGAATGGGACAATTGGCTGTTCCATGGCCAGGTGTGTTATTCCCTCATTATCCCATTTACAAGGAACAGATAAAAGGTCCAGAGTTAATTTCAAGTGTGCTATTTGCATTTGGAATCTGTTGCTCTCAACTCAATATAAGATCCAAAGAGCTGTCCCGATCAGTGAAGCAAGCCATCATTAGGCTGAAAAAATACAAACCCATCAGAGATGGCAAAAACTTTAGGTGTGGCCAAATCAACTGTTTGGATCATCCTTAAAAAGAAAGAATGCACTGGTGAGCTCAGCAACACCAAAAGGCCTGTAAGACCACGGAGAACAACTGTGGTGGATGACCGAAGTATTCTTTCCCTGGTGAAGAAAACCTTAGTTAGACTTACCGGTGACTGTGTTTCTAAGAGCCTTTCAGGACAGCACCTAGAGAAAGCACAGCTCCATTCAAAATCAGGAAACATTGCAGTCTTTAAATCCCTCCTTCTACCATGCCTTTGGTTATAAAGTATCCTCCGACATGCTGGAAAACAGAACACATAGGTCATAACTTTTATAAAGTACAACATTTTAGGGAGGGTAGTAGGCTGCTGTCCTGAAAGGCTCTTTAGAAATACTGTCACCGGTAAGTCTAAGGTTTTCTCAAATCGCCTTTCAGGACAGCACTTGGAGAGGATATAAGAGTCGCTTACCCTAGGGCGGGACCACTGCCTGCAGTACCTTTCTCCCGAAGGATTGATCTTCAGCAGACAGTAA
The DNA here is from genome assembly GCF_965119305.1 of Pelophylax lessonae. Classification (NCBI taxonomy): domain Eukaryota; kingdom Metazoa; phylum Chordata; class Amphibia; order Anura; family Ranidae; genus Pelophylax; species Pelophylax lessonae. The sequence continues at coordinate 810,996,653 of NC_138768.1, read as the reverse complement.
GTCCAGCCTATAGTGCTTGAGAAAAATGCAATAACTGGACCAGGTAGCTGCCTTGCAAATTTGTTCAGGCAAAGCACTGGCCCTTGCAGCCCAGGATGTAGCCACCGACCTGGTAGAATGGGGCACAATACATTCAAGAGGAGTCTCTCCTTGAGCTACATAAGCTACCTAAATTGCCCATTAGAGCCACCTTCCTAAGGTGCCCTTTGATGCCTATTCACCCTTACGAGGTCCTGTGAAAATTTATATACAGGGCATTTGACCTTCTGAACTCTTTGGTGACAAACAGGTAGTGTATTAGACACCTCACATCCAGGGAATGAAAGGCTTCCTCTTTAGTGTTAGCTGGTGTTGAAGCAAAGGTAGGCAGCACAATTTCTTGAGTGTGGTGAAAGGATGTAGCTATTTTAGGGAGAAAAGCTGGATTCGTCCAAAGAACAACTCGGTCTGGAAAAATTATCAAAAAGGGGTCTGTAATAGACAAGGCCTGAATCTCACTCTTCTGGCAGAAGTAATTGCCACCAAAAAGTGTCTTTAAGACCAAATGTTTCAGAGAGGACTCTGTTAAAGGTTCAAATGGAGCCTTAGTAAGTCCTTGTAAAACTAAAGATAGATCCCATTTGGGAAAATTCTTAATAGTCGTTGGCCTGCTTCTAGCTAAAGCCTTAAAAAAATGTATAATTAGTCTCTTGTGATAAGGTCTTTTCAAAGAAAACTGAAAGAGCCGACACCTGTGTCTTCAGGGTACTTGCAGCTAATCTTTTCTCCATTCCTTCATGGAGGAACTCTAAAACAGAAACTATATCTTTTACTTGAAATTTTTTAATTAACACCAGCAGTTCTACCTTTTCCAAACTTTCATATAAATAGCCCTGGTCACTTTTTTTATTGGACATCAGTGTGGAAATTCGTTTTTCTGAAAGCCTCCGGCTCTCAAGAGATCTTTCTCAGAAACCACGCAATCAACTTAAGAAGCCGCTCTAGCTCTGGATGATTCAGGATCCCTTGTGTCAGAAGATTTTCCCTGACTGGGAGTTTACAGGGTGGTTTCACTGCCAAATTCAGGAGAGTCGCAAACCAAGGTCTTTTTGGCCAAAAGGGTTTGATCAGGATTAAACTGGTAGATTCCTCCCTGAACTTCCTGAGAACCAGAGGAATCCGATGGAATGGGGGAAACGCATAGCTTAAGGGTGAGCAAATGCGTCTAGGCCCAGCGGTTGATCCTCCCTGTAGAGGGAAAAGAATACTGGCACCTTGGTGTTTAGTTGGTTTGCAAACCGGTCGATCTGGGGATACCCCCAAGTCTCTGAGATCATAAGGAAAAATTTCCTGATTCAGACTCCACTCTGATTCCAGAACCTTCTTCCTGTTCAGAAGATCTGCCAGGAGATTCTGGGAACCCTTCAGGTGAACTGCCATCAAGGATGCCACATTCTGTTCTGCCCATTCCAGTAACTGCATGGCCAGCTCTAAGAGGCTTCTGCTTCTTGTTCCCCCCTTGCCTTGAGACATAGGCTACCACGTCATGTTGTTTGACGGGACTTGAACATCTCTTATGTTTTGATGGAATATCACGAGCCAGAGACTTCATGGCCTCTGCCTTGGACCAAGTGCCTTGAACTGTCTGACTGTCCAGGTGGGCTCCCCACCCCAAGCACTTGCATCTGTGGTCAGTCTCTTGTTCAGAGGAAAGGACCAACCTAGGCCCTTTGTCGGATTGGCTGGGTTTCGCCACCACCAGCACGCCCTTTTTTTTTACCCTTGCCGAGATTGTGATAGGCTTTTCTAGTGGCTCTGGGTGAGACCACTTTTGCAGGATCTTCATCTGCAGAGGGCGAGAGTGTAACCTGGCCCACTGTACTGCTAGAATAGACAAGGTGAGAAGGCCCAGGGTCGCCATTGCTGTCCAAACTAGCAGTTTGAGGTTGGTCTGCAACTGAGCTACTGCAGACTGAACCTTTTACCATTTTTTCTTGAGGCAGAAAAACTTTTTGGGGAACAGAATGGATATTGTACCCCAGAAACCGAATCTCCTGTGAAGGAGTCAGATTGGACTTCTCCAGGTTTAGGAGCCACCCTAGGCTCTCGAGATGTAACTGAGTCTCCTAAAGATATTCTAGCATCCTTGCTTTGGAATCTGTGAAAAGGAGCAAGTCGTCCAGATATGGAACCACAGCGATACCCCTCAGTCAGGGGTTCCAGGGCTTCTGCCATCACTTTGGTGAACACTCTGGGGTAGGATGACAGTCCGAAGGGGAGAGCTCTGAATTGAAAGTGCCAAATTGACTTTCCCAGATTGATTGCTAGTCTGAGAAACGTTTGGCTGGATCAAGCTATTGGGATATGTAGATAAGCATCCCTCAGATCTAGAGTTGTCATGAAACAACCCGGAGATAGCAATTTTGTCACTGTATAGATGGTGTCCATCCGGAAACGCTTGTATCTTATTGATTTGGGATCAAACAAAACTTTCCTTATGGTTTCTTTACCAAGAAGATGTGAGAATAAAATCCCCTGCCTTCTTGTTCCTTGGGGACCTGGATGACTACTTGTTGCATCAGCTCCTGTAAAAGACATAGCTAAAGCAATCTCCTGATCCTTTGGAAGTGGGGTGACAAAGAACCTGCTTGGGGGAGTTCTTGAGAACTCCAGGTTGTAGCCTGACGACACTATGTTTCGGATGAAAGGACTCGCTGGTATTTGTTCCCATTGAGGGAGGAACAGACTCAACCTTCCTCCCACTGGAGGGGTACTGTCATTTAGCCTTAGAGGGCTGCTTTGGGGGCTTAAAAAAAGCACCCCCCTCTGCCTTTTGGTTTTTTGACCAGACCATCTGGATGTGTTCCCTACCCCTGTGGGACTGGAAAAGAACGAAAATTACCCTTTGCGGGTTGTTTTTTCTTTGAGGGGAAGGCCTTCTTTTTATCTGCTGTCCTATCTAGGACAGATTCAAGTTCTGGGCCGAACTAAAGATTGCCTGAAAATAGTAGTCCACACAATTTTGACTTCCAGGCTGAGTCCCCAGTCCAAGTCTTTAGCCAAATTGCCCGCCTCACAGAATTGACCAATGCTGAAGACATTGCAGACATTTTAATTGACTGTGCCGAGGCATCAGCCATGTACTTTACTGCTTTGAGCAGCAGAGGAAAGGATTCTAATAAGTCCTTTCTGGCAGTTCCAGCTTCAATGTGTGTTTTTAACTGTTCCAACCAGCGTTCCAGGTTTCTAGCTACTACCGTGGATGCCGTAGCTGGTTTCAGGTTGGATGAGGCAGAACCCCAAGCCTTTTTAAGGAGTAAATCCGCTTTTTTGTCCATGGGATCTTTTAGTACCCCCATGTCTTCAAAGGCTAGGTCTGTGCGGCGAGATACTTGGGGAAAAAGCCGCATCCACTTTTTTTTTTGTTCCAGACCTGAGACTCCTCATCTTCAAAAGGAAACCTCCTTCTAAGACTATTGGCAAAAAAGGGAGCCTTTTCAGGATCTTTCCATTCCATTTTCACCATCTCTGTAAGGGTCTTGTGTACAGGAAAGACTCTATGCTTAGTCTCATCCAGTCCCTCATACATTTTGTCATGAACTGACAGTTGCAATTTTTCCTCCTGGATACCCAGGGTAGTATATATTGCCTTGAGTAGATCTTGCACTTCTTCTAAGGACAATTTATACTTGGAAGGCCTTTCCAGGTCTTCCTCTGAATCCTTGAGGGAGGGAAGTGTGCTCGTGCCTTTTACCTTCTGAGTCACTACACCCTGCAGACTTTGAGGTGGATGCATAGGAGCACTCTGCTGGGAGTCTGTCTGTGCAGGTGGGGCTTTAATTAACAAGGATTTGACTGAACTCAGTGTATCTGTCAGCTCTTTCACAGAAGAAAATAAATCCTTGCACTGCTGTGCAGATTCTTCTTTTACTAAAGCCCCGTACACACGTACCGATCGTCGGCGGTCTTGTCTGCTGAAAACTGCAAAAGACTGCACACGAATTTTGTCGGCCAACAACAGCCGACTGCAGAAGTGATGTCATGGGATGGTTAACTTTCCTTGTCTTTTTTCTTTTCTGAGCATGCCCAGTCTTGCAAATCTGCTGTCTGTCGGCCGAATTCTGTACTGACTGGCGAACAATCGGGCGTTCTGGTGTTGGCCAACAAAAATTTTAATGCTTGCACGACAGATTCTTTTTGGCCGAAAGTGCACTGTCGGAAGCATCATACTAACAAGCTGAAAATCGGCCGATCGTTCGGGGGCTGAATATTTTCAGCTGACAATCGGTACGTGTGTACGGGCCTTTAGTCTGCAATACAGGTCTTGCATAATGGCTTAGGCCATGTATACTTTAAAAGAGACTTGCAGGAAAGACACTTCCTTTTCCCTGAAGGGGACTTGGACTTAACCGTGGCTTTCCCCTGAAACCCAAACAAAAATTCCTATTATGTACCTAAATACACAGACACCTCTGTTACTTAACACCCAGGTGAATAACTTAACCCTAAAGGTGCACCCACTGCAGAAAAGCCAACAGACTCCACAACATAACACTGTAAGGCTGGAGCATTTAGAAACCAACCTAAACAGTGGCAGGCTCAAATAGAGGCAAAGAAAACAACCACCCTAGAAAGCCCAATAGTAAAGTTAGAGAGTCCCCTGCCCTCACTTACCTGGGCCTGGCCGGTGCTGGAGGTGCCTGCATCTGCTGTTGCTGCTGACTTCTCTTCCATCCCTATGGAGAACGCAGTGAGAACAGTAAACCGATCAGATTCAAAAATACCCCCACTGGCGTCCTCACTACCCGAGGACTGGAAGCGGAAGCACCAGCCCTTGACCCCGCGTTTTCAGTGGCCGGAACCATGCTGCCCGCCCTCGCCGAAAGTCGCGCCTGCGCCCTCACAAGCTGGGACCCGGGACCGACATGCCGGGAAATTCAAATTAGAAAACCGGCCCAACCTCTCACAAGCAGACCCCGGGCGCACAGACGGGACCACCAGCAAGGACCAGCTCCCCTGAACTATAGGAAGGCCAGCGACATCCTCTGTATCTACCCCCCCGGGAGGATTGGGACGGTCAGTATCATCACAACCTACTAAGGTTACCACCTTTCCCCCCACCTGGAGAGAGCGTAGCCACCCACAGGAGGTTCCTCGCAGTGCTTCCCCCATGGAAACCCAACAACTGAAGGCATGGTAGAAAAGGAGGGATTTAAAGACTGCAGTGTTTCCTGATTTTGGGTGGAGCTGCGCTCTCTCCAGGTGCTGTCCTGAAAGGCGATTTGAGAAAACACCCTTCACAACAGTTGGCCAGATCAAGAACACTCCAGGAGGTAGGTGTATGTGTGGCAAAGTCAACAATCAAGAGAAGACTTCACCAGAGTGAATGCAGTGGGTTCACTACAAGATGTAAACCATTGGTGAGCCTCTAAAACAGGAAGGCCAGATTAGAGTTTGCCAAACATCATCTAAAAAAGCCTTCACAGTTCTGGAACAACATTCTATGGACAGATGAGATCAAGATCAACTTGTACCAGAGTGATGGGAAGAAAAGAGTATGGAGAAGGAAAGTAACTGCTCCTAATCCAAAGCATACCACCTCATCAGTGAAGCATGGTCGTGGTGGTGTCATGGCGTGGGCATGTATGGCTGCCAATTGAACTAGTTCTCTTGTATTTATTGATGATGTGACTGCTGACAAAAGCAGCAGGATGAATTCTGAAGTGTTTCGGGCAATATTATCTGCTCATATTCAGCCAAATGCTTCAGAACTCATTGGACGGCCCTTCACAGTGCAGATGTACAATGACCCGAAGCATACTGCGAAAGCAACCAAAGAGTTTTTTTAACCACTTGCCGATATACTACGGCATTCAGCCCCGTGCAGGCAAAGCGACGTATCGCTACGTCGCTCTTTACCGCCGCTCTGGGGCGCGCGCCCCTGACCCCGCTGATGACCTGATTGGGTTCAGAACCGATCAGTCATCAGGTCCAGGCCAATGATTTTTGACCTGGACCTGTCGATCGGTCCAGCCCAATCAGATTCTGTTCTTTGCCTGTGAAATGTAAACACAGGCACAGAAAAGACCTGCTCTCCTCTCCCATGATCCTTTTTGGATTCATCGAAAGGAGAGAGCAGATCTAAACTGTGAGTACTGCACCAAGCACACCCACACACACTTAACCCCCGGTCGCCCCCTCCCCCCAGTTAACCCCTACACCCCCTGTCACAACACACTGTATACACAGTGCTGTATTTTGGCCTAGGCCAACAAGGCCCAGGCCTAGGGCGGCACTTTGTGGGGGGTGGCACCTGCATGAAAAAAAAAACAGACCCATCCTCTAAATTCCGGCTCTGCTGTGTCTGCCTTCCGCGGCCACCTCCGGCTCCTGCACACATACAGTCCCCGGCGCGGCTTGCAGTGGCACTTGGTATCGGCATATCGGCAGTATGTGGCAGGGGCGGACTGACCATTCAGACCAGTAGGGGGCCCCATTATGATGAGCGGCTGAGGTGCGATAGGGATAGATCGTCCTCTGGTCAGTGTACATCCAGGATCTCTCCCTAACCTGCACTGATAGCTCAGGCTCGGTGAGTGGGACAATGGGACCTATTGGCTCTCCTTCCCCCTGCTGACAGCCAGAGAAAGCATGCCGATCCCTGACCAACACAGCCACCTACATCTGACCACCTGGGAGCAGTTGCGGTGATAGTAGAGGAAGGGGGGGGGGGAGTGAGCGGGCACACACATCATACATAGCATCAGGACTTACAGGTGAGGCTCTCTCTTTGTATGACTCCTGCTACAGCAGCAACTTTGCCCTCCAACTTTACTTCCCCTCTCTCTGTGCACTGTCTGCAGGTCTGCATCTTCCCGGTAAGATGAGACAATCACACCCATCCCCCTCTCTTCACCGTCTCCTGTTTGTTTGCTCTCCCTGCACATGTATCTTCACTGCTCACATCCTGCACCCTCCTGTCTAAAATCTGACCATTGCCATCACTGACTGTCTGCCTGACACCCTTTCCATCCCAGATTACTTCTTAACTCTTGCAGCAGCTCAGTTCATTATCTGCAGTCATTTAAGGTGGCTGTAGTAGGAATGAAATAAGGTCCACAGCCACCTTAAGAGCCAGTTCACACATATGCGATGACAGACATCGCATGTGATTCGGAGCGCACTGCTTTGCAAATCACATGCGATGTCTGTGCATTGCAAATTCAGCCATACAGTCTGTATGGCTGAATTTGCTTTGCTTTCGGACCAAAGTCACACAGGACCCTTTTTTGGTCCGCACCAGAATCAGGTCACATGGGTGTTCACACCTATGCGATCCAATCCATGTCCGAACTGACATTTCGCACTGTGATATGTGAACTGCCTGTGAGTCAAGTGTGATGCGGGAACCCGCAGTGGATTCGCAGGGTTCCTGCATCACATATGTGTGAACCGGCACTAAATGACTGCAGATAATGTACTGAGCTGCTGAACAGTTGGAAGATATAAAAAGTCATCTTGGATGAAAAGGGTGTCAGGCAGTCAGTGTGTGTGTGTGTGGACCCCTAGAGAGGAATGTCCATATCTGAGACCACGCTTGTAAAGAAGACCTTAGGAGCTCATTCACAAAGCTAGATGTGGCAGTACAAGCAGGCAGTTGAGCTGAAGTTTTACAACCCCCCCCCCCCCCCAGTGCTGTTCATTGGCAAAAATTTAATTGTATGTCACCATGATTGTGGTGCACCAAAACGACACTGCAAGGGCCGGCAATGAACATGGCTGGGGGCCTGGGGCATTGTGGGTCTGCACTTTCACAGTAAAAAAAGGCAGCGAGTAAATGACATTTTGCCCCCTCACTGCTTGTCAAACACCACAATAGCCACCCATCCAAATTAGCCCTTAAAGTCCTTTTAGCTCCCCTTCCTCTCTCCGAGTTCCCCCTAGAGCCCCTTAGTTTCATGCATTCCAACAGAGCAAAGTTCCCCTCCTTCATCCCACTGACATACAGGAGATGCCAAATTAGTCCTGCTCAGATTGACAAGTGACGCAGTCTGATGATAATCATTAAAGGACAGTTAAATGATTCCTTAGGCCCCTATCACACAAGGGGGACTCCCCTTAGCTCAGTGGGGGATCTGTCCATTGATTCCCCACTGATCAGAGCAGAGCAGACAGATGACAGGTCCGTGTCCACTCAGTTTATGCAGAGTGGCCACGGATCAAACCAACGCTGCTCTATGGGCAGTCGGGCATAAATGGACTCCACTGTCTGTTTACGCCCAACTACCCTCCGATCCACCAGAGGTGGAGCTCTAAGAGGAAAAGGTGGAGCCTAAAGAGGAAGGGGTGTGGTTTACAGGTGACAGGGCGGGTCTGAAACAGGAAAGGGTGTGGCCTTGACAGAAAGAGGTGGGTCATAGTTAAATTAGGGGGTGCATGAAGTTAGTCAGGCCTAGGGCAGCACAAAACCTAAATACACCACTGCGTATACAGTATATAGAATTTTCCTATATACCCGTATAAGTGTGACTTGTGACCAGGTCTAGCGCTTGCGGCCGTTCCTTTTATACTTAGAATACCCGCCAACCCCCCCAATAAAGATTTAACCCTCTGATCACCCCCAGTTAACCCCTTCCCCCCTGTCACATTGCACACTAATACACACGTAATATAGTGTTTTACTGTATTTTGCATTAGTGTGATTGTGACTTGATTTAGCGCTAGCAAGTTCGTTTCTGTCCCAAGGAGGTTTAGGGTCCCGCCACCCCCCAATAAAGATTTAACCCCCTGATCACCCCTACATTCCCTGTCACAACACACTGCATACAGTATATAGCAGTTTTCTATATACCTGTATCAGTGTGACTTGTGACCAGGTTTAGCGCTTGCGGCCGTTCCTTTTAGGTTTAGGGCCCCACCAACCCCCCCCCCCCATAAAGATTTAACCCCCTGATCACCCCCTGTTAACCCCTTCCCCCCTGTCACATTGCACACTATTCACACGTAATATAGTGGTTTACTGTATTTTTGTATTAGTGTGATTGTGACTTGAGTTAGCGCTCACAATTTATTTTCTACCCCAAGTAGGTTTAGCGCAGATCCCCGGCGCATAGTTAGAAATAACCCCTTGATTTATATATATATATATACACACACACACACACACACACACACACACACACACACACACACACACACACACACACACTTCCATTACTAGTATAGTGTTTGAACAGATCAATATCTGATCAGAACTATACTAGCGTCCCCATAGTTTAGGGTTCCCAAAACGGTGTTTGCGCGATCAGCACTGATTCCTGCCAGCACCTGCGTTTAACCCCTCCGCCCACCCCACCCAGGCAAGTGTAGTAATCAATAGATTACTGTCACTTACAAAAAACACAACACACAAAACCGCTGTGTTAGCAGAGTCAGGCCTGATCCCTGCTAGCATTAGCAGTTTTTTTTGGCAGCGGTTGAAATAGTCCTTGACAACCAGAAAAGTTTATTAAAATCAAAAAAGGGTAGCGTACAATATACTCACAAACGTAGCATATGAACAAGCATATAGGAAATGGGCACTGCTCGCTTCCAGGACACTTCTCTACTGCTGGATAGCATGATGGCGTCCTCAAAACCTGATGTTGCTTACGCGTTTCGAGGGAGGACCCTCTTCCTCAGAGCCAAAATCGCCACCGAGTACAACCAGCACTGCAGTAACACTTGGTGACGTGGCGAGTCCCATAATTGCAGTGGCTAGCACGAGTAGTGGCCCGCAGCCACCGCATATTCAAAGACCGGCCCGTAGAGCCCATAGTGCCCTCCCTAATGCGCTGGCATATCCCAATTGGCAACCCACTGATACTACAGCGCCAGTACTTCCCCCCCCCCCCCCCCCCATTCACTGCCCAACCTGGAATCCACGTGGAAACAGCCAATTTTACGCCCCTGGATTTTTATGAACTGTTCTTCACGGAAGATCTTTTCAGATCTATTGTGGATCAATCAAATTTATATGCATGTCAATTCATCGCTGCCAACCCAAATTCGCCACTTGCCAGACCATCTGGCTGGAAACCATTTTAACGGTTCCCGATTTTAAAATCTTTCTGGGCCTTTCCCTGAACATGGGCATAACCAAAAAGTGAATTGTGGCTTTTTTGGTCCACTAGCCCAATTCACCATATGCGCGTGTACTCTGCCTCCATGTCCAGGGCGAGATATGAGCAAATTCTGCGAATTATGCATTTCAACAACAATGAAATCTGTCGTCCTCCGGGAGACTCTGAATATGATCGGCTCCACAAAATTCGGCCCCTTATAGACCACTTCAATCAGTGGTTTGCAGCCTTGTTTACCCCCGAACAAGTTGTCTGCGTTGACAAGTCCCTGATTAAGTTTACTGGCCGCCTTGCTATGAAACATTACCTCCCCAGTAAGTGTGCCAGATACGGGGTCAAGCTGTATAAACTCTGTGACAGGGCAACAGGCTATACAGTTAGTTTCCGGGTCTATGAGGGAAAAGATAGCACTGTGGAGCCCCCCAACTGCCCAGACTACATAGGGAGCAGCGTAAAGATAGTTTGGGACTTGATGTCACCCTTATGCGGAAAGGGGTACCATTTGTACGTGGACAATTTTTACACAAGCGTGCCACTATTTAGTCACCTGCTCGAATTACAAATTGGCGCATGTGGCACCGTGCGACCTAATCGCCGGGGCTTCCCCCAACGGCTTGTAAATTCCCGTCTTAGTCGGGGGGGGGGAGAGCCTGCTTGAAAATGGACAAATTGCTTGCAGTGAAGTGGAGGGATACACGGAATATTTTCGTTCTGTTCTCCCTTCATGCAGACATGACGGTCCAAATTACTACGGCAACTGGCGTTATGGAGAAACCCCTCTGTGTCCACGTATATAACCTTAATATGGGAGGGGTGGACCTTAACGATCAGCTTTTGGCGCCGTATTTAGCTGCCCGTAAAGCCAGACGCTGGTACAAAAAAGTGTCTGTTTATTTATTCCAATTGGCTATGCTGAACGCCTTTGTCCTATACAGGGCGTCAGGACGAACCTGATCCTTTCTAGAATTCCAGTAAGCGATCATCAATGCCTACCTTTACCCAGGAGGTGTTCCTGTCCAACTTCCCCTTCCAGATGCAGTGAGCCGGCTGCATGAGAGGCATTTTTCACATGTCCTCCCGAGTACCCCTACCCAAAGACGCCCCCAAAGATGTTGTGTCTAGCAGGCGCGGATTTAGGCGTGACACCCGCTATTATTGTCCCAAATGTCCTGACCAACCTGGTCTCTGCATCATGGAATGATTTGAGCGCTACCACACACTAGTAGATTATTAGTGTAGGGCACACAAACACAGGGTCTTGAAAGATGTTCGAAGGCTATCGACATTTTGAGAGACCCAAGCTTGAAAATTGCAGTTCACAAAAAGAAAAGTGTTTAAAAAAAAGTTTAAAAAAAAAATATAAAATAAAAAGCCAAAAACAGTTGTGTCAGTTATTTTTAGGTTCTTCTACTCTTCCTACTGTACTTTGTATGTTTTTCAGTCTTTTCTTAACCTGGTTCTCTTGCAGGTACCCGTCGGCTGCCACACTGATTTTATATATTCTGACAGAAACAGCGTTTGCGCTCAGCATATATGGATACCTCTGATGGCAGCAGCTGGCTGTGGTAGGTTGATTTCACCACTGCAGTCAAAATACCTTTAGGTATACGTGGAATATTGTCATGTATACCCACCATTAAATCAGTGGCTTTGGTTGTTGGGTGGTTAATGGTGTGTAATACTACACAATATTCCTGTGGAGATTTCTGTTAGGTTCTCTTTTTTTCGTTCAGCCCGCAGGCTGCATGAAAAAAAAAAAACCTACACTATATGCCAAACAAGGACCAGCAATGTACTGGTACTTTGCTGGACTTTTAGTGGTTATACCAGGATGATGCCTGCAGATTTAGGCATCACCTCGGTATCGTTTTTTACAGCCAGCGGTCGGCTTACATGTAAAAGCAATCCTAGTGGATAATTGGCCGCTAGACTGCTTTTACATGCAGTGGGAGGGGACCCCCCCCCCCTTCCGCCGCCTTCTGTTGTTGTTCTCGGGCTCTCCTGTCCCACGGTTAACCCGAGAGTGCAGCCAGTGGGTCAATTATCTAACCATAGAGCTGATTGGAGATGAGAATGGCTCCAATCATCTCTATGGCCTAAGATACCGGAAGCTACGAGCATTTCATGACTTCTGTTTCGCCAGAAATAAACAGCGCCATTGGGAAAGCATCTTATCACACCAATTTTGGTGTGGTCAGATGCGTTAAGGTCAGAGGAGAGATCTAGAGTCTAAAAGACCCCAATTTAAAAGAAAAAAAAAAAAAAAAGAGTACCTGTCACTACAGATTGCTATCATAGGGGATATTTAAATTCATATTCATATTGATAACAATAAAAATGATTAAAAAAATAAAAATGAAAGTAAAGGTGTCAAAATAACATAAAAAAGCAAAATAAAAAATCAAGCCGCCCCCCCCTGTCCCCCCGTGCTTGCGCGCAAAGGCGCACCCAAGCGTTGGGCTAGTGTCATATGTAAACAGCAATTTCAGCATTCGTGTGAGGTATCGCCGCGAACGCCAGGTCGAGGGCAGTAATTCTTGCAGTAGACCTCCTCTAAGTCTAAATTGGTAACCTGTAAAGGCTTTTAAAAATGTATGCAGTTTGTTGCCGCTGCACAGGTGTGCGCAATTTGTAAAGCGTGTCATGTTTGCTGTCTATGTACTTGGCCTAAGATCATTTTTTAAATTTTACCAAACAATTTGGAATTGTATAGTGTATTTGTGCATTAAATTTAAAAAAAAATTTATTTTTTTAGCAGAAATTGCGTTTGGAAAATCTGTGCGCAAATACCGTGTGACAAAAAAATTTGCAACATCCACTATTTGTCCCAGACTTTTTCTGAACTTTACCCGGACACCGAACCCCATTGAAGTCAATGGGGACCCGAATTTTCAGGCACTAAAATGGCTCTAAAACACCAATGGAAAGGGCTAGAGTGCTGCAAATGGCAGCAAAACGTAGTTAAGAGCATGGCAAGTGCTCTGCAAACAAATGTGGATAGGGAAGTAACTTAAAACAACAACAAAAAAACAGAAAAATAAAACAATGTTCTTCATCTGTGAAGGACGAGGCCCATATGGAGTAGGAGGGAGATTGAGGTGGTGGTGGATGTGGCGGTGTCATAGGCGTGCGCACAGGGTGTGCCGGTTGTGCCTGGGCACACCCTAATCACCTAGGGCACATTAGCATTATCGCTCTGTTTGCCAGTGAGGAGATGGGAAAGATCTCCCTCTGACCTGCTCTGCCATAAGAGAAGTGCCACACGCTTCTATTTCACTTTGCCAGCAGGGAGAGTAATGTATTGGGGCCATGTACATGTAGGCAAACACATGCATGTGTATTTAAACTTTGGGGTGCACACCCTAATGCAATAGGCTGCGCACACCTATGGGCGGTGTAGGTGGAAGCGGCGGTGGAGGAGGACGAGGTAGCCAACACTGCAAAAGAGTGAGAAAGAGCAAAAATAGAACAATGGCTGGGTAAGGTCGGTATCCATCTCTATTCTGCACAAGGTATGGAAAAGTCCCGTGGGATCCATGCCTGGTTCATTTTAATGAACATGAGCTTGTCCACATTGTCTCTGGACAGGCGGCTGCGCTTGTCTGTGATAATGCCCCCAGCCGTGCTAAATACACGTTCAGATAATACACTGGCTGCAGGGCACGCCAGCACCTCAAAGGCGTAAAGGGCAAGCTCAGGCCATGTGCCCAACTTGGAGACCCAGAAGTTGAAGGGGGCAGACCCGTCATTCAGTACGTCTAGGCGTGTGCACACATACTGCTCCACCATGTTGGTGAAATGCTGCCTCCTGCTAAGACGTTCCATATGAGCTGCTGGTGCTGCTGTTTGTTGTGGCGTGCTGACAAAGCTTTTCCACATTTTGGCCATGCTAACCCTGCCTTCTGAGGTGCTGGCGGTGCCCTGGTTGCGTTGGCGACCTCTTCCTCCTCCTCTGCCTTGGCCTTGTGCTTCCACTGTGGCCCCGCTGTCAGGTGGGAATGCCAGCAGCATCGCGTCTACCAGCGTGCGCTTGTACTCGCGCATCTTGCGATCGCGATCCAGCGAGTGAATTAAGGACGGTACGTTGTCCTTGTAACGGGGATCCAGCAGCGTGGCCACCCAGTAATCAGCACAAGTTAGAATGTGGGCAACTCGGCGGTCGTTGTGGAGACACTGCAGCATGTAATCGCTCATGTGTGCCAGGCTGCCCAGAGGCAACAAAAGGCTGTCCTCTGTGGGAGGTGTATCGTCTGTGTCCTCTGTATCCCCCCAGCCACGCACCAGTGATGGCCGTGAGCTGGCCTGGGTGCCACCCTGCTGTGAACATGGTTCCATCTCCTCCTCCATCTCATCCTCCAGAACTGTGCCCCTGCTGGACAATTGTGTCCCTGGCGTTTGTGTGTGCAGGAACCCACCCTCGGAGCCCCTTGCGAATGACTGCCCTGAAAGCCTTGGAAATGTTACCTCTTCATCCTCCTCCTCCTCATCCTGTGCCACATCCTCTTCCATCATCGCCCGAATTGTTTTTTGAAGGAGGCATAGAAGTGGGATAGTTAAGTTGACAACGGCGTCATCGGCACTGGCCATGTTGTTGGAGTATTCAAAACAGCGCAACAAGGCACACAGGTCTCGCATGGAGGCCCAGTTATTGGTGGTGAAGTGGTGCAGTTCCGCAGAGCGACTCACGCATGCGTGCTGCAGCTGAAACACTATGGCCTGCTGCTGCTCGCACAGTCTTTCCAGCATGTGCAGGGTGGAGTTCCACCTTGTGGGCACGTCACATATGAGGCGGTGAGCGGGAAGGCCGAAGTTACGCTGCAGCGCTGACAGGCGAGCAGCAGCAGAGTGAGAACGCCGAAAGTGCACACAGACAGCCCGCACTTTCTGCAGCAGCTCTGACATATCGGGGTAATTTTTAAGGAACCTCTGCACCACCAAATTCAGCACATGTGCCAGGCAAGGGATGTGCGTCAAACCGGATAGGCCCAGAGCTGCTATGAGATTTCGCCCGTTATCGCACACCACCAGGCCGGGCTTGAGGCTCGCTGGCAGCAACCACTCATTTGTCTGCTGTTCCATGCTCCTCCACAACTCCTGCGTGGTGTGTGGTTTTTCCCCCAAACAGGCAAGTTTTAAAACTTCCTGCTGTCGTTTACCCCTGGCCGTGCTGAAGTTGGTGGTGAAGGTGTTACGCTGACCGGATGAGGAGGCGGTAGAGGATGAGGAAGCGGAGTAGGAGTTAGGAACAGGAAGCAAACTGAAGCGCCCTGCAATCCTCGGTGGTGGAAGGACATGCGCCAAATTGCTATCTGCCTCAGGCCCATCCGCCACTGCATTTACCCAGTGTGCCGTTAGGGAGATATAACGCCCCTGACCGTGCTTACTGGTCCACGTATCGGTAGTTAGGTGGACCTTGGCACAGATGGCATTGCGCAGTGCACACCTGATTTTTTCCCCAACTTGGTTGTGCAGGGAAGGGATGGCTTGCCTGGAAAAGTAGTGGCGGCTGGGCACGACGTACTGTGGGACAGCCACCGACAAGGTTTTTAAAACTGTGCGTCTCCACCAGACGGAATGACAGCATTTCAAAAGCCCAAAATTTTGAAATGCTGGCATTCAGGGCCAGGGATCGCGGGTGGGTAGGGGGGTACTTCCTCTTCCTCTCAAGTGTTTGGGAGATGGAAAGCTGAACGCTTCCACGGGACATTGTGGAGATGGTTGGTGACCCAGGAGGTGGTGTTGCTGACAGATCGTCTGTTTGCGGGGTGGCAGGTGCCGGTATCACTACAGATGTGGATGGAGAGGCCGAGACTGCAGCAGAAGAGGAAGCAGGAGGAGCCAGAGACCTTTCTTGGTTTTGAAGGTGTCTACTCCACTGCAGCTCGTGCATTGCACTTAGATGCCTGATCATGCAGGTTGTGCTCAGGTTGAGAAGGTTTATGCCTTGCTTCAGGCTCTGATTGCACAGGGTGCAAACCACTCGTGTCCTGTCATCAGCACATTTTATGAAGAACTTCCACGCTAGAGAACTCCTTTGAGCTGGCTTTGGTGCGCTCGTTCCCTTGCTGCGTTGGGCAGTAGCAGGCGTAGTGTCTAGGGCACGGCCGCTCCGCTTCTGCACCCTGCTCCCTCTTCTGCTGTGCTGGTGGCTCTGTGCGACCACCGCCTCTTCCTCCAAACTACTCAGGTCACCTGCATGACCTTCATTCCCTGTGGGGGTCGAGGACCTCATCGTCCTCCACATCATCTTCCACCCAGTCTTCACCCCTGCCCTCCTTGTCGGTCTCCACAATTCTGAATGCCGCAGCAGTTGGCACCTGCGTTTCGTCATCATAGGAGACATGCTGCGATGGTCCTTCCATGTTCTCATCTTGAGATATAAGTGGTTGGGCATCGCTGCACTCAATCTCTTCCACTTCTGGGGCAGGGCTAGGTGGATGGCCCTGAGAAACCCTGCTGACAGAGTCCTCAAAAAGAAGAAGAGACTGCTGTATGACTTGGGGCTCAGACTTCTTGCCTGATTTGCAAGGGGGTGAGGTGAAAGACGGTTGGACATTGGCTGCAGGTGCCAACTCTTACCTTTCTGCAGTAGACTGGGTGGGAGACAATGTGAAGGAACTGGAGGCACTGTCAGCAACCCAATCTACTATCGCCTGTACTTCTTCTGGCCTCATCACTTCTAGAGGCGCATTATGCCCTACCAAATACTGCTGCAGGTTCTGTTGCCTACTCACACTTGAGGAAGGTGTTTCACTTGTGCGTGTAGCTGGCACAGATCGACCACATCCTCTCCTTGCAACAGGAGCTCTACCAGCAGCGCCACGGCCCCTATTTGACGGTCTCCTCATATTTCTGTAATTTACGATCTTGCCCTAGAAAGGTGTTTATTGAATAGCGCAACAAAACAACAACAGTATCGCACGGGTGTATCTCACAGTCAAATATGCAAACTATGCCGCAATTTAATTTTTTTACCCCAAAAGGGTGTATATTGAATAGCGGAATAGGAACATTTTTATAAAAAACGGTGTATCTCACACGTACAAACACAGACTAGGCCCTGATTACTATTTTTTGTACCCTAAAGGCAGGATGAGGAAGAGGAGTAGGAGGAGTTGGGAACAGGAGGCAAACTGAAGCGCCCTGCAATCCTCGGCGGTGGAAGGAGATGCACCAAACAAATTTAAAAAGGTGTATCTCACATGTACCGATACAGACTATGCCGTAATTTAATTTTTTACACTCAAACAGGATGTATATTGAATAGCGGAATAGGAAAAATTTTACAAAACGGTGGTGTATCTCACACGTACAAACCCAGACTAGGCCCCGATTACTATTTTTTGTACCCCCAAAGGCAGGATGAGGAGTAGGAGGAGTTCGGAACAGGCAGGAGGCACACTGAAGCACCCTCAAATCCTCGACAGTATGAGATGCTCCCCAAAAATTGGAAAGGTATCTCACACGTACCGATACAGACTATCCCGCAATTTAATTGTTTTTACCCCAAGGGTGTAGATTGAATAGCGGAATAGAAAATATGATATAAAATTGGTGATTTATCAATAGCACATGTGAACAGCAGTGTCTTATATCAGTCAGCTCTGCTGCAGGCTATGGAGGAAAAAAAAAAAGAAAATTCCCCTTTTAAGTTTGTAATTTTTAACTAGATTAGTACAGACTATGCCACAATTTAATTTTTTTAACCCAAGGGTGTATATTGAATAGTGGAATAGAAAAAAGTGTATAACTTTTGAAATCACTCAATAATAGCACATGTGAACACAGCAGTGTATTATCACAGTCAGCACAGCAGCACTGAAGGAAAAACGCTGCACACAACTGACTGATAAAAAATACTTTTTTCTCCCTCCTCCTCAGCGGGCAAAAAGATTGTGTTCACACCACCCCACACACAGCAAAATCGATGTGGACCACTGACCCTGCCTATCTCCAGACTCTCCCTAAAAGGATCGATAAGATCGGTCACTGCCGGCACTGCAAACCCCCCCCCCCCCACGCAGCAAAATTGATTGTAGAACACTGACCCTGCCTATCTCCAGCCTCTCCCTAAAATGCCCTAATATCTCACCCTGCCTGCAGCACTCCAACCTGTCCCTCAATTCTTTTCGGACACAATATGATTTTTGGTAAAAAGTGCAAGTGATGTTGGGACCGGCGCTACCACATAAATATTGTGTCTGTGCAATTCCATACACTGTATAATTCATATAAAACATATAAAAGTGCATATAGTGCTTAAACCAAAGTGCTGCGTGCTGTAAACCTTTTATATATTCGCATGGGCTGTGCTCAGTGTACCATATAAACACATGTATACATATAAAGTGCTGAGTGCTATTGATAACCACGTGTGTGATTGCGTGCTAAACAAAGTTTGGCGCCAGTGGGTGTACCACCAATTGCACCGTTGCTTACCGCACTCTTAGGATGGTGGCTCAGCACTCCCTGGTCACTAGAACAGAAAACAAGCCTCCATTGCGTAGTATATCCTTGTTAGGGTAAAAACAACGTAGCATCCACTCACATTTAGGGAGTTCACTATCAGCTTGAGGTGTTCGCCGGGTCGCTTCCGCGTTCCACCAGCTCAAACCACCGTTCCCGGAAGTGACGTACTGACGTACGCAAACCACGCCCTACGCGTTTCGTCATACGACGTCATCTGGAGCGTGCCATCTATCGCTACTCCCGGTCTTTTTATAGGCTGGGTCGGCGCCATCTTAGTGTACTGATTTGAGGCCGGACACGGCAGCCATCTTGGTGCACCCATACCGCAGCCTAAACAGCTTAATTCATCATGTGAACTCCCTATTTGTTACGTGTGCCGTATATATAAACATACATTTTATTTAAAACTTAGAATACGACTCCACATATTTAAAACCCTGTAATATAATACATTATGTTTTGTACTATAATTGTGCGAACCAGTGATGTGTCTGATTTGATCGGGGTGAGCCGATAATCAGTGCTGCCGATAAAAATCATAAATTATGTGAATCAATAGTAAAAGTGATTCAGTGATGATGTTGACTTTTTAATATTTAATATTTAATAGTGGGCCCAAGTGACTGTGCGATTAATAGACTATAAAAATAAAAAATTATAAAAAGTGCCCATACATGTAACAATAATATCGGTGAGATAAAAATCGTACAAAAAATTTTAATTTATTACTAAAAATATATATATAAAAACTTTATAAGACGAAGTTCTCTATACAAGTCCATCCATAGATATAAGTCCATGTTGCTTGTGACTTTGTATTTTCTGGGTTGAAACCCATAATTTATGGGTAAAAATAATAATAATGCAGTTCCAGACGAAAAAATATTAAAAGACTGAAAGATGATACCCAATAGGCTGAAAACAGGATGACGTAATAAATTGGTGAAACTGAAGGTGATAGGATACTTGCAGTTGGTTATTCCCATGAGGAAATCTTTCTTGAAATGAGGAATTTTCAGCGAGAAGTTAAAGGTATAAATATTTTATTATGGTAAAAAGGCTTCACTTCATAAAAAGTCTTGGAAGATGATGAAGTTAGATGCGTTAAAACCTGCATTAAATGCATTAAAACCGCATCTAGAAAGTGCAAAATTACAAAAAATTCAAAAAATCCGACGATGAAACAGGAGTGTGTTGATACTAAAAATATTTCTAAAACATTCCAAAAAGATACTTCAAAAATATTTCAAAAATATTTATAATAAGGAGATTCTAAAAGGGGATCCAAAAAGGTCAAAGGAGGCTCCTAAAAATTAAGGATCCCTTAAAAGCTTGTTAAAACTCTTAAAAAGGCCCTTAAAACTGTACCTTAGAAAAAGCTTCTTAAGGAAGGTGGGTCGGAGAGGTTTCCTTAAAAATCGGTGATGAAACAGTTTAAGTCAATATCGATGTTCAGGCCTTTAGGCTGAAGGGTCTGCATCAGATATATCCACTTCGTTTCGTTTTTAGATACATCTATTCTCTTGTTACTTCCTCTCCAGTTATTCTTTATTTTGTCTATGGCATAAAAAACCATTCCCGTGGGGTTCTTTGAATGGTGAGTCTTGAAATGTCGTGACAGGCTGTGTTTATCAAACCCCTTACGGATATTTTTAACGTGTTCCCTTATGCGGACGAAAAGGGGTCTGGTGGTGCGGCCTACATATTGTAACCTACATGGACATTCCACCACGTAGGTTACATGCGTGCTTGTGCACGTTATGGTATCTTTGATCTCATAGACTTTTCCTGTACTTTGTGCCGTAAAAGATGTTGTTTTTCTTTTCTTTTCCCTTGATGTTCTACACGGTAAGCATTTTCCACATCTAAAGAAACCTTTCAGACTGGTTGGAAGATGTATTTTCTTTGGAGGGTCAATGACATTGTGCACTAACCGATTTCTCAGGTTCGGTGCTTTTCTATAGATGAAAGTGGGTTTTGTGGGGAGGATATCTCTTAAAGTAGTGTCTGCTTTCAATATAGGCCAATGTTTCCTTATAATTTTCTCTAGGGCCTTATGTTGGGTGTTATATCCTGTTAAAAAAGCAAACTCGGTGTTCTTATTTCCATTTGCTCTATTTGGCGTATCCTTTATCAGGTTTTCCCTATCCATTTTTTCCACTATCTTCTTGATATTGATGAGTTCACTGCGTTTGTATCCTTTCTCGACAAACCTATCAATCAATATCTCAGCTTGCGTCTCAAAATCCGTTGGGTCACTGCAATTTCTCCTGATCCTCATCAGTTGCCCTTTGGGGATGTTGCCTAACCACTTGGGGTGGTGGCAGCTATTTTTAGGAATATACCCGTTCCTGTCGGTTTTCTTAAAAAATGTTTTGCTGGTGAGTCTGCCATCTTTTTTGGTTAGTTCTAAGTCCAGAAACGCAATATGTTCACGATGAAAATTTCCTGAAAAAGTGATGCCATATATATTAGTGTTGATTTCGTCAAAGAATTCTTGCAAGGAATCCTCGTTTCCCTTCCAAACGATAATGATATCGTCAATGTATCGACGGTAGTATTTCAGCTCATTCCTGGGTATACTGAACACCTGTTCCTCCTCCCACTTCTGCATGAAAACGTTTGCCACACTGGGGGCATACTTAGCCCCCATGGCTACGCCTTTCTTCTGTACAAAATATCTTCCCTTATACCAAAAATAATTGGATTCCATTGCTGTTTTTAATCCTTCTAATATGAATCCAATCTGTGCTTCCTTCATGTTCGTGTGGGTGTGAAGGGCCCAATCCACTGCCTGTAGGCCATCTTGTTGCTTGATGTTTGTATAGAGGGAGTTGACATCTATTGTCACCAAGATGTCACTCTCCTCTATTTCCAAATCTTTGATCTCGGCAAGCAATTGCTTGCTGTCCCTTAGGTAGGATTTACCCACTGGGACTAAAGGCTGCAGGAATTGGTCAAGGTATTCCCCTAACCTTGAATGTACAGAGTTAATTCCGCTTACAATGGGGCGGCCTGGTGGCTTCTTATCATTTTTGTGTATCTTTGGAATATAGTAGATGACTGGGGTCTTTGGTTTCTCTAGGCAAATGTACTTGGCTTCCTTATTGTTTAAAATCCCCAGCTCGTTCCCCTTCTTCACGTATTCATGTAGAGTTTTCTCAAATGCTTGTTTTGGATTTCCCTTCAGCTTGATGTAGGTGTCTTTTGTATTAAGAAGATTCTCCATTTCCTTCTCATAGTCCTTTTTGTTTAGAATCACCAGTCCTCCTCCTTTATCCGCTGGCCTTATTACCACTCCTTTTCTTTTTTCCAGTTTTTTGATAGTATCCCATATGTTTTTTTCTTTTCTGTTCTGAATTTTTAATGCTCTAATATCTGCTTCCACCATCCGTTTAAAGACCTCCAGATTCTCATTGTGAGGATTTTTGGGGTTAAACGTGGAGCGATTTCTCAAAGTCGTGTGTTTATATTCACTGTGCGTGGATCTTTGTGTTTGCTTTTGTTTTAATGTAAAATGTTTTTTGATGTTTAACTTTCTAACATATTTATTGAGGTCTATGTAGGCCTCAAATTTGTCTAGATTCTTCCCTGGGGCATATTTGAGCCCCAGATCTAGTATTTTCAACTCCTCCTCATCAAATTGTGTATCACTTAGATTAAAAATACCTTTGCCTATTGATTTCTTCTCCTTTTTCTGTCGTTTCTTCCCTCCTCGGGTTCCTCGTGGTTTTCGTTTCTGTCTCTTTCTTGATACCGTATTGTATCCTCTCTGTTCCCACGGTGATCCCCTTGTGGTCGTTGTTCTGTCCAATGATCCCCTCGTGGTGGTGCCCGATGCCAATTCTGCTGCCAGTGTCCCCATGGTCTGCGTGGGCCTCCTCTTCCTCGTGGGGGTCTTCCTCTGTTGCCTTGTTGAAAAAAACCCCTCCTAGGTGGGGGTGGTGGCGGTCCTCGATTGTCGTATGAAGATTCTGTGTAATGTTCTAATGGAGCATATCTGTTGTATGTCTCATACCCATAATTGTTAATGGGTGTTCTATTGCCATATCCATTATAGTTGTTGATCGGTGTCCTGTTTTGTGCATTCTGATAGCCATTCCTGGGTGTTCTAAACCCTTGGTTGTATGTATTAGGCCTGGGGGCACCCCTTGGTGGTCTGACCTCTACGTGTCCATGGGTGTTTGCCCTTGGTGTATCATTTTGGGTCCCGACCTCCATCCAGGTATCATCCTCATCTCGATCTTCCGAAGTCTCTCTTGAAGGGGTACTCACTGGGTCCACTTGTACTGTTTGTACCCCATAAACTTCATCTGCCTGCCATCTGTAAACTTCATTATTTTTATAGTCTAAAACATCTCTTTTGTATTTTTTCTGTTTTTTCCCTTGGATCATTTTGTCATATTTCTCTATTCCTTCCTGTAGTGTTTTCTCTTTATCCTTATATTCTCTTGTATCTGCGAATGGTGCTAGTTGTTCCTTGAGTGCCACAATAACCCCTTCCACTTTTTTAAGCTTTAATTGCCTTCTTTTTATGATCATCAGGAGTAAATCCTTCTCACATTTATTAAAAAACGTGAACCAATCATCCATATAAAGTGGATCATTTATGTTGTCATTGGGCGCAAGGTCCCATCTTAGTCTCCTAGGGGTTATTTTTTCTTTTGTGTATTTTTCTAAAGGTGGCTATGTCCCACCAAACTCTCAGCTGTTTCTCCATATTGTGTCTCAGCTGTTTAAATGAGCTATCCATATCCTGTCTACTTATGACCACTTCTTGGTCGAAAATAGCTTCTAAATTAACAGTCCTCGAATTCATGTACTTGAAAATCTCCATTGCTGCCGGGGTATGTGATGGGGTTACCATGACAGATATGAAAAGGGTTTAAATACCAGCGCTATGGAGTTTCAGTACTTTTTGGACTAAAAAATGTTTTCGTCCGCATAAGGGAACACGTTAAAAATATCCGTAAGGGGTTTGATAAACACAGCCTGTCACGACATTTCAAGACTCACCATTCAAAGAACCCCACGGGAATGGTTTTTTATGCCATAGACAAAATAAAGAATAACTGGAGAGGAAGTAACAAGAGAATAGATGTATCTAAAAACGAAACAAAGTGGATATATCTGATGCAGACCCTTCAGCCTAAAGGCCTGAACATCGATATTGACTTAAACTGTTTCATCACCGATTTTTAAGGAAACCTCTCCGACCCACCTTCCTTAAGAAGCTTTTTCTAAGGTACAGTTTTAAGGGCCTTTTTAAGAGTTTTAACAAGCTTTTAAGGGATCCTTAATTTTTAGGAGCCTCCTTTGACCTTTTTGGATCCCCTTTTAGAATCTCCTTATTATAAATATTTTTGAAATATTTTTGAAGTATCTTTTTGGAATGTTTTAGAAATATTTTTAGTATCAACACACTTCTGTTTCATCGTCGGATTTTTTGAATTTTTTGTAATTTTGCACTTTCTAGATGCGGTTTTAATGCATTTAATGCAGGTTTTAACGCATCTAACTTCATCATCTTCCAAGACTTTTTATGAAGTGAAGCCTTTTTACCATAATAAAATATTTATACCTTTAACTTCTCGCTGAAAATTCCTCATTTCAAGAAAGATTTCCTCATGGGAATAACCAACTGCAAGTATCCTATCACCTTCAGTTTCACCAATTTATTACGTCATCCTGTTTTCAGCCTATTGGGT
Organism: Pelophylax lessonae; assembly: GCF_965119305.1. Lineage (NCBI taxonomy): Eukaryota > Metazoa > Chordata > Amphibia > Anura > Ranidae > Pelophylax > Pelophylax lessonae. The sequence continues at coordinate 810,972,376 of NC_138768.1, read as the reverse complement.
ATCATCTTTCAGTCTTTTAATATTTTTTCGTCTGGAACTGCATTATTATTATTTTTACCCATAAATTATGGGTTTCAACCCAGAAAATACAAAGTCACAAGCAACATGGACTTATATCTATGGATGGACTTGTATAGAGAACTTCGTCTTATAAAGTTTTTATATATATATTTTTAGTAATAAATTAAATTTTTTTGTACGATTTTTATCTCACCGATATTATTGTTACATGTATGGGCTTTTTTTATAATTTTTTATTTTTATAGTCTATTAATCGCACAGTCACTTGGGCCCACTATTAAATATTAAATATTAAAAAGTCAACATCATCACTGAATCACTTTTACTATTGATTCACATAATTTATGATTTTTATCGGCAGCACTGATTATCGGCTCACCCCGATCAAATCAGACACATCACTGGTTCGCACAATTATAGTACAAAACATAATGTATTATATTACAGGGTTTTAAATATGTGGAGTCGTATTCTAAGTTTTAAATAAAATGTATGTTTATATATACGGCACACGTAACAAATAGGGAGTTCACATGATGAATTAAGCTGTTTAGGCTGCGGTATGGGTGCACCAAGATGGCCGCCGTGTCCGGCCTCAAATCAGTACACTAAGATGGCGCCGACCCAGCCTATAAAAAGACCGGGAGTAGCGATAGATGGCACGCTCCAGATGACGTCGTATGACGAAACGCGTAGGGCGTGGTTTGCGTACGTCAGTACGTCACTTCCGGGAACGGTGGTTTGAGCTGGTGGAACGCGGAATCGACCCGGCGAACACCTCAAGCTGATAGTGAACTCCCTAAATGTGAGTGGATGCTACGTTGTTTTTACCCTAACAAGGATATACTACGCAATGGAGGCTTGTTTTCTGTTCTAGTGACCAGGGAGTGCTGAGCCACCATCCTAAGAGTGCGGTAAGCAACGGTGCAATTGGTGGTACACCCACTGGCGCCAAACTTTGTTTAGCACGCAATCACACACGTGGTTATCAATAGCACTCAGCACTTTATATGTATACATGGGTTTATATGGTACACTGAGCACAGCCCATGCGAATATATAAAAGGTTTACAGCACGCAGCACTTTGGTTTAAGCACTATATGCACTTTTATATGTTTTATATGAATTATACAGTGTATGGAATTGCACAGACACAATATTTATGTGGTAGCGCCGGTCCCAACATCACTTGCACTTTTTACCATTCTACTACCTCAGTGGTAGGTTGGGGGCAGCTTACACCACCATTTTTTAGTCCAAAAAGTACTGAAACTCCATAGCGCTGGTATTTAAACACTTTTCATATCTGTCATGGTAACCCCATCACATACCCCGGCAGCAATGGAGATTTTCAAGTACATGAATTCGAGGACTGTTAATTTAGAAGCTATTTTCGACCAAGAAGTGGTCATAAGTAGACAGGATATGGATAGCTCATTTAAACAGCTGAGACACAATATGGAGAAACAGCTGAGAGTTTGGTGGGACATAGCCACCTTAGAAAAATACACAAAAGAAAAAATGACCCCTAGGAGACTAAGATGGGACCTTGCGCCCAATGACAACATAAATGATCCACTTTATATGGATGATTGGTTCACGTTTTTTAATAAATGTGAGAAGGATTTACTCCTGATGATCATAAAAAGAAGGCAATTAAAGCTTAAAAAAGTGGAAGGGGTTATTGTGGCACTCAAGGAACAACTAGCACCATTCGCAGATACAAGAGAATATAAGGATAAAGAGAAAACACTACAGGAAGGAATAGAGAAATATGACAAAATGATCCAAGGGAAAAAACAGAAAAAATACAAAAGAGATGTTTTAGACTATAAAAATAATGAAGTTTACAGATGGCAGGCAGATGAAGTTTATGGGGTACAAACAGTACAAGTGGACCCAGTGAGTACCCCTTCAAGAGAGACTTCGGAAGATCGAGATGAGGATGATACCTGGATGGAGGTCGGGACCCAAAATGATACACCAAGGGCAAACACCCATGGACACGTAGAGGTCAGACCACCAAGGGGTGCCCCCAGGCCTAATACATACAACCAAGGGTTTAGAACACCCAGGAATGGCTATCAGAATGCACAAAACAGGACACCGATCAACAACTATAATGGATATGGCAATAGAACACCCATTAACAATTATGGGTATGAGACATACAACAGATATGCTCCATTAGAACATTACACAGAATCTTCATACGACAATCGAGGACCGCCACCACCCCCACCTAGGAGGGGTTTTTTTCAACAAGGCAACAGAGGAAGACCCCCACGAGGAAGAGGAGGCCCACGCAGACCATGGGGACACTGGCAGCAGAATTGGCATCGGGCACCACCACGAGGGGATCATTGGACAGAACAACGACCACAAGGGGATCACCGTGGGAACAGAGAGGATACAATACGGTATCAAGAAAGAGACAGAAACGAAAACCACGAGGAACCCGAGGAGGGAAGAAACGACAGAAAAAGGAGAAGAAATCAATAGGCAAAGGTATTTTTAATCTAAGTGATACACAATTTGATGAGGAGGAGTTGAAAATACTAGATCTGGGGCTCAAATATGCCCCAGGGAAGAATCTAGACAAATTTGAGGCCTACATAGACCTCAATAAATATGTTAGAAAGTTAAACATCAAAAAACATTTTACATTAAAACAAAAGCAAACACAAAGATCCACGCACAGTGAATATAAACACACGACTTTGAGAAATCGCTCCACGTTTAACCCCAAAAATCCTCACAATGAGAATCTGGAGGTCTTTAAACGGATGGTGGAAGCAGATATTAGAGCATTAAAAATTCAGAACAGAAAAGAAAAAAACATATGGGATACTATCAAAAAACTGGAAAAAAGAAAAGGAGTGGTAATAAGGCCAGCGGATAAAGGAGGAGGACTGGTGATTCTAAACAAAAAGGACTATGAGGAGGAAATGGAGAATCTTCTTAATACAAAAGACACCTACATCAAGCTGAAGGGAAATCCAAAACAAGCATTTGAGAAAACTCTACATGAATACGTGAAGAAGGGGAACGAGCTGGGGATTTTAAACAATAAGGAAGCCAAGTACATTTGCCTAGAGAAACCAAAGACCCCAGTCATCTACTATATTCCAAAGATACACAAAAATGATAAGAAGCCACCAGGCCGCCCCATTGTAAGCGGAATTAACTCTGTACATTCAAGGTTAGGGGAATACCTTGACCAATTCCTGCAGCCTTTAGTCCCAGTGGGTAAATCCTACCTAAGGGACAGCAAGCAATTGCTTGCCGAGATCAAAGATTTGGAAATAGAGGAGAGTGACATCTTGGTGACAATAGATGTCAACTCCCTCTATACAAACATCAAGCAACAAGATGGCCTACAGGCAGTGGATTGGGCCCTTCACACCCACACGAACATGAAGGAAGCACAGATTGGATTCATATTAGAAGGATTAAAAACAGCAATGGAATCCAATTATTTTTGGTATAAGGGAAGATATTTTGTACAGAAGAAAGGCGTAGCCATGGGGGCTAAGTATGCCCCCAGTGTGGCAAACGTTTTCATGCAGAAGTGGGAGGAGGAACAGGTGTTCAGTATACCCAGGAATGAGCTGAAATACTACCGTCGATACATTGACGATATCATTATCGTTTGGAAGGGAAACGAGGATTCCTTGCAAGAATTCTTTGACGAAATCAACACTAATATATATGGCATCACTTTTTCAGGAAATTTTCATCGTGAACATATTGCGTTTCTGGACTTAGAACTAACCAAAAAAGATGGCAGACTCACCAGCAAAACATTTTTTAAGAAAACCGACAGGAACGGGTATATTCCTAAAAATAGCTGCCACCACCCCAAGTGGTTAGGCAACATCCCCAAAGGGCAACTGATGAGGATCAGGAGAAATTGCAGTGACCCAACGGATTTTGAGACGCAAGCTGAGATATTGATTGATAGGTTTGTCGAGAAAGGATACAAACGCAGTGAACTCATCAATATCAAGAAGATAGTGGAAAAAATGGATAGGGAAAACCTGATAAAGGATACGCCAAATAGAGCAAATGGAAATAAGAACACCGAGTTTGCTTTTTTAACAGGATATAACACCCAACATAAGGCCCTAGAGAAAATTATAAGGAAACATTGGCCTATATTGAAAGCAGACACTACTTTAAGAGATATCCTCCCCACAAAACCCACTTTCATCTATAGAAAAGCACCGAACCTGAGAAATCGGTTAGTGCACAATGTCATTGACCCTCCAAAGAAAATACATCTTCCAACCAGTCTGAAAGGTTTCTTTAGATGTGGAAAATGCTTACCGTGTAGAACATCAAGGGAAAAGAAAAGAAAAACAACATCTTTTACGGCACAAAGTACAGGAAAAGTCTATGAGATCAAAGATACCATAACGTGCACAAGCACGCATGTAACCTACGTGGTGGAATGTCCATGTAGGTTACAATATGTAGGCCGCACCACCAGACCCCTTTTCGTCCGCATAAGGGAACACGTTAAAAATATCCGTAAGGGGTTTGATAAACACAGCCTGTCACGACATTTCAAGACTCACCATTCAAAGAACCCCACGGGAATGGTTTTTTATGCCATAGACAAAATAAAGAATAACTGGAGAGGAAGTAACAAGAGAATAGATGTATCTAAAAACGAAACGAAGTGGATATATCTGATGCAGACCCTTCAGCCTAAAGGCCTGAACATCGATATTGACTTAAACTGTTTCATCACCGATTTTTAAGGAAACCTCTCCGACCCACCTTCCTTAAGAAGCTTTTTCTAAAGGTACAGTTTTAAGGGCCTTTTTAAGAGTTTTAACAAGCTTTTAAGGGATCCTTAATTTTTAGGAGCCTCCTTTGACCTTTTTGGATCCCCTTTTAGAATCTCCTTATTATAAATATTTTTGAAATATTTTTGAAGTATCTTTTTGGAATGTTTTAGAAATATTTTTAGTATCAACACACTCCTGTTTCATCGTCGGATTTTTTGAATTTTTTGTAATTTTGCACTTTCTAGATGCGGTTTTAATGCATTTAATGCAGGTTTTAACGCATCTAACTTCATCATCTTCCAAGACTTTTTATGAAGTGAAGCCTTTTTACCATAATAAAATATTTATACCTTTAACTTCTCGCTGAAAATTCCTCATTTCAAGAAAGATTTCCTCATGGGAATAACCAACTGCAAGTATCCTATCACCTTCAGTTTCACCAATTTATTACGTCATCCTGTTTTCAGCCTATTGGATATCATCTTTCAGTCTTTTAATATTTTTTCGTCTGGAACTGCATTATTATTATTTTTACCCATAAATTATGGGTTTCAACCCAGAAAATACAAAGTCACAAGCAACATGGACTTATATCTATGGATGGACTTGTATAGAGAACTTCGTCTTATAAAGTTTTTATATATATATTTTTAGTAATAAATTAAAATTTTTTGTACGATTTTTATCTCACCGATATTATTGTTACATGTATGGGCACTTTTTATAATTTTTTATTTTTATAGTCTATTAATCGCACAGTCACTTGGGCCCACTATTAAATATTAAAAAGTCAACATCATCACTGAATCACTTTTACTATTGATTCACATAATTTATGATTTTTATCGGCAGCACTGATTATCGGCTCACCCCGATCAAATCAGACACATCACTGGTTCGCACAATTATAGTACAAAACATAATGTATTATATTACAGGGTTTTAAATATGTGGAGTCGTATTCTAAGTTTTAAATAAAATGTATGTTTATATATACGGCACACGTAACAAATAGGGAATTCACATGATGAATTAAGCTGTTTAGGCTGCGGTATGGGTGCACCAAGATGGCCGCCGTGTCCGGCCTCAAATCAGTACACTAAGATGGCGCCGACCCAGCCTATAAAAAGACCGGGAGTAGCGATAGATGGCACGCTCCAGATGACGTCGTATGACGAAACGCGTAGGGCGTGGTTTGCGTACGTCAGTACATCACTTCCGGGAACGGTGGTTTGAGCTGGTGGAACGCGGAAGCGACCCGGCGAACACCTCAAGCTGATAGTGAACTCCCTAAATGTGAGTGGATGCTACGTTGTTTTTACCCTAACAAGGATATACTACGCAATGGAGGCTTGTTTTCTGTTCTAGTGACCAGGGAGTGCTGAGCCACCATCCTAAGAGTGCGGTAAGCAACGGTGCAATTGGTGGTACACCCACTGGCGCCAAACTTTGTTTAGCACGCAATCACACACGTGGTTATCAATAGCACTCAGCACTTTATATGTATACATGTGTTTATATGGTACACTGAGCACAGCCCATGCGAATATATAAAAGGTTTACAGCACGCAGCACTTTGGTTTAAGCACTATATGCACTTTTATATGTTTTATATGAATTATACAGTGTATGGAATTGCACAGACACAATATTTATGTGGTAGCGCCGGTCCCAACATCACTTGCACTTTTTACCATTCTACTACCTCAGTGGTAGGTTGGGGGCAGCTTACACCCCCATTTTTTAGTCCAAAAAGTACTGAAACTCCATAGCGCTGGTATTTAAACCCTTTTCACAATATGATTTTTGCATGTCTGTCCCTAATCAGCAGCCAGCACATATGATGTGTGCTCTGTCCCTGTACTACAGCAGAATGACGCAGCGGTGCTCGGTCTCGAACTTATAAAGACTTGGTCACATGCTTCAGATGGCCAATCACAGCTACTAATACATTTGTAGGCATGGCTGGGATGGCTTAAGGCACACCAGTTAAACGCTTGTTGATTGGCTGTTGAAAGCCCGCCATTAAAAGCGCGCCAATACATACAAACCCGGAAATAAAATGACCGAACACGGATTTTTACCCGAACATACAGTAAAGTTTTCGGGTCCGTGTTCGGGTAACAAAAATCCAATTATTCGGTAGGAACACGAATAATACAGTCCGTGTTCGCTCAACACTAATAATAACTTATTACCTTTCTCCAGCCGCAGTCCCTCTGGGTGACACAAGGTGCAACACACAGACTTTTGCTTAACCAAAGTAGCTTTACTGAGAGTTAAAGTACAAGTTGACTCCAAAAGACATCACAAGAGTCAACTAAGAAAGATATTGTTATTGTCAATATTGTTATTGACACAATAATAAACAATATGATTAAGATATCTTTTAGTTGCATAAGTATACAAAAATAGCTAACTCATAAGCTTTCTTTTACCCAATTCAGGCTATACTTTACACGCGTCTAGTCTCTTGTATCAGGTAGGCAGAACCTATTTGAATCCCACACTCAGTTCCTTCCTTTTGGTTTGGAATCTTCGCTAGCAATCGTTGGTGCACAAGCTATTTGTAATCCAAAAGTAAGGATATATAGTCAAAAAGGGTAAGAAAAAAAGGTTACAATCATCCGCAATGTTACTGCGTAATTGGGCGTATGAATCTTCTTAGTGGTGCATATATAGGCCCCTGACACCTTATGTACTTGTGTTTAAATGCTTAGTCTCCTGGAAGGTGCACTAGGCCGCTGAGTGTACTGCGTACTATCTGCAGTATAGTTAGCACCAGCTAAAGTTACTTTCTTCCAAGCGAGAATCAGATTTGGGCATGTGCCCTGCTCACCAAACGGCCTCTTTCTTCAGGAGCTCTCCACCTCCGATTTCTGTCACCACCCGCGCTTGTGGTTAGATGTGGGTGACACCAGTCTCTGCAGAGCATCGATGGGTTCTCTGGGAAGGCTCCTTTACTGAAGATGAAATACTTCCACTCAGTCACTTCAGGCCTAGTCCGCAGCATCAGCCCACAGCACTTGCTTCCTTCTAGGTGTTGTGTGAGGAGACAAGAGAGAGCCTGGCTCCTCCCTTCCTTTATAAAGCCTCCCCCAAAAGGCTGTGCGGTGATGCAATGCACCCTGGTATTCCATCTGAATTGTGGGTATCGTAGTATAAAAGAACTTCTGATGAAAATCACCAAGCTGCAGTGTGGCAGTTTGGCCACTAGATGGAGCCGAGTTCCTTCAAAATGTTATATAGTCTTCTAATGAACAATTGTAAAGGGGAGAATCCCTGCTACACAGATAAGGATCCCAGGGTGGTAACAGGGATCTCCTCGGAGGGGCCAGATGACGCAACCCCTGAACGAAGGTGCGAATCAAACTATGAGTAGCCAACGGACGTTGGAAGTAAATAGCCAAGGCTGACACCTGGCCCTTTATAGTACCCAGCGCCAAGCGCTGCTCAACCCCTTTTTGTTAAAAGGCCAAAACTCTAGCTATAGAAAACAAGCGAGGGTGCAGCTGCAGCCATTCACACCAAGAAATGTACAATTTCCATGTACGATGATAGATCTTCCTAGATGTCGACTTCCTGCCCTTCAAAAGGGTAGGAATCACCGAATCAGAAATATCTCTATCCCTCAACACCTTGCTTTTAACAGCCAGGCCGTTAAAGTCAGCGACCGTAAAGCAGGATGGAATATCAGTCTCTGAGATAGCAGATCTTCTCGCAAAGGAAGATGCCATGGAGGATCCACAACCATTTTTACCAGCTCTGCGTACCAAGACTGCGGAGGCCAGTCTGGTGCCACAAGAACGACCAGAATGCCCTCCATCACTACCCTGTGAAGAAACCTTGGCAGGAGAATGAGCGGAGGGTAGGCAAAGATCAGGTGATACCGACTCCAAAGAGTCACCAGAGTGTGTGTGGCGTCGGCTAGAGGATCCCGAGACCTGGCCACAAACCTCTGAACTTTCCTGTTGAGGCAAGACGCAAAACTGATCCACGTCCGGGGTCCCCCACCGGACACACAGGAGATGAAACCACCGGATGCACGGACCACTCCCCCTGATCCAACACCTGATGACTCCGGTAATCCGCTTGCCAATTCTCCACACCTGGGATGTGGACTGTGGAAAGAGTCGGAACATTGTGTTCTGCCCATACCAGAATCTCGGCCACCTCTTTGGCCACCAGGGCACTCCTGGTGCCCCCTTGAGTGATGTAAGCCACAGCTGTGGCATTGTCCGACTGGGCCTGAACCGGAGAGCCATGTAGCCGACTTGTCCAGTGAAGCATTCAGAGCTTGATTGCTATAAGCTCCGGAATATTGATTGGCAAGGAAGACTCTTCCGACGCCCAAGTCCCCTGAGCACAGAGCTACCCCAGCACTCCACCCCAGCCTGATAGGCTGGCGTCCATGGTGGCCACCGTCCAAAATACCATCAGGAAGTATTTGTCATGGCACAGGACAGGTGACTGGAGCCACCGAGAGCTGACTTTGTGAGATGGCTCAACCGAATCTTTAGGTCCAATGACAGAGGATTTCTGCTCCATTTTGTCAGAATCTTTCTGCAGCTGTCTCATGTGATACTGAGCAAACGGCACTGCTTTGAAGGTCAAGACCATCAGACTCAGGGCCCTCATGCAAGCCCGCTAGGAGGACTGATTGGCCTCCATCAGCAATTGGACCGCCCTTTGCAACTTTTGAAGCTTGTCCAAGGGAAGGAAGACCCTCACCAGAGCAGAGTCGAGGATCAGCCCCACATAGTTGACCCTCAAAGACGGAGTCAGGGCAGATTTGGTGACGTTGATCGTCCACCCAAAGTCTTGAAGGGTCCAAACTGTGAGAGAGATGTTTTCCAGCAGATCCGAATGGGAAACTGCCCGCAACTGGAGAAACCCCACAATGGAGATACCTCGTTGACGCAACAAGGCCAGCACAGGGGCTAGAACTCTGGGAGCCGAGGCGAGAACAAAGGGTAACGTCACAAATTGAAAGTCTTCTGCCATTGTGAAGGGGAGGATTCGCTGATGTCCCTTGAATATGGGTACATGGAAATACGCATCTTTTAGATTGACGGAAGCCAGAAAATCCCCTTGATTCAAAGATGCCACCAACGACGAATGGACTCCATTCTGAATTTCTGCACCCGCACAAAGCTGTTGAGAGCCTTTAAAAAGGTCCAGGATTGGACGCACCTTGCCCTTCTTTCTGGGCACAATGAACAGGTTTGAATAGAAACCTTGAGAGTGTTCCTGTTGGGGAACTGGCACAATCACCCTTTGAGCCAGGAGAGCTCGCACAGCCTCCTGCAGATCTTTCAAATGCTCCGGAGACAGGTAAAGTTTTGACTGAAAAAACCTGTCCCCTGGCTGGTACCAGAATTTGATCTTGTACTGGGAACAAACCAGTTCACGGACCCATTAAATGAAGTCCAGGGTTCCTGAAAGAAGCGCAGACGGTCCCCCCCCCCTAAGACAGGTGAGGGCACCCTTCATGCTGAAGAGGACTTGTCTGCAGCACTGGACTGACCGGCCTTGGACTTGCCCCAGGGTTTCTTAGCACCTCCAGAAGTTCTGAACGGCTTACCTTTTTCTTGCGCCTCAGAGGCACGAAAAAAATGTTTATGAGCAGAAAAGGAAGGACCCCGCTTAGGACGGGGTGTCTTACCCTTGGAGGATTGAGGAAGAAGAGTACTCTTTCCCGCCAGTCAGGCCCTTGATCAACTCATCCAATGAGTCACTAAACAACCTTTCTCCCAGAAAGGGGAGATCAGCGAAGGCTTTTTTCTTTTTTTAGAAGCTTTGTCAGCCAACCAGCTCTTCAACCAGACCATGCGTCTTAAAACAATGCCCATGGCCGAGACCCTGACCACCAGGGGAGCCACATCCATAGACGCATCACACAGGAACACCAGAGCCTGTATCCCCTGGTCCAACAGTTCCAGCTGTTCCAGAGGAACAGTCTCGGGGTCCAAACACTCCCTCAAACCCCTAATCAATTCCGTCACTGTCTGTGAGACTAGCACAGACACAAAAACCGGTTTCAAAATGGAACCCGCCAGCACGTGAAAGTGGCGGGAGAGGGATTCCACCCACCTGTCCACTGGATCCGTAGAAACTAGGGAATCCGCCACAGGCACAAGAGTAGATTTGTTTAATCTGGAAACAGGATGGTCCACTTTAGGGACAAGGGAAAACCCTGTCAGCTTTTGGAGACGTCTGGGAGCAAAAAGCCACCCGAGTCCCTGCCGGTGTGGGCTCATCAGCCAATTTTAAAAGTATCCAACATAATCAGGGCTTCCACCAAAGCGTGTTCCCGCGCTGCAGCTGAAGACGACAGATCCTCTTCACCATCTGACTGCGAGGACAGCAACCCCTCAGGAAGGGGAGCATCCGGGGCAACCACATCAGCCTCTGAATCAGAGGACACCTCCACAGATGGAGAAGGCAGCGGCCGTTTACGCATATCAACCTTTTTCATGACTAAATCAACTTTAGTCGCCAGGCTTTCCAGGGCAGCTGGACTGCGATCTGGACTGTCCAGGAGTCGCACAGAGTGGGTCTGAGGGTGAAATTCCAGTTTGGGACTCCATAGTGCAAATTGCAAAAAACAGAGTAATGTAGCTTTAATAAGGCCAATCGCGGTATCCACCACCGATCGCAGCGGTCTGCAGGGAGCCCCTTTAAATCAAACTGATAGCGGAAAGGTCAATACTTTACCACCTCAGACACAGCCTCCTGAATCTTCCACAGCATTAAGAGAGAAGTAGGAAGTAACCTCGGCTCAGCATCAGGAAATGACCACACATGAAGTGATGGCACCTGATAGGGATACACTGCCATGTATAGCACCAGGGCTACACAAAGACAGATAAAGTGGCTAGAAAGAGGGATGGCGCATAATAGTGTGATATAGTACTGTGGCTCTTGAATAAAACCATATTGTTCAAGTACAGCGCCACATGAAGGGAAACCCTAAAGCTGAAGGAAATAAACAGAGTCCATAAAGTCCAACTGAGGCTGATTGTCCAGGTGTAGAAAGATATGCTTGTATATTCCAACACCAATCGTGCAAATATATTCCTGACGATCACCACGTGCAAAAAAATAAATGGTTGTCTCCTTACCAGAAATTTAGACCCCCTGATAAGTAAGGTCCACCAAGCATGAGGTGTAAATGATCATCAAGGAAACCAGCACCGAATCTTCCTCCCATCCTCCACGGAATATTTGAACAAGACCATGGACTCTGTCAACTTCATATACCCCAAGTAATAGGCAATGGTGTTCCTCCAAAGATACAAATGGGGGCGCACATAGTGAAGTATGTACAAATTTATTAATAAAACAATGGTAAAAGCACTCACATGTTAACTGCTTGATAAAGGCATCTAGTAATAAAGATGATGGCCGCGGCTACAAACGTGTCTGCATGGGGGCTGGCGTGTCTGACGTGTTTCGTCCTGCTGAGGCGTTGTCAAAGGCAAAGCCCCCCATGTGCAGCACGCTCTTAAATAATGACCCCTTAGCTCGAGGTGCTATCACGCACCTCCACTTCCGGTGCGCGATGACGCACTTCCACTTCCGGTGCGTGATGACACACTTCCGGTTGCGGCGTGCGCGACGACGCACTTCCTGTTTCCTAGCGGTAGCGCTATGAAGCACTACCGCCCACATTGAGTCGACCAGGGAATGCTGAATAGGCAGAAACAGCCAGAACATTAGCCTCCCAGCCACCGGGGGCAAACTTGAAAATAAGGCTCCAACTGTATACTGCCTCCTTGACTCGCACATACCATAGTCGACTTACATGTCACACTTGTTCTCCTCTAAATAGTCAAATTGCCATACAATAATGGTAAATTTAAAAACATGAGTACACTAATAATATACATAATAGGGTACAAAAAACACATACACATGAATAAAAAAACCCCCCAATGGAATAAAACCAACTGATGGTAAGTAATGGCAAAAATAACATGAAAGTTTATTGGTAATGGTAGATATTAAAAACACAGACCGATCCTCGGCTTCGCTTGGGGTGTTGTGGGGGTCCCGCCCAATGAGTTCACCAGAGCAATGTTGCGGGAGGAGGAAGGAGGGGATCCGGAGGATCTCAGGGATGGATAGATGAGACCGCACGGTGCCTGTGTCGGCCGTAACACAGGCAGTGGGCTGGACCTAAAAATCAGAAAACGTGCTGCGCCAGAAGTGCACAAAAATAATTAGTGATTACATGAATCAACAAGTGTTATCAACAAAATATGGTGTCCATCATATGTGCTCTGATGAAACAAATGTTCATGGGGAGTGGGCTGGACCTCTCGTCACTTCCGGGAACCTCCTACACACAGCATAACCGGAAGCGGCGGCCGAGAAAGAGATGGAGAGCGGACCAGACGTGGAACGCAAGCTTCTGGTTGCCGTGACTACATGTTTCGCGTGCATGCACTTTGTCAAGTCACGGCAATCGGCAACCAGAAGCTATTTAAAGCCAGCGAGGAGGACGGGGAGTGGGCAGAGCAAAGAGAAAACACGAATAATTAACTCAAAAACTGTTAAAGGGGCAGCCAAAAGGGCAGGGAAAAGGGAACCCCACAGCAACCCTAAGGATGCAAACCCCTTACAATAAATTGAGCAAGAATAAAAATCAAAATCGCAATGGTAAATCTGAAAATGTATGTGAATGTAACTAATTAAATACATACTAGTACATAAAAAGATCCTCTGTGAGAATACATGAGAGATGAGATCAACAACTAACATAATTGGAAAGCATAAAATGATTACCATATAGTGTAAATAGTTACACACCACCCTAAATAATAACAATAGTAATAAGAAAGGACTAATGCATCCATAAATACGTAAAAACTCTATAAATATATATATAAAAGCATATTATATAAAAAAAATACTGTACCACAAGAAGATAGAACCAAACACTACGGAGCAGATTAATTTAAACAACACTGTGTACTTCCAGATCCTCATTGAGGCCATTGGACGTTAAAGAACCGAATTTATAAATCCAGAACACCTCCCTTCTACAAAGAAGGGAGAAACGTTCATTGTCTCCAAGTGTACCCTTAGGTATGGTCTCAATCGCCATCACCTTTAGACACTTGAAATTCTTATTGTGTGTTTTGAGGAAGTGATGAGGGACACTGTGTTTATCACATCCTTTCTGTATCAGCCTACGGTGCTCCCCTATGCACTTACGCAATGTGTGCATAGTGCGCCCAACATATAGTAAGCCGCAAGGGCACCTTAGGACGTAGATGACGTATTCTGTAGAGCACGTAATAAACTGCTTGATAGTGAAGACATTGCTCTTGTGATCATCAATAGTTGTGCATGCATGTGTAATGGACTGACAGGTTAAGCAACCCCGTTTTTTGCATTGAAAGATGCCAGTCCTACTATCAAAGTAGGATCTGATATCGTTCAAGAACCTTGCATTTAGAATTTTTAGCTTGCTGGAAGTCAAAATGTTTTTAATAGTACGGGCTCTTTTAAAGGTAACCTGTGGGGTTGAGGGTAGAACAGGGGCCAATCTCTGATCTAACTGGAGGATGTCAAAATGTTTTTTTATGATATGAGATATGGCTCTATATTGGTTATTAAAACCCATGGTAAACCTCACCATGTTATTAGTCTTTGGTACGCTTCTTGGTAGGGACGGGGACCATCAGATGTTCATTAAAGGCACCTTCAACAAGGGATATGGGATAGCTCTTGTCTGCAAAGCACCTCATCATGGTTGGGCCTTGACTGAGATAAGTCAGTTGGATCAGAGCAGTTCCTACGAAGTCTGTGAAACTGACCACTAGGAATTTTAAGTTTCCAAGCCAGATGGTGGCAGCTGGAAAAGTGGAGGTAGGAATAGCCACTGGTAGGTTTGGTATGGTTCCTGCTGGTGATATGGGAACCAGCATTAAACAAAACCAAATCAAGGAAAACTATCTCCTTCGGGTCAATCACGTGGGATAAAGAAAGCCCCAAAGAGTTGGCATTACAATGGGAGACAAAGGTGTTGAAAGCATCAATGCCCCCGCTCCAGATCAAAAGGACATCATCGATATATCGGCCATAAAAGACGATATAGCGAGCAAATGGGTTGTTGGTCCAAATGGACTTCTCCGCCCAAAGACCCATAGTTAGGTTTGCATACACGGGGGCAAAATTAGCCCCCATGGCAGTGCCTTTGACCTGTAAATAAAACTGATCCAAAAAAGAAAAATAATTATGTCGTAAGCAAAATTCCGTACCTTCAACTATAAAAATAGACTGTTCGGAATTGAAGGTGCCCGACTTGATCAGAAAGTGTTGAATGGCCACCAATCCTACCTTATGTGGAATGGAGGTGTATAATGAGGTGACCTCCAATGATGCTCACATGTAGTTGTCATACCATGTGTAAGACCCCAAAGTGTCCATTATCTGACTGGAATCTCTAATGTAAGAGGGCAGTTGACATACAAGTGGTTGAAGAAAAAAACCAATATATTTAGAAATACCACTGGTGAAACTGTTAGTACTGGCAACTATGGGCCTCCCAGGTGGATTGTCCAATGATTTGTGTACCTTGGTAAATGATAGAAATATGGGGTACTACATTCTACAGGAAGCAACAATTTATTGTCTCTCTACTAGATGTTTCAATTCCCGCTGGAACCCAGGGAGTGGGTCCCCAGTTAGTTTGATGTGGGTATTGGTATCGGCCAAAAGGCGGCAAGCTTCCTGAAGGTAGTCTGGTTGTACAAAACAGGGCAGACTACCTCCTTTGTCATTTTATGCTTTCCACTGTGCTATTCAAGTGCCACAGTACTATATCACACTGTTGTGCGCCATCCCTCTTTCTAGCCATTTTACATTTCATACATCATCCTGTGTCAGGGATTTGGCAGCATCACGTGTATCACCTATTTTCCATCCCCATTTTCAAACTGTTGGGACTATTGACTCCCATCATCTCAAAGGGGGTCGTCCAGAAGACCAGTGCCAGGACTTTTTCTGTTTGCACAAAGATGGATGCCCATACAAAACATAGGAAGCTGCAGGGAAAATGACTGCCCCATACAAGTCTATGGGAAAAAATTCCATTGGCCACACCTAAGATGACGGCGCACCATGCGGCTAGGGACCGACACATGAAGGGCTCAGGAACCACAACAGGGACCAGCAAGCCCAAGGTACCACCATGTCACCCCCCCCCAGCACCAGAGCACTCCAGGCACACAGCCCCCGCAGGAACAGAGAGAGGGAAGGACACACAGACCGGGCAGACATGGGGGATCTCTTGGGAAGCACAAGTCCCATTATCCCCAGGGGAGGGCCCACAACACCCCCTGAGGCCAGCAGGGGCAAGGGGGACACAGTTACTCACCCCCGAAGTGGGGGTGCTGCCAGCCAAGGGGTACGCTGCGACTAAGGGCGTTCCAGCTCGTTGCGTCCCGGCGAGGCATCCGCTCGCAGGTTCATTCCCTTTCGGACAATGGGGCACCGTCATGGCTAGGCCTATAACTATAACCTGCTCACACTCGTAGGCAAGACTGGGCGGACCATAAGGATCTAGATTATCCAGTACGAAGCCCCAGCCGGCATCAATGCTTTTAGATCACCAGGAAATTCTTCCCTGAACACTAGGTAGCAAGTGAGTAAAGAGAAATGAAAGAAAATATTCTAAAAAGAATTAAAAAAACTGAGATCGGAGTCCCAGCAGGAAACCTAGGTCCACTCCTTCTCTAGGCAGAAAACAAACTGATGTGCTGGGGGTTTATGCCTGGAGGGACAGCCCCCTAAGTGTATATGCTATATTGTTTTTTTCTTTATTTGCTGATTTTTTTTTTCCCCTCATGAAAGTGGAGTTACCCTTTAATGCAGAAGATGAAAAACACATTGGAAGATGTCCAGCGGTACCATCAGCACAGAACTGGCAGAAACCAGCAGAACCCAGGTACACCCATCTACTGTCTGGAGAAGTCTGTCCAGAAGTGGCCTTCATGGAAGAATTGCGCCCAAAAAGCTATACCTTCGACGTAGAAACATGGCTAAGTGATTCAACTATGCACAAAAACATTGGAACTGGGGTACAGAAAAATGGTAGCAGGTGCTCTGGACTGAGGAGTCAAAACATGAAGTATTTGGCTGTAGCAGGAGGCAGTTTGCACGTGAAGGGCTGGAGAGCAGTACAATAAGGAGTGTCTGCAGGAAACCGTGAAGGTTGCGTGGTTCCTTGCAAGTTTGGGGTTGCATTTCCGCAAATGGAGTTGGAGATTTGGTCAGGATCTATGATGACCCCAATGCTGAGAAATACCCACCATGCCATACCATTAGGAATGCGTATGATTGGCCCCAAATGTATTCTGTAGCAGGACAACGACCCTAAACATACAGCCATGTCATTAAGAACTATCTTCAGCACAAAGAACAACAGGGAGATCTCAACATCAAGTCTGTCTGGGACATAAGGATTTGAGGCAGCCTACATCCACAAAAGATGTGGTTAGTTCTCCAAGATGTTTGAAACA
Source organism: Pelophylax lessonae (assembly GCF_965119305.1). Lineage (NCBI taxonomy): Eukaryota > Metazoa > Chordata > Amphibia > Anura > Ranidae > Pelophylax > Pelophylax lessonae. The sequence continues at coordinate 810,955,025 of NC_138768.1, read as the reverse complement.
ACCTACCTGCCGAGTTCCTTCAAAATCTGTGTGCAAGTGTACCTAGAAGAATTTATGCTGGTTTGAAGGCAAAGGGCGATCACACCACCAAATATTGATTTGATTTGGATTTCTCTTCTATTAAATTACTTTCCATTTTGTTAAATTGATAAACTATTAACACTATTTCTAAAAGCATTCTTAATTAGAGTTCATGCCACTCCTTCCCTCATATATGGAGAATAGTGAATTCTTGGAAGTACTGCGCAATTCAATGTCGCAGAGTAGTGCTTTAGGCCTCTGTGTTCATCCGATTATATCAAGGCTCAAATCAAGATGGTCATTCTACAGCATGGGCCCATTTACATCTTCCAGGCCTGCTGCAGTGCATTAGGGCAGCCTAAAGTCTATTGGTAGGTCTGTGCGGGAGAACCGCAGACCAAACAGGAATAAACATAACCAATCACGTTTAACTTCCGTAAAACTAAGAGGGGTATATGCTAATGCCAGGAGCCTAGCTAATAAAATGGATGAGTTGGAAATGTTAGTACATGAGGAGGACATAGACCTAGTGGGAATAACGGAGACTTGGTTCGACCCCTCACATGACTGGCTGGCAAATATCCAAGGGTATTCAGTGTACCGGAAGGACAGGGTAGGAAAAAGAGGGGGAGGGGTATGTCTCTACGTCAAGAATAATGTAAGGGTGATAGAGAGGAGTGACATTACGGAAGGGATGAGTATGGAGTTAGAATCCGTGTGGGTAGAACTCCATAGGGAAGGAGAAAAGGGAAAAGTAATTGTGGGGGTTTGCTATAGGCCACCTAAACAAGGGGAGGAGGTAGAGCTGGAATTTTTAGCACTTTTGGGTAAAGTGGCAAAGCTAGGATCAGTCATCATATTGGGGGACTTCAATTATCCCGACATTGACTGGGGAGAGGGGACTACACACTCACATAAGGGCCGTCAATTCACGGAAACCTTACAGGATAATTACATGTCACAGTTGGTGGATTCCCCTACCAGAGAAAACACAATCCTGGATCTATTGATCACTAATGACCCAGACCTAATCTCGGAGGTAGGAGTCCAGGACAACCTGGGCTCTAGCGATCACAGGATGATCACATTTAGCGTAAATAACAATATAGCAAGGCAAGTGGGGAACATAAGAACCCTTAACTTCAGAAGGGCAAACTTTCCAAAATTGTACTTGTTGATGGAAAGGGTAAACTGGGACCGAACCCTGGGATCCCTGACCACAGAGGAAAAATGGTAATGCTTTAGGAACATATTAAGCAAAGACATCTTGCAGTGCATTCCTATGGGAAATAAATTTAGAAGGGACGAAGCCAAACCTGGCTGGCTAAACCGGAGCGTTAAAAAACTTATTAGGGGAAAAAAATTGGCCTTCAGGAAATATAAATCAGAGGGCACAGTATTGGCTTTCGACCAATACAAGGAGGCAAATAGGAAGTGTAAACACAAAATCAAGATGGCTAAAATAGACTTTGAGAGACAAATAGCGGAGGATAGCAAAAAAAACCCAAAGAAATTCTTTAAGTATATCAACAGCAAAAAAACTAGGGCAGAGCATATTGCACACATAATTAACAATGATGGGAGGATGGTTACAGAGGACACTAAAAAAGCAACCGTACTGAATGCTTTTTTCTCATCAGTCTTTACACAGGAATCGGAGGGGTACACTGACCATGACTGTATAGTTAGTAGTAATACACAGGACTTGCCACTATGGCTAACAGAGGGTGAAATCAGGGAAAGGCTGGATAAACTCAACACAAACAAATCACCAGGCCCGGATGGCGTACATCCGAGAGTACTCAAGGAACTCAGTAAGGTTATATCCAGACCACTGTTCCTGATCTTTGCGGACAGTATTAGGACAGGAGATGTACCAGGGGAGTGGAGGAAAGCTAACGTGATTCCGATATTCAAAAAGGGTCAGAGGCATATACCGGGAAATTATAGGCCTGTCAGTCTGACATCAGTAGTATGTAAACTTCTGGAGGGGATGATAAGGGACTATATCGTAGAGTTTGCTAAGGACAACAGCATCATCAGTAGTAACCAGCACGGGTTTACAAATGGGCGTTCTTGTCAAACCAATCTCTTAACATTCTACGAGGAGGTGAGCTGTGAGCTAGATAGGGGCAGACCAGTGGATGTGGTGTACCTAGATTTTGCTAAGGCGTTTGATACAGTTCCCCATAAGCGCTTAATTTATAAAATAAGGTCTGCAGGTATCGACAGCAGGGTTTGCTCTTGGATACGGAACTGGCTAAAAGGGTGGTAATAAACAGCGCGTACTCAGACTGGTCTGAGGTAGTAAGCGGGGTCCCCCAAGGCTCAGTCCTAGGACCAACCTTGTTCAATTTATTCATAAACAGCATTGAGGACGGGATCAGTAGTTCAATATCAGTTTTTGCAGATGACACAAAATTAGGCAGGACAATAACAGCACAGCATGAAGCAGATATCCTACAGAATGACCTGGACAAAATAACGGAGTGGGTAAAGACATGGCAAATGAGGTTTAACGTGGAGAAATGTAAGGTTTTACACTTGGGGACTAGAAACATAAAAGCACAATACACGTTAGGAGGGGAACCCTTGGGAGAATCAAAAATGGAGAAGGATCTGGGAGTCTTGGTTGATGATAGACTAAGCAACAGCATGCAATGTCAAGCGGCAGCTGCCAAGGCTAGCAGAATATTAGCATGCATAAAGAAAGGGATGTATTCCAGAGATAAGACTATAATCCTTCCACTTTATAAAACTCTGGTCCGACCTCATCTGGAGTATTCCGTCCAGTTCTGGGCACCAGTCCTCAGAAGGGATGTGTTGGAGCTGGAGAGAGTCCAGAGAAGGGCAACTAAACTAATTAGGGGATTGGAGGACCTTGATTATGAGGAGCGTCTGCAATCGCTTGATTTATTCTCCCTGGAGAAGAGACGCCTGAGGGGGGACATGATAGCAATTTTTAAATATCTAAATGGGGATCTAGGCTTAGAAAAAAAGCTGTTCAGTCGAAGGGATTGCATGAGAACTCGGGGGCATACAATGCGATTAGAGGAGAAGCGTTTTAACCTCAGGCAACGTGGGGGGTTCTTTACTGTTAGGTCTACAAGCGCGGTCGGGAAGTGATTAAAAAAAAAAAAAAAAAGAAGTAGTTGCACTAAAACAGTATTTTGGAGCAATTAAATTAAAACCAAAAGGCAAAACATATTTTTAATTTTTTTTTATTTTGGATAGAGCGTACAGGGATTAGAACACCTGTCAGGTTGTTATGGCTGTCTGTGCTCCCCTTGGGAAATTTACCCTCTCTATTTGTCCTAGTGATTGAAGAGTGGAAGAAAAAATTATGGAATTTTGGGTTGACACCAGAATATAAATAGAGGGTAAATCTTCCAATGGGGATATTTGTTGTGGGGACAACCAGGGATTCCCTCCCTTCCCAGGACAGGAAGTGAAAACTGATAGAGGTTAGGCTTACTGTACCCAAAATCATTAAAAAAAAAAAAAACTCTCGTGGTGGTGTTGTGCACCACAGTTTTACCCAGATTGTAATGGGTTTCAAAGATTTTAGAAGTTATAACCACATCTATTAATAATAAAAAAAAAAAAAACCTTCAGTTTTGTAAAGAAAATATTCAATACATCAAAGGCATTGGACAATCAACTAATAAGCATCTGCCATATACAAAGCACCAATATTTACATCCTCTACTATACAAGTCTTTACAGGTGCCTGGCTGTACACTATGTATAGCTCCAGAAATCTAATGGGAACATTAAATACAGATTATTCACAAACTATACAGATTTTTTTTCCTTTTCATATTAAATACTGTCTTGACAAATCTAAGCTGGTCACCATCCAGCGTACACAGGTTCAGCATCGTACGTGATTCCGTATATGGAGCTTGAACGTTGTGGCTGTAGTAGGGGAGACTTTGGGGTAAAAGCGGTCAGAGGTGGTCTTTGCACTGCCTTTTTGTGCTTCCGCACCACATAAATCACAGCAAACAGCAGCACTGCATAGGAAAAGAAGAGAATGGAAATAATTACTAAAACCATGGCAGTAATGAGAATTTCATTAAATATGGACAAATGTTAATTATTAGGATATCAAGATTCCCCAAATTCTTCCATGACTAAATAAAGACTGCAGACCACAGCTAAAATATGCTCATAAGGGTCGGAATCTGTGAAGAATTCTAATTTCTTTATTCTATAGGAGGGAAATATAAGGATTATTGTATTCTAAAGCTGTAATTTCATAGGGACACACTGTGAGCAATTCAGGTACATAGGGTTATGCTGCCTTCAGGAGATTGGACAATGGCAAATAAAGCTGTAAGGCCTAGTATACAGTGCCTTGCAAAAGTATTCACTCCCCTTGACTTTTCACCAATTTTGTTACATTACAACCTTAATTAAGATCAGTGTTTTGTTAATTTGAATGTTATGTGATGGATCAGAACACAATAGTCTAAGTTGGTGAAGTGAAATGAGAAAAATATATACATAAAAAATTTTTTAGAAATAGAAAACCGAAAATTTTCATGTGCGTATGTATTCACCCCTTTGTTATGAAGCCCATAAAAAGCTCTGGTGCAACCAATTACCTTCAGAAGTCACATAATTTGTGAAATGATGTCCACCTGTGTGCAATCTAAGTGTCACATGATCTGTCATTACATATACACACCTTTTTTGAAAGGCCCCAGAGGCTGCAACACCTAAGCAAGAGGCACCACTAACCAAACACTGCCATGAAGACCAATGAACTCTCCAAACAAGGGACAATGCCGTTGAGAAGTACAAGTCAGGGTTAGGTTATAAAAAAATATCCAAATCTTTGATGATCCCCAGGAGCGCCATCAAATCTATCATAACCAAATGGAAAGAACATGGCACAACAGCAAACCTGCCAAGAGACGGCCGCCCACCAAAACTCACGGACCAGGCAAGGAGGGCATTATTCAAAGAGGCAGCACAAAGACCTAAGGTAACCCTGGAGGAGCTGCAGAGACTGGAGTATCTGTACATAGGAGGACAATAAGCCGTACGCTCCATAGAGTTGGGCTTTACTTTCAGCAAAAAAAAATTGCACGTTTTGAGTTTGCGAAAAGGCATGTGGGAGACTCCCAAAAACGTATGGAGCAAGGTGCTCTGGTGATGAGACTAAAATTTAACTTTTCGGCCAAAGAAAACGCTATGTCTGGCGCAAACCCAACACATCACCCAACACCATCCCCACAGTGAAACATGGTCATGGTGGTGGCAGCATCATGCTGTGGGGATGTTTTTCAGCAGCTGGGACTGGGAAACTGGTCAGGGTTGAGGGAAAGATGGATGGTGCTAAATACAGGGATATTCTTGAGCAAAACCTGTACCACTCTGTGCGTGATTTGAGGCTAGGGCGAAGGTTCACCTTCCAGCAGGACAATGACCCCAAACACACCGCTAAAGCAACACTTTGTGCAATTGGATGTGCAAACGATTGCACAAACTATTCTCTCCCTGCCTGAAACACCTTCCTGGCCCTCCCTACACTGCTAGGAATGAATCACTGGCACTGTCTGACAAACTGCAAAGAAACAAATCTCTCCCTGCCTCAAACACTTTCCTATTCCTCCCTACACTGCTAGGAATGTCTCTCTGGCTGCACTGTGACAAACTCCAAAAAAAGCTACTCTCGCCCTGCCTCAAATTCCTTCCTCTCCCTGTCTCCTCACCTGCACAATCACACTACACGCAGTGGCTGCGTGCGCAGCCTTTATGTAGTGTGGGGAGTGTACTTGGCCCCTGAGCCATGATTGGCTAAAGGCAGCCTGCCTTTAGTCCAATCATGGCAGAGATCATTTGATTGGCCAAAGCATGAGGTCAGGGTGCATGCTTTGGCCAATCACATAACGTGCTGCACGAGCAGTGCATTATGGGAATCTCTAATTTCCCACGAAGAAGCACATTTGTTCGTCATTCGACGAACGATCGAACAACCGATGTTCGAGTCGAAGTTAGCTTCGACTCAAACTCGAAGCTCATCCCTTGTCTTGATAATACATGTCAAAAACAGCCAGTGTAGACAATTTGCCACATCAATTGAGTATTATTAATTATTGAAGACAAACTGGAAAGTGTGACAACTGTATGCCCCAGGGCCCCTTGTGCTACTTCACTCTTGACCTCAGGAACATGATAAACTAACTCCTCATAGTCAACGTTAGTAATTATGGCCAATGGAGAACCAAAATGATCCAGAAGAAAACGGAAGTGCTCACTGAATATAGATTAACAGCATTATAACAGAGATATTTAGGCAAGATGCTTGTAAAGTAATTCAAATATAACCCTACATGGGTTTAGGTAGGAAGAATGGGGGAAAAAAAAGTCACCTCTACATAAGTAAGGCATTGTGTTCCAGCTTACCAGCTGCACAGGCGACAAGAAGCACGATAGTGAGAGGGGCCAGTCTACAGGAGTCCCCAGACTTCCGCAAGAACGTCTCCATACAGTAACTGGGCTCTGTGCTTCCCTCAGGGCAGAAGGCATCTTCTGGACATGGTATAGGACTGACGTCAGGGCTCTACACACAGAAAACATTGTATTTAGGTTACTTGACAGCTTCTGTATCCTTTGGAAAAACAAGCAGAAAAAGAAAAAGAGCTGTCTTTTTTGAGATTCAGAAGGTTCTAGATTTATTACAACCTATACTTTACCTTGAAGATCCACCCTTCTTGTATATTACCATAGTAGTTATTTGCTATCTTTCAGTCTATTGAATATACCATTAAAAGCATTTTGTTATACATGTTTGGGGAGTGAAAAAAAAAAAAAAAAAAAAAAAGAAGAAGATCCAGTTGATTCTGCCAGGTATCTAGCACAATATGGAAGAATTATCTAATGTTGATTTGGAATAACCACATACTAAAACAGAAAACATCAAAGTAATCTGGAATAATGTATCAGCAATCTACTTACCGGACAATAGTGATCTATAGGACACAAGTTACAGTGTTCCGCTCCTGACTCCACTTGGTATTCACCATTTTGGCAATACAGACATCTTGAGTCTCTGGGTCCTTTATACATTCCTAACAGGAGGGGGAGAAATACAGATTATTCATGCTACATTTACACAGGTCCCTACCATTGTGATATTTCCTCAAGTTCAGCTCACTGTATGCTGCCACAATTCACAAAGATTGTACTGACAGGTATATGAATGTTGCCATTGCTAGTCTTCACTAAATGCCGTTTGACTTACTGTCCCTATTTGATCTAATGACGTTACACTCATTAGGGTTGATTTACTAAAGGAAAAAAAAACTATTCACTTTGTATTGGAAGTCGAACTTTGCAAGGGAATTTTCCCCAGAGCTTAGTGAATGTGGTAAAATTCTACTTTGCAAAGAATACTAAATCACATGCAAGAAAAAATTGAACAAGATTGTATCACGGAAGTCAGCAGAACTTCCCCCCATTCAACCCCATTAACTTAGAAGTGAAAATTTAAACTTTTTTGGCTGCATACTTGTTCTAGGTATGGGACTCAGAATAATAAAGCCAAAGGCAGCCAGGTACCTAGTACTTTCAGTAGGTAAACCAAAGCTGCCTACGTACAGTATACCTTGCAAGGGAGGTATCCTTTACAGTCAAATTTAACTTGACTTGCGTGGGTCATTTCTCAAAAGTGCCCTCTATTCTGTCTGCAAGTGGTGAGCACCTCCCTTATCCACAACAGAAAGCTTCCTACCTGGTTTGCAGTGGCTGCCCCCTCCCTTATCCACAGCAGGTAGGGCTATGCACTTTCTACAGTGTAGAGCCCCTTACTCTGTCTGCAGAGGTGAGCCCCTATCGTACATGAAGAGGAAAGCCTCCTATCCAGCTTCAATGGTGGGCTTTTCCTATATGCTTGGCAGAGAGCCACCTGCCTGTCTGCAGTAGTGAGCCCCTCCCCTATCCCCAGTGGGGAGTCCCCTACCCTGTATGCAGTGGGGAGCCCTTTACCTGTCCACAGCGGAGGGGACCCTACCCAGCCAACGATGGCCAGCCCCTACCTTATCCACAGTCTTGAGCCCCTATTTTAACAGTGTCAAGGTGCCAGGAACCCAGACCACATGGAAATGCTGGTAAAATAAGGCAGTTTATTGGAGCAAACAATAAACGCACAGCAAGAGAAAGGAGCGAGATCAGGAAAAGCCAGGGGCCAAGTCCAGAAGAGGTTGGTCATCCAAAGCGGGGGTTGAGTCCAAAAGTGGGTAGTCCTCCAAGCCAGGGTCGAGTCCAGGAGTTGTTAAGTCATCCAAGCAGGGGGTCGAGTCCAGGAGCGGGTAGTCTACTGATGCCGGGCCGTCTGCCGATGCTGGTTCGAGAGCCAGGAGAGTCATCAGCCAAGCGTGGTCAGACACTGAGAACAGAAGACTGCTAGCAGTGATGCACCTTGGAGCACAAACGCAAGGGCAAGGACTGCAACCCATCGATTGATTGATATTGTCAGGTGTGCAGCATCATCACTGTGTGATACCCAAGCAACAGTGATAATGCAATCAGAGTTTATAAGAGGCAGCAGTCTGCACATGTCCAAGATGGCTGCCAACAGGAGGGCAAGGTAAGACCTTTACACACAGGACAGAGCACCAACTCCATTCACATAAATTATAAATACAAAATGCTACTTTGCATGTGCTTAGCGGTGCCTAGAAACTGCCAGTCTGACATGTTCTTGTTATTTACATGAGCAGCGTAAATGCACATGGTCCATGGAACTAGTTGGCAACCACAATAATGGAAACAGAACCATCTGCCTATACTGTCTTACTTTTATTTTCATCACATGCACTTACTGTATTTATATACAATATTAAATAAATTACATACCAGCTAAACAGCTACACGAGTAGTTGAATTACCTGTGTGCTAAATCACACCATCATAAATTATAACCTGTGTCCAAATCACACATCCATTTAATGCTACATAGACTGTGGGGTGACACCACTAATTCCTGTTGTAGCTTTGTAACTTCCTGAGTATCCAGAGTGCTCTTTGGACCCTAAGCAAGCATCGTCAACCTGCTAAAGTCCTTTTTTTTTTTATCATCACCCTGCCGAGGTCCTCTCTTTTTCATCATCACCCTGCGAAGGACCTCTCTTTTCGTCCAACAAGTTTCCCAAGCTGCTACTTGAAAGAATGCTATATTGGCAGCACTGCACAATAAAATACATTAGTTACATAGACAGTTTGACAACTTAGTTCTGCACAATGCAGGACACAGTTGGACAACTCACAGACAAGTGCCTCCCCCTCTCTGCCTCAACCTGGCCCTGGCTGTGAGTATCTGTATTTAACCTAGTATTAGCAGTGGGTGAACTGGTGCTTTATTTTCACTAGGGTGGCAAGTTTACAACCTTGTACTACAGTTGAGAAAATGGTGTCATGCTGTCTCCATTGTTTAACATGGCCAAGTAAGTCTCAAGACTGGATGGACAGAAATACAAATCCTTTTGTAGGGTTAAACATTTCCCACATATGCACTTCCTTTGTGTATAAAGCAGTTTTCCTGGAGATCAGCTTTCAATATCATAAGAAAATAAATATGTATTTTACCAGGACTACATAGAGTGCAGTCTGCCGAGCCGCCATTTACAGCCTCCTCCCCAGCAGGACATGGAGCACAGCTGGTACAGCTGCTAGTACTGGGAAAATGCAGAAATAGATGATTAGTACATCACCCCTTGATGTGTATATTACATCACAGAAACACATCAAACAATACATTTTCCCCTTGTTGAAGCTCACAGAATAGGAGTCCTGACAAATTTATACAGACAAGCCACCAGACTACATGCGCTGTGGGTTTTTAACTTTTTGGTTTACATTTTCAAGTGTTCCCCCCCCCCTTTTGTTTTCCATGGGGAGAAGACACCTCCTCTATAAACTGAATTTAAAAATTCCTGTATTGTAAACCTGTAATGCAGCTCCTTTAATTTCCATGGCATTTCCTGCATACACTACCAGTCAAAACTTTTAGAACACCCCCAATTTTCCATTTTGTATTGAAATTTACCAAGTTTAGGTCCAGTGAATAAATTGAAATGGTACAAAAGATGAGCAGTAAATTGCCAGAGATGAAAAAAGGAAAAGAAAAAAAAGTTTAGTTTAACAAAAAATGAAAACTACATTTCAGAGTTGTACAAAAAGACCTTTTCAGAGAAGAAGTAATGGGTTAACAACTCACAGTTATTCTGCAGCAATTTAAGTAAATCAAGATTTGAAAGTTTATGCTAAACAATTCCTACAGGTGTTCCATATTTTCTTGATTACTTTTTGTCTGTATAAAAGCAGTGTTGAAACAGACTGTTACTACACTCTCTCAATGTTTGGACAGTATTGTACAGCAGGAAGTAGTATATTGCTCTCAAAATGGTGGGAAAAAAGGCAATTAACACAGAAAGACCATTATAAGCCTTAAAAGTGTAGGTCTTTCTTTAGAGAAATTGCAAAGAAAATCAAGGTGTCAGTGAGTACAGTTTCCTAAACCATCAAAAGGCACTTGGAAACTGGAGGAAACTGACAGGAGGTGGTCTGGCAGACCAAAAGGCACAACAGTCTCAGAAGAAAAAAAAGTCAACCGCTTGCATGAGAGTGAACCAATTGCATGACAGGCAGCTCACAGGACAACAGCTTCAAGCACTGCTTAACACTGATCAGCAAGTTTCAGCTTCAACTGTGAAGAGAAGACTTCAAGCTGCAGCTGAAGGAAAATCATTACTAAGATGGCAAAAAAATAAAACGAGGCTGGCCTGGGCCATGAAGCTCTGCCAGCAAACTACAGGACTGAAGAAGGTCTTTTGGACCTATGAATCAAAATTTGAGATCTTCGGCTCATCACGCAGGGTACTTGTACGCTGCCGAGTAGGTGAAAGGATGGTTCCTTAGTGTGTGACACTAAATGTCAAACATGGAGAAGGAAGTGTGATTGTCTGTGAATCTTTTGCTGGATCCAGAGTCGATGACTTGCACAGATCGAGTGGCATCCTAAACCAAAACCACTACCGCAGCATTTTGCAGTGCCATACAATACCCTCGGAATTACGTCTACTTGGTCAGGGGTTCATTTTACAGCCAGATAATGACCCAAAACATACCTCCAGGCTGTGTCAGAACTACCTTAGAAAAAAAAAAAAACAAGAGGGTTCAAACCAGGGAATGACAAGTACAGTCTCCAGACCTAAACCCCATCAAGCTAGTTTGGGATAATCTGGAAAGAAGGGGAAAAGCAAAGCAACCTACAAGTGAAACACATTTGTGGCAATGTCTGCAACAGTGCTGGGAAGAACCTTTAGAAAAATAATTTAGTTTCTGTTGTAGAAAGAATGCCACAAGTGTATTTGGCTGTTCTATCTTCAAAAGGTGGCTACTTTGAGGAGTTAAACATTTTTTTTTTCACAATAAAAAAAGTTTATTGAAAAATGTATAGAAACATAACATAGATAAATGCAGAAACATTAATGAGTAGACAATGTTTCAGTGAACAAAGATAACAAAGTAAAATTTACCAGAATAGTAGGTAAAGGTGCATATTTACAGACATATGTGTTGTAAAGATGAAGAGGGATACAAACTTTCTAATCACACGTCAATCACATCTCAAAAATGATATATTATTTGTGAGTTTGGACCGTTTATTTCTGTAAGAGGGCATTCGGATGCACCAAGATACCTGAGATTCATAAGTTCTAGAAAAGAAAGAGAAAGAAAAAAAGAGGGAAAAGTAGAGCTAGAATAAAGTAGTGATTAAGGGAGGGGGGGGGGGGGAGATGGGAAGTGAGGTGTTGTATAACCCAAAGATCTTTAGTTCAAAGTTCAAGTTCCGAAGGTGACCATCTGGTATTGATCTAGGTATTCATAAGAGCCTCATAATCAGGTGTAAGAGTGAATATCATCCAGGGGTACCATATTTTATGGAAAGTGGCTTCATTTTCTCTTTTGATGGCTAGGGTTTCCTCCATTTCAAAAAGATTTTTAACCTTCATTAACCAGCTTTGTATAGAGGGGACCCGTGTTGAGTTCCAGTTTGTCAGGATTTTAGCTGCATTCAGCAAATGTCTAATTGGCAATTTTTTAGAAACTCTATATGAGAGATCATTTAAATGGAGAAGACAACTAGCTGCATCTAAAGTCATTTTTGTGTCAGTAATTTGTCTGATCAAGTCATTCACATTGGTCCAGAATTTTTAGATTTCTGAACATTCCCACCATATGTGTAAGAAAGTGCCTACGTTTCCACCGCACCTCCAACAGGTATTATGTTGAGCATCCGACCAATAAACATTTAGATTACATTCTTTTAAAGAAAATTATTCTGTGATTTATTTTCAGAGTACATTGAGACATTAAACTGTATACATTCCAATTAAATTGGAAAATTGGGCGTTTTTAAACTTGTGACCGGTAGTGTAGTTGTTCCGTAAACCTATTGCAGATTGCACAGTTAGACTTTATTAATTCCTTATAGAAGCCAGCTATTAAAGGAGTTGTAAAAAGTCAGAAGGTTTTTTATCTTAATGCATTCTATGCATTTGGATAAAAAGCCTTCTGTGTTGTTAAACTTTCAGTGCGAAATAGAAATACATTTTTATTATTACAGGTCAAGAATTGTGAACTTTGAGGCCTCCATTGACCTTGCTACATATTGAGTCAAAACTCTTTCAGTTTGAAACACACATTGCGTCCATTGTTTGACATGGTTTTGTTTGCCTGAACTTTGAGATGAGAAGCTGTGTCATCTGCCCCAAAAGGAAAATGTGTTTGACAAACTTTTAAATACAATACTCAGAAAGACAGATAAATAAATCGCTTATCACAGGTGGATCGGCCTTTGGGGGAAAAGGTTTACATAAGACATCCTTCCCCTGGTCTTGAAACACGAAAAACCAGAGAGGTCGTAAAACTTTATGTTCAGGCCATGACTCACACAATGGGCGAAACTCAATTTCAGGATAACACCTGTGTTCAACCATACACAATGCAAGTAAACTATTGTTTCCACCCTGAGAAGACAAACAAAACTGTCTGGACAAAGACGAGAATCTGTCATTTATTTACCTAAACACAAACAGGGGGATAAAGTTGTTGAAATCTACACGGAGTCACATAAACATTGTCACTTAGATTGATGAGAACTGCAAATCTCAAAATGAATTTCAGAAAATCATAAATTGATATCTCTGCCCCATCATATACAAAAGGTGTTTTGGAACTATGATGTTATGACAACCTCCTACTGAGAAGTACATTATATTCTATCATATAGTAGTGTCAAATGGTCAGAAATTTCACCCATATTTTATCATCCAGTCCAAATCATAAATGTACTGTTGTTAACATAGTAATCCCTTAAATGGATAATACTCTAATTGGAAACAAACCATGTATAGAAAAAGTTACATATACAAGCTGTTGTGTATCAATATATATAACTGTATATGTATCTATACAATTCTTACTGCTACTAATTGAAGTCTTGGGTTAAAAAGTAAAGTCCAATATATATATTACATAAGATATATTAAATATTAGAATAGTGTTACCAAGATTAATCTTTATTCAGATACCTGGTGGATTAAATGGACGTCATAGATGAGAGCATGATTACATTTTATGTTTTTTTTTATAATAGTCTTAAATGGAGAAATTTTAATTAATTTTAATATACTGGTTAACCAAGAGGTGTCACCCTATGACATCACCAGTTAATGAATAAGATGTTCCAACCAATAGGAATAATGTTCCTCCCACTGGGTTTGGCTTATGATAATTTTTACTGCCCTTTTGTTCAACACAAAATAAAAAGAAACCAGAGATGTAATAAGAGAACACAACACAACAGACACACACAAGACACAAGACACATCACACTTACAACATACACACTACTAACAGCCATGCATAGACTCATCTACACAGACGCCATCTTGGTCCACCCTGTATCTGAACCTTTGAGGGACGCCAAAAGAAGCTCCTCCCTAATTGGCCACCATCTTGGAAATGCAGCCATCTTAAAGGAACCTGGTAACTACTATTCTAAGCTAAGCGGCCATTTTAAATATGGTAATTATGCCTTGCTGTTATTTGATTATTATTCAATATTGTTTATGTACTTCCTTAAATGTTTTACATTTCCTATTTAAAGGGTAACGAAAGTACAATCCCAGCCGTATAAACCATATGTAGATTTTTCTCTAAAGAGATGATTTTTGTTTTTATAACATTTTTTAATATCAGATTAAGCGCATTATTTGCAATTTTACGTCTTCCGTTTTGCATGGCTTATTCTCACTTCATCTGCAGTGGAATGACTTTCGGCCATGTGATTCGCAGACTATTGTGGTCTGATTATATAGAATATTAATGTATGGTTCATACTACACCTGGGAAAAACATAATCTTGTTTTATTTTACTTCATCGTTTAGCTAAATATCACATTGCATTTATCGTTTTAAGTTGGTATTTTATGTAAGGTTATCTCTTTGTGTCACTCAAGTATGATCATTTATGGTGAAAATATGTCTTGCGAATAAATATTCTTATATATATATTCCCTACTGTAGACTGCTTCACTAAGATTGGTATATGCTTTTAAAAAGAAATTAACTGATATAAAAAAAAGAACTTGGGAAAATTGCGTGGTATACTATGAGTGTCTGAACAAAATTAATTGGGTTTTTTTTCTTAGATATTAAATTATTTGCCGTAATCGGCTGGAGGCACTGCGTCATAATTCTATTGATAGTTCAGACACCGCCTTTTAGTAATAAATTAAAAATAGTCAAATTTTATACCAAAACGCACAACATATTAAATGGAGTTGCACTGCTGAGATATCATTAATTTCTTACATATGCCAATCATAATTTTGATCATGGTGACATAATTAATAACTTTGCAAAAAAAAAAAATAGAATTTTTTTTTAATATTTTTTTTTTTTAATTATTTAATTGTGAATATTAATAGTAATGCCCTAAAATGTCTACATAAGGTAAGGTTCACGCTGCCAACTCTGGCTAGATGTTAATCCCACAGCCCCAGTAGATTCGGCACAGATCTAGAATATGTAGAGACACCTCTCTGAGTCTAAAATGGTGGTGTATGTATAGGCTAGTTGGAGTCATACCAAAATCCTCAGAAAAAGTCGGGCCAAAAATGGGCACCAGACGTGGGTAGGGGAAAACCTGATGTATGAACTCACCGAAAGCTTCTCTAACCCCAAAGACGTCAGGAAGCGTGATCACATACTTTTAGAATCATGGCCAATCTTACTGTATCTCTGTGAGGAACTGCACCATAAGGCTCAGCAAAAAGGAATTTAGTAAAGTTCTAATCTCCACTCCAAATAATAAGAAGTGAGATAAGGAACCTCCTTGAGCAGGTGAAAGTGACCTCTATTGGGACACATAGGTTAAGAGAATGTAGCGTGAAACTGTAGGAAAAAGTAGAACTGTGGCAGAAGTTTTATTCAGAAAGCTGTAATATAAGCAACCATTTGAAAGAACAATGTAAACGATTAATGCAATAAGTAGGAAGTTTTGAGCAAGGAAATTTTTTTTTTTATTAGTGGAAGTTGCAGAGTAATCAGTAGTTGAAAATTAAGTTGCCGAGTAACCAGCAGTGGAAAATTTATAAATAAATAAATAAAAATAAAAATGTAACAGTTCCAGTAAGGACAGGAATTCATAAATAAATAAATAGGAAAGTTCAAAAAGGTTATGGTGGCCATACAAAAGGGTACTGCTTATCAGTCCTGCATTATAAATAAAATGAAGTAATTAATTAGACCCAGATATGACTCCCAGTCTGATGGTTAAGACCCAGACAAGGGGGGGAGAGTTAGGCAAAGAGTCCACGTCCTACCCCAGCCATATTCCTAAGATAGGAGGGCAGAAATTGGGCAGCCATACATAACTAGGTATGAGTCATATCGGGTCACCGCAAAACGACTAGCACCCCTAAAAAGATACCATACACCTCTAGAATTTAAAAAGTTTGTTTTAAAAAGAGTACTGTCCCGATTTTTATTAAGACAGGGTCCTTAGATATTACTAATCATTTTGAGGCCTATGAAAACAGCCTTTCTGTGTTGTGCCTCAAGGATGTAATTTAAAAGTCGGCCCACACATAAAAAAAAAAAAAATCCTTAACGCTGCTAGAGCTGCTATATATAATTTAAAAGGTACACAGCACCAAAGCCCACTGAATTTTTGCTGTACTGTACTCAAAAGTGCCTAACACCCTTCAATGGAGGAGCCTGAGTACAACTATCCAGAATTTAAAACCCTGTGCTTTGAGGCATCGGCCAGGTACATAAAAATAAGTTTGGCCAGGGACTACAAGTTGGGATGTTCACTGGAATGGTTGGCAAAAGAGAGCGACAATTTGCACTCCATCCAACAGACCAGTGAACCTAAGAAAGGCGTGAGCCTGTCACCAAAATTGTGGCAGAAACACACCTTTCTCCTCAACCTTAACACTAAAAAAAAAATAATAATAATAAATAAATAAATAAAAAGGAGCAAGATTTTATACCGGATACCTCAAGGAGGACACCGGACACCCCACAAATAAGGAGGGGGGAGGCCATTTTAGGATTTCTTTCCAAGGGGACAGAGCCCAAGGTTCAAAGAATCTCCAGGGAGCATCCCCAAAGAGCCCAATTCACCCTTGAGGATGGAAATCCTCGCTATGCCAAATATCCTCAACAAAAGGGGGGACCCCACAAATAAATAGGGATTTGCCCTATCTTAGGGCTCCTCAAAACCCTCGGGAAGATGAAGAGACATTGAGGCCCAGACCCCTGCCAGAACCGAGCAAATGGTTCTGAGGGGGATCTGTCCCATCTGTCTGTACCCGAGAGACAAAGGCACCGCAGGAAGCGGAGCCAAATAAAAAAAAAAAAAAAGCCAATAATTCTATTTCTGAAAAGATTTTTCAGCAGAGTAGATGCCAAGGTGGATCGGATGATCACTTGGTTCACTCAGGGCACTGTAGCCCGAACTAAAATAATTCCTCTTTAGGAACAAATCTTGTGGCCAGCCAAAGGCCACAAAATCCTTAAATGCCCAAATAGCAAGGGATCAGAGGGACACACTGAATGGATGCATAGGAGACAGAGGTTCTAACACCATTTTATCCCCAGGTCACAGTATTGAGGATCCTGAAAATCCCTGCCAGGGGGATCTTGGTTGTTAGATAATAACTACTCTCCTATTTTTCAGTGGTCACTTCATCCCTCTGACTCAAACAGGTCGCTCAAAGCGGGCACATTTCGAAAAATCGCCAATGGCGGTGATACAAGGAGGATCAAACCCTAATGACGTAATGAAGTCAAGAGATTAAAGGTGGTATTACGGTAACCAAGAAAAATCCTCAATGTCAGGTAGTTTTGTTGCCTACCATGAATTGCATTGATGCCCCAAAGGGGGGATATTATATTTTTTTTCCTCCCAAGTAGAAGGTAAATTCTAACAAAATAGTATATCACTGTTCAATTGTTCAATGTGTGGTATCCATGGTGATGAATACGTCCCCATGTTAATGGGCCCCAGAAGTCAGTCTCCCCTGGGAAAGGTTGCATATATAGTCTCACCATCCATGGTGGTCAGATAAAAGGCTGATCACACAATGGAATAAAAGGAGGACTCTGAGGAAGCTCAGGATACCAACCTCACATTGAAATCCCAACTAAAAGTTATGGCTGAAAACTGTATGTATCATTTTCTCATGGAATCCATTTCCCTTTATAGGACTAAGAGACCCAGGAAGTAAGCAGGAAACCGAGAGTCTGATGTATCTGAGACACCCAAAGGGGGGTACAGTGTGAAGGACCCCGGGATACCCCTGATGGCCAGTCTACCAAGACAAACCCGTCAAGACAGCCAAAGGCAAAAGTGCCCGGAGAAATCCACATTCCACTGGCCAACAGATGATAACCCTTGGATCCACACCTCACTCGGAGTCACCATGCTTGTTTACTGAAGTCACTACACCTACTTGCAGGTGTCTACACCCCATTCAACTATTCCATACCTATCTACAAAGCTGTCAAAGTCCGATTTAAGCCCTATTTCTTCAAAAGTTCTGCCTTGGAAAAATGTTTCAAACGGCTACGGCAATTTTCACAATTTTTCCAAGAGGGGGGATTTGTTAAACTTTCAGTGCGAAATAGAAATACATTTTTATTATTACAGGTCAAGAATTGTGAACTTTGAGGCCTCCATTGACCTTGCTACATATTGAGTCAAAACTCTTTCAGTTTGAAACACACATTGCGTCCATTGTTTGACATGGTTTTGTTTGCCTGAACTTTGAGATGAGAAGCTGTGTCATCTGCCCCAAAAGGAAAATGTGTTTGACAAACTTTTAAATACAATACTCAGAAAGACAGATAAATAAATCGCTTATCACAGGTGGATCGGCCTTTGGGGGAAAAGGTTTACATAAGACATCCTTCCCCTGGTCTTGAAACACGAAAAACCAGAGAGGTCGTAAAACTTTATGTTCAGGCCATGACTCACACAATGGGCGAAACTCAATTTCAGGATAACACCTGTGTTCAACCATACACAATGCAAGTAAACTATTGTTTCCACCCTGAGAAGACAAACAAAACTGTCTGGACAAAGACGAGAATCTGTCATTTATTTACCTAAACACAAACAGGGGGATAAAGTTGTTGAAATCTACACGGAGTCACATAAACATTGTCACTTAGATTGATGAGAACTGCAAATCTCAAAATGAATTTCAGAAAATCATAAATTGATATCTCTGCCCCATCATATACAAAAGGTGTTTTGGAACTATGATGTTATGACAACCTCCTACTGAGAAGTACATTATATTCTATCATATAGTAGTGTCAAATGGTCAGAAATTTCACCCATATTTTATCATCCAGTCCAAATCATAAATGTACTGTTGTTAACATAGTAATCCCTTAAATGGATAATACTCTAATTGGAAACAAACCATGTATAGAAAAAGTTACATATACAAGCTGTTGTGTATCAATATATATAACTGTATATGTATCTATACAATTCTTACTGCTACTAATTGAAGTCTTGGGTTAAAAAGTAAAGTCCAATATATATATTACATAAGATATATTAAATATTAGAATAGTGTTACCAAGATTAATCTTTATTCAGATACCTGGTGGATTAAATGGACGTCATAGATGAGAGCATGATTACATTTTATGTTTTTTTTATAATAGTCTTAAATGGAGAAATTTTAATTAATTTTAATATACTGGTTAACCAAGAGGTGTCACCCTATGACATCACCAGTTAATGAATAAGATGTTCCAACCAATAGGAATAATGTTCCTCCCACTGGGTTTGGCTTATGATAATTTTTACTGCCCTTTTGTTCAACACAAAATAAAAAGAAACCAGAGATGTAATAAGAGAACACAACACAACAGACACACACAAGACACAAGACACATCACACTTACAACATACACACTACTAACAGCCATGCATAGACTCATCTACACAGACGCCATCTTGGTCCACCCTGTATCTGAACCTTTGAGGGACGCCAAAAGAAGCTCCTCCCTAATTGGCCACCATCTTGGAAATGCAGCCATCTTAAAGGAACCTGGTAACTACTATTCTAAGCTAAGCGGCCATTTTAAATATGGTAATTATGCCTTGCTGTTATTTGATTATTATTCAATATTGTTTATGTACTTCCTTAAATGTTTTACATTTCCTATTTAAAGGGTAACGAAAGTACAATCCCAGCCGTATAAACCATATGTAGATTTTTCTCTAAAGAGATGATTTTTGTTTTTATAACATTTTTTAATATCAGATTAAGCGCATTATTTGCAATTTTACGTCTTCCGTTTTGCATGGCTTATTCTCACTTCATCTGCAGTGGAATGACTTTCGGCCATGTGATTCGCAGACTATTGTGGTCTGATTATATAGAATATTAATGTATGGTTCATACTACACCTGGGAAAAACATAATCTTGTTTTATTTTACTTCATCGTTTAGCTAAATATCACATTGCATTTATCGTTTTAAGTTGGTATTTTATGTAAGGTTATCTCTTTGTGTCACTCAAGTATGATCATTTATGGTGAAAATATGTCTTGCGAATAAATATTCTTATATATATATTCCCTACTGTAGACTGCTTCACTAAGATTGGTATATGCTTTTAAAAAGAAATTAACTGATATAAAAAAAAGAACTTGGGAAAATTGCGTGGTATACTATGAGTGTCTGAACAAAATTAATTGGGTTTTTTTTCTTAGATATTAAATTATTTGCCGTAATCGGCTGGAGGCACTGCGTCATAATTCTATTGATAGTTCAGACACCGCCTTTTAGTAATAAATTAAAAATAGTCAAATTTTATACCAAAACGCACAACAGTGTGCAGCAGCCTCTTCAGCACCCCCTAATACTTACCTGAGCCCCATCTCTATCCAGCGATGTGCACGAGTCCCTCGGCCATCTGGGACTCTCCCTCCTGATTGGCTCCCGGGGCTGTCAATCAAAGTCAGTTAGTCAATCAGGAGAGAGAGGGGGCAGGGCCGAACTGCAGCTCCGTGTCTGAGTGGACACAGGGACCTGCAGCTCTACTCAGGTGCCCCCAAAGCAAGTTGTTTGCTGTGAGGGCACTTGACAGGAGAGAGGGGTTCGGAGCAGCTAAAAGGGACCCGAGAAGATAGGATCCAGGCTGATCTTTGCAAACGCAACTTCACAGAGGAGGTAAGTATTTCATTGTAAAAAAACAAACAAATAAAAATGAGACTTTACAATCACTTTAAGTTCAAAGCCACATTGTACAATTGGCAATTAGGCAATTATTCAGAGTCCGAGCATCAGGAGGAAGATTGACCCATCCTACATGCAAGCAACTATCTGGAATCCAGATGAGTGGGTTACACAGAAATTAGATTAAGGAAAGGTAAGCTGACTTGCGGTCTTCAATGAGTTTTATTTGCTGTCCATGTTCACCGGAGTTTTACTTGCTGTCTTGTTTCTTGGCAAATTGGAAACAGCACTATGCATACTCTTACTACATCTTTAGTAACCCTAGAAAGTCCAAGCAGGATAGAAAGAGCTCTGTTTAAAAAGTTATAGTTTAATAGGAAAGAAAAAATTAACTTACTTGCAAAATGACCCTGGTGCACATGGCTGGCATTGTGTGGCATTCTGAATTGAAGAGAAGTAACCTTTAGGAAGAAACAAATTTTGGGTTAGATCATGGCATAACTAGGGAAGTGTGGCCTACCCCACAACTTTAATGGATGTGTTTAACAGTTTAAACCTTAAAACAATGAACAAGCTTTAAACCGCTGTATGGGTTTTGGATATGTCTATTATTCACATAGTATGAATGGGGGGAGAGGTACAAGAACCAGGCTAATATAACCTGCTGGATGCAGCGAGACATTGAAGGAAGTGGCTGGTGCTGGAGAAGAGGAGCTGTGGCAACATATTTCCAATAGGACACAACTACCCAGAGGCAGGGCTGCTTCTAAAAAGATATATACGGAAAGGAGAATGTTCAGCTGATCTGGCCATCTATGATCAGATCAGGTAAAATTTATAAAAGTCCTCCCCGAAACTCAAGGGAAGGAATTGGGAAGGAATTGGCAAGGATGGATTTTGTCCCAATCAATCACTATTGGTTGTGGCAGAGGGTGTCAACTGAGGAACAAGTATCCATGACTATCTAAAGTAAATATGCATGTTCCTCCAGCACTAACTGCTACATTAACCTTCCAAACACTGGATCATACAACACCCAAGTCTGGTGTCTGATGCTCGGATGGGTCAAAAAATGTTGTTAACAATGGTATAGTGGTACTCCAGCTCGTATAAATTATTGGTTTTAAATTTTAAATGTGCTTATTCACTTTTCAAATCAATGGATCAAGGACTATCCAGTGTCCTGTGCAGCAAAAATATTGTACATGTTAAAATAATGCTTCTTCAAGGTCTACTTTATGTAAACATTGATGCCTTACAGCACTCTACCTCAGCAAAGCAACAGACAGAGGGGTCAAATCTGATAAAAATCAATTTGTCTTTTCCAAATTAACTAGGGCATTTCTGCTGGGGCACACATGTTAAATTCTGCATTTTTTTCTAGAAATAACTTTAAACTCCCAAATAATGGGACTTTTGACTTACCGTAAAAGCCATTTCTCTGATGTTCATTGACGGACACAGCTCCTGATTCTTCTTAACCATTGGGTTTAACAGCCCCCTACAGGAGTTACGGTAAGCTTGACCCAGGGGGTATACACACACTCTCAGCTATAGGCACTCAGTTTTATTACAAGCAGTGTCAGAAGAAAGCCAACTCCACAGAGGGGTGGGTGCTGTGTCTGTCAATGAACAGAGAAATGGATTTTACGGTAAGTCATTTTGTTCATTGACGGACACAGCTCTTGATTCTTTTTAACCATTGGGATGTCCCAAAGCAGTGTTAAACATGAGGGGTGGGGAAAAAAGCAGAACAAAATTCCCAAGGCTAACAATAGCCAACCAGGTAACATGGAGCTCAACCATAAACAACTGGAGCTCACCTGAAAAAAACAATATAACCTCAAAGAGGACCAGATCCTCTAAACAGCAGCCAGCAAAACCTTGCGGCCAAAAGAAGCATCCGCAGATGCCAACACATCCACTTTATAAAAATGTTGTAAAGTGTGCAACGACGGCCAGGTGGCCGCCTTGCAAACCTGCATCCCTTACGCTTGATGACGGAAGCCCAGGAGACACTAAGCGCCCTAGTAGAGTGCTCCTTGACAGGGAAAGGAGGAACCTGACCCCTGATGCAATAGGCCTGAACCACCATCTGTCTGATCCATCTTGAAATGGTCGCAGAAGAAGCGGACAACCCCTTGTGAGGTCTATCCGTGAGCACAAAAATAGAGAGTCTGACTTCCTAAAAGACTCCATAGCTGCAAGGTACACCCTTAATTGCCCGGACCACATCCAAGGCATGCAAGGCAATTTCTTTCAGATGTGTAGGCCTGGGACACAGGAAAGGCAACACAATGACTTCATTCAAAGACAATCAGGAGACCACCTTAGAAAGGAATGACAGACAAGGGCATAGCACCACCTTATCCTTGTGAATCACCAATAAGGCGGACAGGATAATACCGCCAGTTCCAAAACCCTGCATGTAGAGGTGATAGCCACTAAAAAAGGCCACCTTCTGGGGCAGTGCAAGCAGGGAAATCTCCCGAATATTTTCAAAGGGAGGCTTCTGTAGAGTGGAAGGCACCACACTAAGATCCCAGGGTGGCAACGGAGCCCGCACTGAAGGAACCAAATGTCGGACACCCTGAAGAAAGATATACACCAGGGAGTGTGAGGCCAAAGGTCATTGGCAAAAGACCACCAAAAGCGAAACCTGGCCCTTGATGGTACTCCAGGCCAATTTCTGTTCAATCCCCATTGAAGGAAGGTTAAGATCCGAGCCACCGAGAAGGAGCAAGGATGAACCCCAAGAAACTCACACCATGCAATGTACGTCTTCCACGTAGGATGGTAGATCTTCCTAGAAGTAGATTTCCTAGCTTTCAACAGCATAAAAAAATCACAGACTCAGACAAACCTCCATCCAAGTCGTCAAAGCCAGCTACTGTAAAGCAGGAGTGAAGATCAGTCCTTGGGACAGCAGATCCTCCCTGAGAGGAAGTCCCCAAGAAGCAGCGGCAACCAGCCATAGCTGATCAGCGTACCAACACCAGCGAGGTCAGTCTGGACGGAATCCCTTCTGCTTTGAACCTGCACTGGAGTCGTGACACAAATTTGAGAGGGCTGGAAGGAACTGGTCAGCCCACCTTAGAATGCTGGCTACTTACAGAGCCGCCAGGACACTACTTTTGCCCCCCTTGGTGATTGGCATAGACCACGGCCGTGACATTGTCCAAATGAATTCGTACCATACACCCCTGAAGATGAATTGTCCAATGAACAAAGGCTGATCACTCGAATTTCCAGAACATTAAAATCGGTAGTCTGGATTCTGCCAGAGTCCGGACCCCCTGAGCACATCTGCTGAGGAGGCCTCCCCACCCAGACAGGGTGGGATCCGTTGGGACAACTGTCCAGTACAGGGGGAGAAAGGATTATCCCTGTCGAAGTGCCTGAGAACTAAGCCATCTCTAGAGACCGTGGATCCTTGCCCCATTTCACCACAATCTCTTTAGCAGAGATCTTGTGTGGAACTGTGCAAACAGACCGCCTCGAGGGTGGACAACAACATCAGGCCCAGCACCCGCATGCAAGCCCAGAGGGATAACCATCTGCTGAACAACAGAAGCTGAATTGCCTCCTGCAAGGTCTGGAGTTTTTCCAGAGGAAGAAACACCCTGGCTGAGGCCGAATCCAGAGTCAGACCCAGACAGTCCAGTTTTGGTGGACAGAACCAAAGAAGACTCCTGAAGGTTTAGAATCCAACCAAACTCCCTTAGAGTTTGCAGAGCAATCTCCAGTTGTCCATCAGAGCAGTCCAGAAGATAATCGTCCAGGTACCCCAGTACCACAATCCCCCGCTGACTCAAACAATGCGAGCACCAGGGCCAACACTTTTGTAAACACCCGAGGTGGCTAGACCAAAAGTTCACAAATCGATAATGCTCCTCGCCCACAGCAAAACAGAGGAAGCATTGGCGATCTGCATATATTGGAATGTGCAGGTAGGCGTCCTTGATGTCGATAGAAGCGAGAAAATCCCCCTGACGTAGGGGCGCCACTACCGTGTAAATGGACTCCACACTGAACTTCTGTACTCGCACAAGCAGTTTAGCGCCTTGAGGTCCAGAGACATCCAAAGACGTACCTTGTCTTTCTTCCTGGGAACTGTAAAGAGGTTTGAGTAAAAACCCCTTAAAACTTTCCTAATCGGAACAATCACCCCTTGAAGGAACAAGGCTTGCACTACCCCAAAGAGACCCGTAAGTAAACTGGGGACAAGTGCAGGTTGGAAAGGAAGAACCTTTCCACAGGATAAGACCGAACTCGATCTCGTAGCCTGACTGAATAACTTTGTGGACCCACGTGTCCTATACCAGGGAGTTCCATGGATCCAGACACCAGCGAAGACGTTCCCTCACCCCAAATACTGGAGAGGGTGCCCCTTCATGCGAAGGTGAGACCTGAGGTGGGACTTGAGGAAGGAGGCTCCGCCTCTGAAACGCGTTGTCCATAGCAACAGCAGAGGCAGTGTACCCGTGTTTGTACCCTCCACCTCGAAGCTCTCTGCAGTTTGTGGCTTCGGCTCCGGCTGAGGCTTCCCCGAGTCGCTGTAGATGACGTCGGCATAGTGCGCAGGCGCACTGGTACTGGCACTCGGTGACCCGGCGGTACAGGAAGTGGAGTGCGGGGTCATAGCGGCGGTAGCCGCAGGTTAGGAGACCAGAGTGTCACCATCTGGAGGGACGGGAGGAGCGAGCAGCTCTTGTTGGAATGCTGATATGCGATTGCCAAGAAGATAAAGTGTGAGTGCATTTTAACTGTACTGTGTTAATTGTCCTATAATAAAGCGTTATTGCCCGAGGTCTGCGTGCGCTTCCCTTTATAGATTGGAACCCCTTCATGCAAAACCTCTTATGAGCCAAGGAGAATGGCCCACATCTACGACAGGGCTCCTTCCCTTTGGTAGCCTGCGGAAGAAGAGTACTCTTCCCCCTGCGAGACCCTTAATGTCAAGGAAGCTCCAAACAGAAAATCCCCTACAAAGGAGGAGATCAGATAGAGGTCTGGTCTGCAGACCGGTATTTCAGCCAAATAATATGCCAAAGAACCACTGCTGATAAAGACAGGCTAAAAATCAAAAGGAGCCGCATCCAAACAGGCATCATAGATAAACTGTAGCCCCTGGACCAACATATCCAACAGCTCGGTAAGACAGGGGGAAGCAGTTTCCCCTCCAGGTCCCGCCATGAAAGTTTAGCCCACTTGGACAGAGCTTGCGACACCAGGGCAATAGTAAATACTGGTCTAAGTGCCGAACCAGCCACAGTGAACATATGGCAGGCCAGAGCCTCCGCTCTCCTATCAGCTGGATATTTAAAAGCCTGGGACTCTTCAACCGGAATGAAGGTAGCTTTATTTGACCTGGAAACCGATGAGTCCACTACAGGTGGGACCGTCCACCTTTAATGCAGTTAATCCTCAAAGACACCGCAGCAAAAAATGCTTATGAACCACTGCATTTTGGACAACCCCACTGTTTTGTGACAATGTTGTCAAAGTAAGCGTAAAAGGGAACACCCTTACTGCTTTGGAGGGCCTGTGGGTGCCAAAAGGGACCGAGCCTCCGGAGCAGCATAAACTGCAACCTCCACTTTTAAAAGTGTCATACACTGACACATACAGTGCATCTACCAGCGCCTTTTTATGGGCAGCTAAAAGGAGCAGAGGAATCATCCTCACTATCGGAGCACTCAGGGTGCGTGGACGCAGACCCAGTAGGGTCGTTATATTCTAAGCTCATCCGTAAAAAACATAACAATCAGGGGAGGCCACCAACTGCGATCCCGCAAAGGGGACGCCGACTAAAGGGTCCACGAATGGACCACACAAAAAAAAAAAACAAGGGGGTCGCCCTGCGAGCCCTCTATAGAGGGCATAATAGGAAATAGCGTCCTTAAAAAGGGGTCCACCCGCCGTGACATAAACGCGCAGGCAGGGTACCCTGATGGTCCCACAGCACTAAAAGGGGTAGGTGCCCCACACAATAATGGTGACAAGGCTGTCATTTAAAAAATTAAGCGCCCCCACAGTACCACCTCTTCCAACGGAGGAGCCAAGCTGACCACAGGGCCTAGCAGGCCGGAAGACGCGGCCTAAATTTTGGGAAGGCCCAGCCGCAAGTGCATAGATCCAAGCCTAGCAGATGCCCAAAGGAAGATTGGGGGCTTCAGCTAAATGCACTGGGGCCGCCCCCCAACTGAGGCGCCCGACTCGGCCGCAAGGCCTAGTAGGCCGCAGCCTAAATTTTTGTTGGCGCTCAGCAACTTGCTTGTGAGCCCCAGCGGTGCAGGGGAGGGCGGATGCCCAAACGGGAGGCAGTGGATTAAGCCACCCTCACAGGGGCCGCCTCACTTAGTTTCTGACCAGTAGGCCGCAAAGCCGCGGCCTAAATTTTTGGCCAGATCTGGCCGCATGTTTTGTGTACCTGCGGATGCTAAACTAGCACTTCCCCAGCCCAAAAACCGCCACAGGGAGCCCAGAGGACATCCCTGCCCCAGTCACCAACCCTCGTTGCTCACAAGGAAAAACCCGGTCAGCAGCAACTCCAACCAGCCCCCCCTAATAGCATGTGGTAACAGCCAGCTCATAACCTCACCCAGGGGGGAGGGGCCAAAATAACCAACAGTGACCACCAAAATTTTAGAGGGGCTGGGGGGGAGAGGAACCCGGGGTTCCCACCGTCCCAGGGAGGGACCCATGTCCACCCCGAAATCCTCCAGGAGTAGAGGGGGGGGGGGGGGACAGATACTTACCATACCAGGAAGAGGGTGGCCACTTCCCTGGACAGACCACCGCTCCATCGTAATGTGAGTGCTGTCGGCCAGGAGAAATGCTGTGATCAGGCCAGGTCCTATGCATCCTAAAGAGACGTTTAACTCGCAGGCCAGCCCCTGTCCAACGGGGTTATGTCGCGGCCAAACTAGCGTGGAGCTCCGGTCTGCACGCGTTTGCTGGCCAGACTGGGGGGGGGGGGGGAATCTCTGGATCTAGATTATCCAGTCCGTTGCCCAGTCCTAAAATTGATTGTAGTTTCTCACAGGAACAAAATAACATAGGAAAGATAGGAAAAAAAGAAAATCGCTAGGACCAGAGATCCCAGCAAGGAACTAGGTCCTTACTCCCGACTAGGCAGAAAAAAACTGAATGCCTATAACTGAGAGTGGGTGTATACCCCCTGGGACTGCCCATAGGCGTAGTCAAGCTTTTTCCTGCCTAGAGTCTTACTGCTGTAGGGGGCAGTATAACCCAATGGTTAAGAAGAATCAGGAGCTGTGTACGCCAATGGACGAAAGAGAAAATATTTTCTGAAAGCAAAGACCATGGAGAATAAAATAGTGGCAGTTGCAATTTTGTATGTCACACTATATATGCATAGCTGTTAATCCAAAGCATATTTTCAGGAAAAAATATACTAAAACAAATTTTAGGGCAAACAACCAACTTTTGGTAAAATCTAAAAGATGTGGTTGTGCCAAGTAAATAGATACCGAGCATGTCATGCCTTAAAGAGGAAGTAAACCCTCCTCTGCAACTTGTACTAATAAGGCTTACCTATAGGTACTGTAAATATCTCCTAAACATGTACCCTTTAGGAGATATTTACTTTGCATGCAGCCAGTGACATCACTGGCGCATGCGCTCGTGCCATTCCTTCAGAGCCCCGTGCCATGACCGTCGGCTCCCGCATGCATGCGTGGGAGTGACATCATCGCGGCTCCAGCCACTCAGATGGCCGGATGCCGCAAACCCGGAAGAAAGGCGACAGAACAGGTCACCCATGAGACAGGTGAGCGGTCGGCACTGCGAGGCTTCGTTCTAAGGTAAGCATTTCATAATGAGCTAGTATGCGATGCATACTAGCTCAATATGTGTTTGTCTTTCAGGTGTTTGTTTTTTTTTTTTTTTTTTTTTTTTTTTTAATTCTGAGGTTTACCACCTCTTTAAAAAAGTGTACATGCCTGCGAAATTGCAAAAGACTACAATACCCCAAATGTTCTATATGTCTTAAAAGCCTTTACAGGACATAGGTTAAGAGTTAAACATGAATTATGGCCCTAGAACTACTGCTTTCACTCTGATGTTTGAGGCAATACCTCACTTGTGTTATTTTACAGACATGTGCATGCCCTGCAAGTTTGCATTGAATGCGGGTGCATACATTTTTTTACATTTTTCCACTTCTGTTCTTATAATATTATTGCTATCACAAGAGGACTAAGAAGCCAGCTTGGGCAGATGACAGGTACCCTTTATGGAGACATCAGGGGTCTATTGCACCCTCAATGTCTCCCCTGCCCTCCACACTTCAGCTACTCAAGCACAGATTGTGCTTGAATATCTTCTGCTTGGTTCATTGATCTTCTCCAGCTTTCGATGTTACAGCATTTTACCACAGCCCTGAGATCCCAGAAGGAATGGGAGCCTGAGAAACTGCAAGAGCCAGCGATGGCCTACACCTTCAGGTCCCCTTAAAAGTGAATGGTTGGCTCTAGAAAGTTGCCTGAAAGCTGATCGCTGGCAGTAGACAAAATCAATACCAAGCTTACAGCAGAAACCATGAACTTGCTATAACCCCTAGACACTTGATATCTTTTGCACTGCCAGAGCTGGGCTTTAATCCTGTAAGTTCTGCTATTGCATTCCATCATATAAATACATGAACATACCTTTTTCACACGATGTACACAACACGGATGCGCTTGCATTAGAAAAAGATCCTGGCTGACATGACTGGCAAACCTCACTTTTTGAAGTGCTACAGGAAGAATAGCAAAAAAAAAAAATATATATTACTTCCATATTTATTGTATCACATAGACATAATGAGCCTGTTAAAAGAGGAGTAGATATGTGGGGTTTATACATCTGGCCTGTAGATGTCACCATTTACAATCGTTACATCTATAATACTTTCTATAAACTGTAAAAGTTAAATGCAGTTCCTGTTATGGGATACTCAGAAGCCTGCATAGATATTACTGACATCTGAACTTGTTACTAAAGCATTCTATAAATCTTTATTAACATTTTCTCCCTTTAATAAGATATGCACCAATATAGATAAATGGAGTAATTTTGGTGAAAATGATTTGCCAAAGGTACCAATTTCACCGCCTGCAAAATGTCACTCAAATTCCACCTGTGCCCAGATTATGGACAGTAAATCATTCCTAAACAAAACAAGAGATTTAAAACAAATCTATCACTGACCACTATAGTTGCATAAAAACTGAATTTAAAAATATAACTAAGACTCACAGAAATCACAGCCCTTTTTGTGTTTTTTGTGCCTCTGTTGTGAACTTTGAAGATTAATTTCTCCACAATGCCCATAGCTACAGAGACTTTTACTGATTCTTTACAATATGTAAATACTTTTAGTGTACATAATCTGGGCCCAGAATCACTTAATTGAAAACTTAGTGTTGCTCAATAACTGCTTGTTCCTTTCAATACACGTTTATAGCCTATGATAAATTACAAGCAGTTCTGCTTTAAGTGCCAGTTCACAATATCTGCATTTTTCTTCAAGGATAAACACAGGTAACTACAATGACACAAAGAAAATAGTCATGTGTGTCATGTTCACTCCAGAACACCGCTGTGTTTCAGAGCTGTGTGATATTATGCAACATGTCTACATAATATCCCACTACTCTGAGTGACCCTGCATGCCACTGAACCATAAGTGCAGTGCATCGGCTGCTGTGCAGTAATGTGAATGAAGTGTCACTTTTTAAACTTTGAATACATTTTGATAAAAAAAAAAAGGGGGGGGGGGCTGTGTGATGCGATAAAATGTATACCCCTGTGCAGGCAGCAGTGTTTTGGGCTGCGGGCTAGTATGAAAGTGTTAAGTAAAAATTAAATGTCAAATTTATATGACTTACTTGGTATAAAAGCCCTGTGGACATGGCAGGCAATCAGCTTGACCACTCTGTGGCTGATAATATCCAGACTGGCAAGGTAAGCAATATGAGGCGTTTACACAGGCACCGCTGGAACAGCACAGACAAACTTCTATACCTGTTGTAAAGAAAGGACATATGAGTATAAAGGATTTATTTTTTTCCTCCCTCTTTCTCGATCTCCCTCTCTCTCGAAAAATTTCTGCAGCATTGAAGGTCCCAATGAGCACAGTGGCCTCCATCATCCGTAAATGGAAGAAGTTTGGAACTACCAGGACTCTTCATGGAGCGGGCAGCCCGGCAAAACTGAGCGATCGGGGGAGAAGGGCCTTAGCCAGGGAGGTGACCAAGAACCCGATGATCATTCTGACAGAGCTCCAGCATTTCTCTGTGGAGAACAACAAAAGAAAAAAAATCTCTGCAGCACTCCACCAATCAGGCCTGTATGGTAGAGTGGCCAGACGGAAGCCACTCTGCCTGGAGTTTGCCAAAAGGCACCTGAAGGACTCTCAGACCACAAGAAACAAAATTCTCTGGTCTGATGAAACAAAGTTTGAACTCTTTGGCCTGAATGGCAAGCGTCATGTCTGGAGGAAAACAGGCAATGCTTATCACCTGGCTAATATCATCATTACAGTGAAATGTGGTGGTAGCAGCATCATGCTGCAGGGATGTTTTTTAGCGGCAGGAACTGGGAAACTAGTCAGGTTTGAGGAAAAGATGAATGCAGCATTGTACAGAGATATCCTTGATGAAACCATGCTCCAGAGCACTCTGGAGCTCAGACCAGGGTGAAGGTTCATCTTCAAACAGGACAACGCCCCCAAGCACACAGCCAAGATAACAAAGGAATGGTTACGGGACAACTCTGTGAATGTCCTTAAGTGGCACAGTTAAGAGTCCAGACTTGAACCCAATTGAACATCTCTGGAAAGATATGAAACCGGTTGTGCACCGACGCTCCCCATCCAACCGGATGGAGCTTGAGAAGGCCTGCAAAGAAGAATGGTAGAAACTTACCAAAAATAGGTGTGCCAAGCTTGCAGCATCATATTTAAAAGGACATGAGGCTGTAACTGGTGCCAAAGGTGCTTCAACAAAGTATTGAGCAAAAGCTGTAAATACCTATGTACATGTGATTTTTTTTCATTTTTTATTTTTAATAAATTTGCAAAGATTTCAAACAAACTTCTTTCATGTTGTCATTATGGGGTATGGTTTGTAGAAAATAATGAATTTAATCCATTTTGGAATAAGGCTGTAACATAACAAAATGTGCAAAAAGTGAAGTGCTGTAAATACTTTTCGGATGCACTGTATATACACACACTGTAGCCATTTTATTAGATACATATTTGATACGCATTGTCACCAAGAATACTCAAGTAGACTGGTGCACTGGGATAATGCCAACATATGCAAAGAACATCATTCCCCCACACTATTACATCATCCTTTACCTCTGACACAAGTGGTAGAGGGGCGCTGGACAGATTTTCACAGGTTATCAAAATGTGGACAGAGTCATTACTTGACCCCAATTGGCCTTTATTTGGCAGCTCACCGTAAAGATGGGAATACCCAAGGAGAGAACTTGAGAAAACCAAGCGCAATAGGTCAAATAGTGTCAAATGTAAAATTCTTAGAACAAAGTCTTTATTGCTCAACTGGTTACAACAAGCTTGGCAAAGGACATCCAATGCATTTTGGGGGTCACACAAGCCTCCTTCTTCAGAGTTGGGTGAAAAGGCAGAATGTTAAATGGACTCCAGAGTAGACTGATCTGCAGGCAGAAATGTTATAAAACAGTGCTGTTGTTTAAGCTTGCTACTTCTACGGTGAACACCAGCACTGACTGTTGTTTAGAACATGTAGATCAGTCTGCTTTGGAGTACCTTGAGGCCAAATTTGTCTTTTTGTAAATTTGTAATCATTTAGGCAATACAATTCTAAGGACGTTTCATTCGGCGCTCTTTAACCTCTGACACAAGATATGGGTTCATAAATGCATATAGTCATGCATTTCAAAGATTACATAATTAAGCTGGTTGAAAAAAGATCATCCAGTTCAATCAATAAAGAGGAAAAAAAAACAAACATACAAATTGAAAACCTCCCTGTACACTATCCAATACCCACAGTTGATCCAGAGGAAGGCAAAAAAACCCCAATAAATCATGATCCATTTGCTCCAGCGGGGGGGGGGGGTGGGTTCTGTAAATAATTCCTGATCCCCCAAGAGGCGATGGGATATTCCCTGGATTAAGTTTACCTATACATACTAGTACTCAGTTATCTTATATGCATTTGGGAAAGAATCCAGGCCAACATAACCGGGGTTCTTGAGGGAGTCAATTCCACATCTTCACAGCTCTTACTGTGAAGACTTTCCATATTTGAAGATTAAGTCTTTTTTCCTTGAGATGTAAAGAGAGCCCCCTTGACCACTGTGATGACCTTAAATGTGAATAATTCAACACCAAGTTTACTATATGGACCATTTATGTATTTATACATGTTGATCATATCTCCCTTCCCTTTAATCTCCTCTTCTCAAGAGAATAAATTCAGTTTTTCTAATCTTTCCTCATAGCGGAGCTCCTCCATGCCTCTTACATTGGTTGCCCTTCTCTTCACTTACTCCAGTTCCCGGATATCCTTTTTGAGAATCAGTGCCCAAAACTGAACTGCATAGTCCAGATGAGGTCTTGCTAATGATTTGTACAGGGACAAAATTATATATCTCTCTCTCCGCAGTCTATACCTTTTTTAATACAAGAAAGGGTTTTGCTTGCTTTGGGAACAGCAGCTTGGTATTGCATGCTATTAAGCTTATGATCTACCAAATAGCCCAGATCTTTCTCCACTATTGGTTCCCTCAGTTGTACTCCCTCTAGTATGCATGATGTATGCATATTCTTAGCCCCCCAGGTGCATAACTTTAAATTCATCAACAATTAACCTCATTTGCCACATATATGCCCAATTAAACAGTGCATTAACCACTTGCCGACCGCCGCACGACTATCTACGTCGGCGGTCAGCCCCTCACAGGCAAACTAACGTAGGGCTACGTTGCTTGCTTGTGAGGGTCTAGGGAGCGAGCGCGCGCCCCCGGAGGCGCGCTCCCGCGTGGTCACGGACCCCCCCGCGCGTGTGACCAGCGGACCCGATGTCCGCCGGTCACTCGGCGATCGGCGGGGGAGAGGGAGAATGTCAGGCAGCTTGTGTAAACAAACTGCCTGTCATTCTCCTCGCTGCAAAGACACTGATAAAACGGATCTGGTATGTAGATCCGTTGATCAGTGTCCTTACAGCTAGAGCCACAGCCAATCACAGTAGAAACCACGCCCCTAGGGACACACACAGCCCCTCCCTTCCAAATAAAGTTAACCCCTTCACTACCAGTGTATTTTTACAGTAACAGTGCATATGTATAGCACTGATTACTGTAGAAATGTCACTGGTAACCCCAAAAGTGTCAAAAATGTCAGTCAAGGGTCCGATCTGTCCGCCGCAATGTCGCAGTACCGCAAAAAAAATCGCAGATCGCCGCCATTACGCGTTAAAAAAAAAAACAACAAAAATGACAAAAATCTTTCCCTTTGTTAGTAAACGCGATAACTTTTGCGCAAACCAATCAAAATACGCTTTTTGCGATTTTTTTTACCAAACATAGGTAGCATAAAACAAATTGGCCGAAAATTTTTAAAAATTTTGATTTTTACATTTTTTTTGGGGGGAATTTCATATAAAAAAATGTGAAAAATATTGCTATTTTTGCAAAATTGACGCTCTTTTTTTGTTTATAGCGCGTGATCAAAAAAATCGCACAGGTGATCAAATACCACCAAAAGAAAGCTCTGTTTGTGGGAAAAAAAGGACGTCAAATTAGTTTAGGTACAGCGTCGCACGACCGCGCAATTGTGCGTTAAATTCACGCAGTGCCGAATCGCAAAATACCCCCTGGTTGGAATGGGGGTAAAATCTTCCGGGGCTTAAGTGGTTAAGGTCAGCTTGTAAGTTGGAGACATCCTGTAAGGACTTTATTCCACTGCATAGCTTGGTGTCATCTGCAAAGACTGAAATGGTAATTTTAATCCCAGACCCTAGATTATTTATAAATGTATTAAAAAGTAATGGTCCCAACACTAAACCTTGGGGTTACACCACTGATAACCTTAGACCATTCTGAGTGAGAATCATTAACAACTACTCTCTGAATTCGGTCTTTTAGCCAGTTTTCTATCCATTTACAAACTGATCTTTCCAAGCCTGTAGACTTTATCTTACACATTAGCCATCTCTCGGGAACTGTGTCAAATGCTTTTTCAAAATCCAAGTGTGAGGAGTGTCACTTTGGGTGGGGGGGCACGTGGATCCCAGCTTCCCTTGGAGAGGTTGGGAAAATTGGATTTTTGACTTACCATAAAATCCTTTTCTCTTAAGCTCATTGACAGACACAGTCCTCTTTGATTAATATCAGTAGGGTTATACTGCCCCCTACAGGAGTAGGACACTAGGCAGGAAAAACTTTCTGGCCACACCTTTGGGGCAGTCCCAGAGGGTATATCCTCTCTCTCCCTGCTACAGGATGTCAGTTATGTCACAAAGCAGTGTCAGAGAATTTAACCCAACCCAACTCAAAATAGAGGGGTGGGTACTGCGTCTGTCAATGAGCTTAAGAGAAAAGGATTTTACGGTAAGTCAAAAATCAATTTTTCTCTGTCGCTCATTGACAGACGCAGTCCTCTTTGATTAATATCAGTAGGGACGTCCCAAAGCAGTGCCACAAATGAGGGGTGGGATAACAGAAATCAAAATCCAATCCAGAAGGCCCAACCGGAGCCAACCAGAAGCATCAAGGACTCATCGAGCAAAAAGATGAGAGCCAAGTGAAGAACCCAACAAACCCTCGAGGTAGACCAACGGTCTCCTCAAACAGCGGCCTGCAGAGCCTTGCGGCCAAAAGAGGCATCTGCCGATGCCAGCACATCAACCTTATAAAATTTTGTAAAGGTATGAACCGACGATCAGGTAGCCGCCTTGCAAACCTGAACCACTGACACCTGATGGCGGAAGGCCCAGGAAGCACTAAGCGCCCGAGTGGAGTGCGCCTTAACAGGGAACCCGACCCTTAATAGAATAAGGCCGGTACCACCGTCTGTCTGATCCATCTGGAGATAGTCGCGGCAGACGCAGGCAACCCCTTTCTAGGGCCATCCGTGATCACTAACAGTGAATCCGTCTTACGGAAAGATTCCGTAGTAGTCAAGTACACCCTAATCGCCCGAACCACATCCAAGGAGTGTAACGCAAACTCCCGAGGATGACTGGGCTTAGGACACAGGGAAGGTAGCACAATATCCTCATTTAGATGAAAATCTGAAACCACCTTAGGGAGGAAAGATGGATTCGGACGAAGAACCACCTTATCCCTATGAACCACCAGATATGGGGAACGACAGGACAATGCAGCCACTTCTGACACCCTGCGTGCAGAAGTGATAGCCACCAGAAAGGCCACCTTCTGGGATAAAGTAAGCAAGGGAATCTCCCTAATATTTTCAAAGGGAGGTTTCTAAAGAACCGACAACACCAAATTAAGATCCCAGGGCGGCAAGGGCGCGCGCATCGGCGGAGCCAGGTGTCGCACCCCCTGGATGAAATTCCGCACCAAGGAATGAGTAGCCAGAGGCTTCTGAAAAGATTGCTAATGCTGAAACCTGACCCTTGATAGTGCTCAAGGCCAGTTTCTGCTCAACCCCCTGTTGCAGAAAAGCCAATATTCGGGTCACCGAGGAAGAACGTGGAGGAAACCCAAGGGATTCACACCACGCGATATAAGAATTCCATGTGCGATGATAGACTTTTCTGGAAGTCGCTTTCCTCGCTTTAATAAGAGTAGGAATAACTGAAGCTGACAACCCCTTGTCCTTCAGCACCTGGGTCTCAACAGCCAGGCCGTTAAAGCCAGCAATCGTAAAGCAGGATGGAAGATCGGTCCTTGAGACAACAGATGCTACCTGAGAGGAAGTCGCCAAGGAGCGTCTGCGACCAGCCTGACCAGGTCGGCGTACCAAGCCCGACGAGGCCAGTCCGGAGCCACCAGGATCACTGGAATTCCCTCCACCTCTATCCTGCGAAGAAGTTTCGGAAGCAATTTGAGAGGAGGAAAAGCATACAGTAGCTGATACTGCCCCCACGGGGAGACCAGCGCGTCTGCGGCGTCCGCTAGAGGATCGCGGGAGCGGGCTACAAACCTCCGCGCCTTCCTGTTGAGTCGAGATGCCAACAGATCCACATCCGGGGTGCCCCAACGAAGGCACAGTTGATGAAATACCTCTGGATGAAGAGACCATTCCCCTTGATCCAGAATCTGACGGCTGAGAAAATCTGCCTGCCAATTCTCCACCCCCGGAATGAATACCGCGGAGAGGGCTGGAACAAATCGTTCCGCCCAACGAAGGATGCTGGCCACTTCCATGGCCGCCAGGACACTCTTGGTGCCCCCCTGGTGATTGACGTAAGCCACGGCCGTGGCATTGTCCGACTGGATCCGCACCGGGCTGCCCCGGAGCTGCTCGGTCCAGTGAATCAGACAAAGTCTGATCGCTCTCAGTTCCAATACATTTATCGGTAACCTGGATTCTTCCAGGGACCAGAGCCCCTGAGCAGATTGTCTGCCGAGAACCCCACCCCACCCGGATAGACTGGCATCCGTGGGGACAATCGTCCAATAGATTGGAAGAAATTACTTCCCCTGACTGAGCATTGGTGACCGAAGCCACCAAACCAGAGATTCCCTGGTCCGTTCGCTCAGCCGGATCCGATTGTCCAGGGAATCGGGATTCCGGTTCCATTTGAGAAGAATCTCTTTTTGAAGAATCCGGGTATGAGACCGGGCAAACGGTACTGCCTCGAAGGAGGCCACCATCAGTTCCAGAACCCTCATGCAAGTTCGCAAGGGAAGGCCAGTTGACGGTCAATAATAACTGAGTCGTCGACTGAATCTTCCGGAGTTTCTCCGGCGGGAGAAACACTTTTGCCAAGGATGTATCCAGAGTTAGGCCCAGATAGTTCAGTCTCCTGGTGGGGACCAGGGATGATTTCTGCCGGTTCACCAGCCACCCGAACTCTTCCAAAGAGATCATAGTGATCTCCAAGTTTAGCAACAGAGCCTGTGGAGACTCCGCACGGAGTAGAAGGTCGTCTAGGTAGCCTAGAACCGAAATGCCCCGCTGTCGCAACAGTGCCAAAACTGGGGCCAAGACCTTTGTGAAGACCCGGGGAGCAGAGGCGAGACCAAAGGGTAACGCTGTAAACTGATAATGGTTCTCTCCCACGGAAAAGCGAAGAAAACGCTGATGTCCTGCGTAAATGGGAATGTGAAGATAGGCATCCTTGATGTCTATGGACACCAGAAAATCCCCCTGATGCAGGGAGACCACTACTGTGCGAATGGACTCCATCTTGAATTTTTGCACCTGGACAAAATGATTGAGTGCTCTCAAGTCCAGAATTGGACGCACCTTGCCCTCT
This sequence comes from Pelophylax lessonae, assembly GCF_965119305.1. Classification (NCBI taxonomy): domain Eukaryota; kingdom Metazoa; phylum Chordata; class Amphibia; order Anura; family Ranidae; genus Pelophylax; species Pelophylax lessonae. The sequence goes on along the minus strand of NC_138768.1, from coordinate 810,916,753 downwards.
TTTCTGGGTATTGTGAATAGGTTCGAATAGAACCCCTGAAAACGTTCTGTCCGAGGAACGTGGACCACCACTCCTTGTTGCATTAAATCCGTCACTGCCCCCGCAAAGCTTCTAAGCGGTCCGGGGATAGTCGGATATTGGAAGGGAAGAACCACACCGGTGGAAGTGATCGAAATTCAATCTTGTATCCCGACCGTATGACCTCTTGAACCCATTTGTCTGGAATCCTGGAGAGCCATGGGTCCGGAAACCGGTGAAGACGTCCCCCCACCCCAGATATGGGTGGGGGCGCACCTTCAGGCTGTATTGGTCTTATCTTCAGGTCTGGCAGGGCCAGACCTTTGTTTACTCGACCAGCGCCCTTTGAAACCCCCTGGGGGGGCTTTGGAGGACTTCGCCTTATCGCCCGCCCCAGAGGAGCGAAAAAACTTCTTATGAGCGGAAAAAGAAGGTCCCTGTCTGCGACGAGGTCCTTTCCCCTTAGTAGTCTGTGGTAAAAAGGTGCTCTTGCCACCAGTGATACCCTTGATGATCTCATCCAAGGTGACACCAAACAGGCGATCCCCCTTGAAAGGGGAGATTAGTCAAAGCTTTTTTGGAAGCTTGAGCCGCCGACCAGCATTTTAACCACAGCATGCGCCGAAGGACCACCGCCGAGATTGATATGCGCCCCATTAATGGAGCGGTGTCCAGGGCGGCGTCACAGACAAACTGTAGCTCTTGTACCATCTGCTCCAGCAAGTCCGATACTGCCGGGGGGGGACTTCTCCCCTCCAGATCTCGGCGTAACAACTTGGTCCACTCTGTCAATGTTTGTGCAACCAGAGCAATGGTGAACACTGGCCTTAAGGCTGACCCTATCAGGGAAAATATAGAGCGGGATATAGATTCCGCTTTACGGTCCACCGGATCCCGAAAAGACGGAGCGTCCTCCACCGGGATAAGAGTAGCTTTATTTAATCTGGAAATCGGTGAATCCACCGACGGTGGTACCGTCCATTTATTAAGGAGGGATTCTTCAAACAGATAGCGTCTAGCAATCCGTTTGGAAATACCAGGGGTTCGTTTTGGACGGACCCATTCTTCCTTAATTATATCTTGAAAACATTGGGGTAAAGGAAATACCTTTGTCATCTTGGTAGGCTTTCGAGTACCAAAAGCAATTTCAGTATCAACCGCTTCCGTAGGTATAAGCTCAAGTCTTAAAGTTTCCCGCACAGACACAATCAGTGCACCTACCAGCGCTTCATCTTGCGCTATAGCGGAGGGAGAAATGTCTTCCTCGCTATCCGAGTATATGGGATACGAGGCACTAGCCCCAGAAGAGGGACCTGCAGCCGCCGCGACAGGCTCAGAATCTGTATCTGAAGTGTCAGACGAAATGGGGGTAGGCGGGGGTCGCTTTTTAGCCCCCCGTCCCTGACTGGCCACCTCCACCCGGGATACAAAAGACTCCAAAAACCGCTGACAATACAGTCAGTAAGTGGAGAACTGGAGGGTCCTGCGGCCACCTCGAGGGGATCAGGTGGGGATACATGTGTGGCAGGGTCCATGACAAATCCAGGAACACTTGCCAGCAAACAAGGATTGCAAAAAGAAAAAATTTTTTTTGTATGTAATCCCCCAGCGCAACAGCGCCCCTCAGTGCCACCTGCTTCGGACCCCCACAGAGAGAGAGAGACCCCAAGGGCTCACCACCTGATGCACAGAAGCTTCTACCGAACTGCTCTCAGCGCTCTCAGCGCTGTCCTTACAGAACATGAAGTCTTTTGGATCGATTTACCCGGGTAAAGGAGGCGGCACCGCCCCTTTACATGCCTTCCGGCACTCCCACCGCTACTCCTCGAGGTAGCTGGGTGTCCAAGATGGCCGCCGCCATGCAGGAGACATTAGGCTACGCCAAAATGGCGGCCGGCGGAAGTATGGCGGCTCCGTGATACAGCTGCATCGCTATTAGAGGACTCCCGTGCGATAGGTAGGTGCCTGATAGTATCACCCCTCTGCACGACTGTTTTAACAGTAACGCCAGCGGCGCCCTGTCTCCATCCCTGACCGCATCAGTCATGGATCCTTAGTCCCCTGGGAGCTCCAGTTTGTCTGCCAATGACTCTACTTGCTGAGCCACCTGGAATGCTGTTTTTACAATGCAGACTTTCCTTGCAGTGACAGACTCATATAGATTGTCAGCTCCCAAACCAAGCCTCCTGGAATGGTATACCTTACTCACCACTCACATTAGCAAGGGGGAGATCTGTGAAGTGTGTCACTGGATGGAGGGGAACCCCGGATCATGAGGGTCCGACCATCCACAGAGGGGCCCGCATCTATTCCCAAAACCCGACAGGGGGAGAGGGGGAACATTCTACTCACCATACCGGAACAGGCGGGCACCCACTCCTAACAGAATCCCTCTCCACCGAGGTGGGGGGGCTGTCGACCAATAAGGACGCCGCGACTCAGTTTCCTGACTGGTCGTAGGCGACCTGGCGAGACGTTTAACTCGCGGGGCCAGTCCCCGTCCAGTGGGACTATGTCGTGGCCGACCCAGCGCGGAGCTAGGGCCTGCACGCGCTCGTAGGCTGGCTGGGGTGACCACTGGATCTCAACATCCAGCCCGTCGCCCAGCTCCAGCATAATTGCTTGAAGATCTCACAGGAACAAAAACTGGAGAGAAAATGCTAACTAAAAAAGATTGATCTAAAAAAGCTTGCCAGGACCAGAGATCCCAGCAAGGAACTTCGGTCCTTACTCCTGACTAGGCAGAAAAAAAACTAACATCCTGTAGCAGGGAGAGAGAGGATATACCCTCTGGGACTGCCCCTAAGGTGTGGCCAGAACGTTTTTCCTGCCTAGTGTCCTACTCCTGTAGGGGGCAGTATAACCCTACTGATATTAATCAAAGAGGACTGCGTCTGTCAATGAGCGACAGAGAAACCCTTGTTTCAGCTCCCCTTGCCCCTCTTATGTGTAAGTTACCCTGTGTCTATTAGGGGCACAGGGTGACCGAGAAAATGATGGACAGCTACCTAATGGACACGAGAATGTGGCAGCCTGGGACTGTTGTACAGGAAGATGTCAGGGGACCCTAACTTTGGGAGCGATCTGGAGTGGTGGTTGGAGGAAATTATGGATTACAGATCCTGAACATCTCGGAATCTGGGCACTGGACGACATAGAATTTCTGGCAGTTCAGGAATGGGAGCTGGAGATCGCCTACAGACGGCTGCTAGACTCTACTCAGTGCCAAGGCTGGGCTCTATTTGCCTGGGACTATACAGAAGTACCAGCTGACAGTCCTGAAATCTCATCTGAAGCGTCAGCAACGTGGCAGAGTAACAGTGTGCTTTGCCCATCTCCGCCCACAGCTATGGAAGCGGAGGTCTTATGGTGGATGCAGCAAGTGTTGATTGACCTTGATGAACCTGTTTCTGCACAGGACTAGCTTGGATAGAGGAATGAGTCTGTCCAGAGCTGGATAAAGGTACGAGAGAGCAGCCAGCTCATCTTCCCAGCTGCAGTTCAAGGGCTTGGGGGAAGAGGAAGCTGCCCTCATTTCCCAGCAAAGGATCACAGAAAACATGGATGTGACTTTTTATCGAAGGATGTTATGGATGATGAGTCACCTGCCAAAGTGTTTGCACTAGGCCCAAAAGCCACCAGCCCGTGCCCTGGACTTTCAGCAATCTCAGAGACTGGGGATTTAATAGACTTTTCTGTAGAAGAAGAACCACCTAGCGAACCTCCAGCAGAACAGCGGGCATCAATCATGGCAGAACATCACTGAGGTCTGCCCAGCACCAACAGCAGCTTCAGGCTTCCTGAGAGGAGGGGCAGCTGGCCTTTCTCTGACACCACTGACAGGGACATGGGATTTCCTGCCAGCAGCATCTGTGGTGTTACAAGAAACTTCTGCAGCTGAAGCGTTGACAACTGGACAGAGGGTTCAAGACCTCTGCACTACACCTGCGGCAGTTCCGGAGGCCCAGGGTGAGAAGGTGGCAGTAACTCCCTAGCAGCAGATCAGGATCCAGGGGGAGAAGGGAGAGTAGGTTGTCGTCCTCCCTTCCCAACAGTCAGTCAGAGCAGAGGAAACGGTCACTCCCCAACAGCACTGTAAGGACTTAGGAGCAAAGGAAGTTGTCCTCGCTCAACAGCGGGATTTGAGGAGTCTGGGAGATGAAGCAACTGGCTCATCTCCTCAATGGCAGATACACAGTTCAGAAGAGAAGGGGATCGTCCTTACTCCCCAGTGAGAGATCCATAGTCTGGGAGTGGAGGAAGCCGGCCTCCTTCCCCAACAGTTAGCCGGAACTGATTATGTGGAGTCCCCAGCAGAAGAGCTGGTAACAGAGCAGAGTGCTGCTGGCCTCTGCCCTCAACTAACAAAGGATGGATTTCCTGAGGGAGTGGACTGGACTACAGTCCCCACATGTATATCCCAGGGATGCTGGGCATCAACTCAGATCCCCAACAGCATGATGGAGTGAGCCAAGCCACCTTCTTTCCAGCGGCTGACAGGACTCCAGGGAGAAGGGCATGTCCACACGTCTCCCCAGCGGCAGGCATGTTCTATGAGAAAAGGCAGAGGTTGGCTGACTGAGTAATGATCTGTTTGAGACAATTTGTTTGGGGTACTGTGTAGGTACGGGCTTTGGGGGACTGGAACTACAGACTAACTTTGAAGTCAACTCGTCTGGGGTCTCCTCATGTGTTAGTCTCCTTCTAAAGGGGAGAGATGTGATGGGAGACATTTTGGCTGGGGGGCTCGTGGAACCCAGCTTTCCTTGGAGATGTTGGGAAACCCTTGTTTCAGCTCCTCATGCCCCCCCCTTATGTGTAAGTCACCCTGTGTCTACTAGGGGCAGAGGGTGACAAAATAAATTATGGACAGCTACCTAATGGACACTGAGAATGTGGTTTGGATTACTTCAAATGGGACATTGTATGAGTTTTGCCATATAGCCAGTTGTAGACCGTTGCCATGCCGTCTGCAATTCCTGATTATTTCAAGCATTGCTTAGATGTGGAAGCCATGGTTAATTTGTAATTGGAACACCTTTTGTCTCTGATAGCAAACCCCTGTGGGATGCGTTTATACTTCTAATGTGTCCTTTGTATTCACTGTTGTATGGGGCTAAATAGTCTAGTCATCCAGGCTGGTTAAGGGACTAGTTAATTAGCAGATGTAATTATGTTATTGGTTACAGTTTGTCTTGTTAGGGTAATATGATCAGGAGGGACTCTTTAATGACTGGAATAGTACCACTGGCTTGGCATAAGGCCAATGTGTTGCCTATATTTTAAAAAGGGATGCCATCTGGTCCAGGTGCTTTATCCACCTTTCAGCTGTCTAAATATTTCTAGACTATATAGGTTTTGAGCCATGTGGATCATTTGGGGCTGTGTCAATACCATCCCCATTATGGACATGAGCTCCCCCATGCTCCTTTTTTATACACAGAGCTGAAGAAAGTATTTAATTAGCTTTCTCTTCATCCCCAATTACCCACTCTAGATTATTTTGTAAAGGACCCACATGCTCAGACCTGACCTTTTTACTATTAATATATTTGAAGAATTTTGTGTGGTTTGTCCTACTAGCTTTTGTAATCTGTCGTTGGTTTTGAATTTTTTTTTTGGCCCCGATTGTCCCCAAAAAGTGTCGCTTAGTGTCAGATTTGTCCACTGCAACATTGCATTCCCATTAAAAATCGCTGATCGCCATTACTAGTAAAAAAGTATAAAAAATAAAAAGCCTATAAATATATCCCATAGTTTGTAAAAAATGTAAAAACTTTTGCACAAACCAATCAATATACATTTATTGGGATTTTTTTTTTTTTTAACAAAAACATGTAGCAGAATACAAGACACCCATAGGTGGTGTGAAAGGCACTGTGGTGATCAAAGGCAATTACTGAAGAGTTTTCTGGTGTATGGGACTGCAACCTTTTTTTCACAGACATTGAATCATTTCTTGATGGACTGTATTTATATTTAAAAGAAAAGATGGACTCACATTAATTTATTATATATAGAGGATTTTTATACGGTCTTCAGATATTTATGCACTACAATTTGAATGGACTTTATTGAAGGACAGTGCTGTGACTACAGAATACATATTGGCCTGAACTGGACAAGAAATTAGATTTTTTAAATTTTTTTTATGGGATGTGTTTTATGGCAGAACATAAAAAAAAATGTTTTTTTTTTTCAAAATTGTCGGTCTGTATAGCACAAAAAATAATAACCGTAGAGGTGATCAAATACCACCAAAAGAAAGCTCCATTTGTGGAAAGAAAAAAAGACATCAATTGTATTTGGGTACAGCTTTGCACGACTGCGCAATTGTGTTAGCAAAGCTAAAACCTATTCTGTTCAAAAGTAAATAAATCGATTTTCTTTGGTTGTAAACTATCAGCATTTCAAAAATACATTTTGAGGATTAAGAATCAAATTAAGCAGCTTTCTCCAAAAACACCCCAGTCTATGGCAGTTTTGAAAAGTACAGGTGGTCTCCGGGTTACAAACTGTAGGTTTGTTCTTAATTCAAAATTTGCATGCAAGTTGGAACAGGTACAAAAAAAATTTTTTTATGTTTTTTGGATAGCATAGGGAAGGGTTAACACCCCTGTAACATTTGTTTTGCTGTCTGTGTCCCTGTTCAGAAGATTTCACCTCACTTTCTGTCCCTGTGACAATTTGATTTTGAAACTTTTAGGTTGTTGTGGAAACAAGGATTGGTGATAAAGCTTCAGTGGAGACACCTTTTTCCCATAATAACTTATACAGGGGTAAATTTCCCTTCCTAGGGGTAGATTCCCTCTCACTTGTAGTCTTCCTCTAAGTAGGAGTCATATGTATGAAACTCAGGGACTGCCTGTATGGGCTTATTTTATTTAATTTTCTAGGCATACAATATTACCACAAGAAAAGACTATAGAACTGTATACACAAAATTTTATTTATTTTTTTTACACAATTTTTAAGTGACAATTATATGCTATTCCTGCACTTTTGTTTAACCACTTGCCGACCGCCTGCCGCTGCAGCAGGCTGAGCTCGGCTGCGCGAATCGACGTAGGGGTGCATCGACTCACGCCCCACTAGGCAGCAGGGATGCCAATCCACGGGACCGGCGGGTGTGATTCCCGCCGGGCACCCGCGATCGCTCCCCGCTGAGAGAGGACGACGGTCAGCTGTTGTAAACACAGATGACCGTTGTTCTCTCTATAAATGATCACAGAGCACCTGTGATCCTTCTATATTAGGATTACAGGTCTCTATGATCATTTCACAAGTCCCTCCCCACACAGTTAGAAAACACTCCCCTAGGCTCACAATTAACCCTTTGATCACCCACTAGGTTAACCCCTTCCCTGCCAGTTTCAATATTACAGTTAACAGTGCATATTTTTAGCACTGATTACTGTAGTAATGTCACTGGTCCCCCCAAAAGTGTCAAAAAATGTCAGGGGTCTGATCCGTTGTAATGTCGCAGTCCCGCTAAAAATCGCAGATCACCGCCATTACTAGTAAAATAAATATGACATCTCTCCCCTAGTTTGTCGTGATAACTTTTGCGCAAACCAATCAAAATACACCTATTGCAATTTTTTTGCCAAAAATATGTAGCAGAATAAAAAATTTGCCTAAAAGGATGAAACATTTTAATTTTTAAATTTTTTTTTGGGGGGGGGGGGGGGGATGTTATACAGCAGAATGTGAAAAAAATTGGATTTTTTGTAAGAACTTACCGTAAAATCCTTTTCTCTTAAGCTCATTGACAGACGCAGTCCTCTTTGATTAATATCAGTAGGGACATCCCAAAGCAGTGCCACAAATGAGGGGTGGGATAACGGAAATCAAAATCCAATCCAGAAGGCCCAATCGTGCCAACTAGAAGTCTTAAAGGCTCATCCGACAAAAAGATGAGACTCAACTGAAAACCCAACAGAAAAAAACCCTCGAGGTAGACCACCGGTCTCCTCAAACAGCGGCCTGCATAACCTTGCGGCCAAAAGAGGCATCCGCCAATGCCAGCACATCAACTTTGTAAAATTTTGTAAAGGTATGAACCGACGACCAGGTAGCCGCCTTGCAAACCTGAACCACTGACGCCTGATGGCGGAAGGCCCAGGAAGCACTAAGCGCCCGAGTGGAGTGCGCCTTAACAGGGAACGGAGGAATCCGACCCTTAATAGAATAAGCCTGTACCACCGTCTGTCTGATCCATCTAGAGATAGTCGCAGCAGACGCAGGCAACCCCTTTCTAGGGCCATCCGTGATCACAAAAAGTGAATCCGTCTTACGGAAAGATTCCGTAGTAGTCAAGTACACCCTGATCGCCCGAACTACATCCAAGGAGTGTAACGGAAACTCCCGAGGATGACTGGGCTTAGGACACAGGGAACGTAACACAATATCTTAATTTAGATGGAAATCTGAAACCACCTTAGGAAGGAAGAATGGATTCGGACAAAGAACCACCTTATCCCTATGAACCACCAGATATGGGGAACGACAGGACAATGCAGCCACTTCTGACACCCTGCGTGCAGAAGTGATAGCCACCAAAAAGGCCACCTTCTGGGATAAAGTAAGCAAGGGAACCTCCCTAATATTTTCAAAGGGAGGTTTCTGAAGAACCGACAACACCAAATTAAGATCCCAGGGCGGTAAGGGCGCGCGCACCGGCGGAGCCAGGTGCCGCACCCCCTGGATGAAACTCTGCACCAAGGAATGAGTAGCCAGAGGCCTCTGAAAGAAGATTGCCAACGCTGAAACCTGACCCTTGATAGTGCTCAAGGACAGTTTCTGCTCAACCCCCTTTTGCAGACAAGCCAATATTCGGGCCACCGAGTAAGAACGTGGAGGAAACCCAAGGGATTCACACCACGCGATACAAGACTTCCATGTGCGATGATAGACTTTTCTGGAAGTCGCTTTCCTTGCTTTAATTAGAGTAGGAATAACTGAAGCTGACAACCCTTTGTCCTTCAGCACCTGGGTCTCAACAGCCAGCCCGTTAAAGCCAGCGATCGTAAAGCAGGATGGAAGATCGGTCCCTGAGACAGCAGATCCTCCCTGAGAGGAAGTCGCCAAGGAACGTCTGCGACCAGCCTGACCAGGTCGGCGTACCAGGCCCGATGAGGCCAGTCTGGAGCTACCAGGATAACTGGAATTCCCTCCACCTCTATCCTGCGAAGAAGTTTCGGCAGCAACTTGAGAGGAGGGAAGGCATACAGTAGCTGGTACTGCCCCCACGGGGCGACCAGCGCGCCTGCGGCGTCCGCTAGAGGATCGCGGGAGCGAGCTACAAACCTCCGCACCTTCCTGTTGAGCCGAGATGCCAACAGATCCACATCCGGGGTGCCCCAACGAAGGCACAGTTGATGAAATACCTCTGGATGAAGAGACCATTCCCCTTGATCCAGAATCTGGCGGCTGAGGAAATCTGCATGCCAATTCTCCACCCCCGGAATGAATACCGCGGAGAGGGCTGGAACAAATTGTTCCGCCCAACGAAATATGCTGGCCACTTCCATGGCCGCCAGGACACTCTTGGTGCCCCCCTGGTGATTGATGTAAGCCACGGCCGTGGCATTGTCCGACTGGATCCGCACCGGGCTGCCCCGGAGCTGCTCGGTCCAGTGAATCAGACAAAGTCTGATCACTCTCAGTTCCAATACATTTATCGGTAACCTGCATTCTTCCAGGGACCAGAGCCCCTGAGCAGATCGTCTGCCGAGAACCCCACCCGGATAGACTGGCATCCGTGGTGACAATCGTCCAATAGATTGGAAGAAATGACTTCCCCTGACTGAACATTGGTGATCGAAGCCAGCAAACCAGAGATTCCCTGGTCCGTTCGCTCAGCCGGATCCGATTGTCCAGGGAATCGGGATTCCGGTTCCATTTGAGAAGAATCTCCTTTTGGAGAATCCGGGTACGAGACTGGGCAAACGGTATTGCCTCGAAGGAGGCCACCATCAGTCCCAGAACCCTCATGCAAGTCCGCAGGGAAGGCCAGTTGACGGTCAATAATAACTGAGTCGCCGACTGAATCTTCCGGAGTTTCTCCACCAGGAGAAACACTTGCCAAGGATGTATCCAAAGTTAGCTCAGATAGTTCAGTCTCCTGGTGGGGACCAGGGATGATTTCTGCCGGTTCACCAGCCACCCGAACTCTTCCAAAGAGATCATCGTGATCTCCAAGTTTAGCAGCAGAGCCTGCGTAGACTCCGCACGGAGTAGAAGGTGGTCTAGGTAGCCCAGAACCGATATGCCCCACTGTCGCAACAGTGCCAAAACTGGGGCCAAGACTTTTGTGAAGACCCGGGGAGCAGAGGCGAGACCAAAGGGTAACGCCGCAAACTGATAATGGTTTTCTCCCACGGAAAAGCGAAGAAAACGCTGATGTACTGTATAAATGGGAATGTGAAGATAGGCATCCTTGATGTCTATGGACGCCAGAAAATCCCCGATGCAGGGAGGCCACTACTGTGCGAATGGACTCCATCTTGAATTTTTGCACCTGGACAAAATGATTGAGTGCTCTCAAGTCCAGAATTGGACGCACCTTGCCCTCTTTTCTGGGTATTGTGAATAGGTTCGAATAGAACCCTTGAAAACGTTCTGTCCAAGGAACGTGGACCACCACTCCTTGTTGCATTAAATCCGTCACTGCCCCTCGCAAAGATTCTAAGCGGTCCGGGGATAGTCGGATATTGGAAGGGAAGAACCGCACCGGTGGAAGTGATCGAAACTCGATCTTGTATCCCCGACCGTATGACCTCTTGAACCCATTTGTCTGGAATCCTGGAGAGCCATGGGTCCGGAAACTGGTAAAAACGTCCCCCCACCCCAGATATGGGTGGGGGCGCACCTTCAGGCTGTATTGGTCTTATCTTCAGGTCTGGCAGGGCCGGACCTTTGTTTATTTGACCAGCGCCCTTTGAATCCCCCTGGGGGGGCTTTGGAGGACTTCGCCTTATCGCCCGCCCCAGAGGAGCGGAAAAAATTTTTATGAGCGGAAAAGGAAGGTCCCCGTCTGCGACGCGGTGCTTTCCCCTTGGTAGACTGTGGTAAAAAGGTGCTCTTGCCACCAGTGATACCCTTGATGATCTCATCCAAGGTGGCGCCAAACAGGCGATCCCCTTGAAAGGGGAGATAAGTCAAAGCTTTTTTGGAAGCTTGATCCGCCGACCAGCGTTTTAACCACAGCATACCCCGGAGGACCACCGCCGAGATTGATACGTGCCCCATTAATGGAGCGGTGTCCAGGGCGGCGTCACAGACAAACTGTAGCGCTTGTACCCTCTGCTCCAGCAAGTCCGATAATGCCGGGGGGAGACTTCTCCCCTCCAGATCTCGGCGTAACAACTTGGTCCACTCTGTCAATGTTTGTGCAACCAGAGCAATGGTGAACACTGGCCTTAAGGCTGACCCTATCAGGGAAAATATCGAGCGGGATATAGATTCCACTTTATGGTCCACTGGATCCCGAAAGGACGGAGCGTCCTCCACCGGGATAACCGTAGCTTTATTTAATCTGGAAATCGGTGAATCCACCGACGGTGGAACCGTCCATTTATTAAGGAGAGATTCTTCAAATGGATAGCGTCTAGCAATCCGTTTGGAAATACCAGGGGCTCGTTTTGGACGGACCCATTCTTCCTTAATAATATCTTGAAAACATTTGGGCAAAGGAAACACCTTTGCCATCTTGGTAGGCTTGCGAGTACCAAAAGCACTTTCAGTATCAACTGCTTCCGTAGGTATAAGCTCAAGTCTTAAAGTTTCCCGCACAGACACAATCAGTGCATCTACCAATGCTTCATCCTGCGCTATAGCTGAGGGAGAAATGTCTTCCTCACTATCCGAGTAGATGGGATATGAGACACTAGCCCCAGAAGAGGGACCTGCAGCTGCTGCGACAGGCTCAGAATTATTTATCTGAAGTGTCAGATGAAATAGGGGTAGGTGAGGCTCGCTTCTTTGCGCCCCGTCCCTGACAGGCCACCTCCACCCGGGATACAAAAGACTCCAAAACTGCTGATAATGCATCAATACTAAGTGGGGAACTGGAGGATCCTGCGGCCACCTCGAGGGGATCAGGTGGGGATACATGTGTAGCAGGTTCCATGATAAATCCAGGAACACTTGCCAGCAACCAAGGATTGTAAAAGAAAAAAGTTTTTTTTTTTCTTTGTATAATCCCCCAGCGCAACAGCGCCCCTCAGTGTTACCTGCTTCGGACCCCCACAGAGAGAGAGAGAGAGAGAGAGAGACCCCAAGGGCTCTCCACCTGATGCACAGAAGCTTCTACCGAACTGCTCTCAGCAGAACAGGAAGTCTTGTGGATCGATTTACCCGGGTAAAGGAGGCGGCTCCGCCCCTTTACACGCCTTCCGGCACTCCCACCGCTACTCCACGAGGTAGCTGGGTGTATCCAAAATGGCCGCCCCCATGTAGGAGACATTAGGCTACGCCAAAATGGCAGCCCCGCGCGGCCTGCGGAAAAAAATGCGGTCTGCAGCAGAATGGCGGTGTGTGCGGCCTGCAGAAGGATGGCGGCCCGTGCGGCCTGCGGAAGGATGCATCGCTATGCGATAGGTAGGTGCTTGATCTTATCACCCCTCTGTATGGCTGTTTACAAACAGCAACGCCAGCGGCACCCTGTCCATCCCTGACTGGGCTCAGTCATGGCTCCTTCCTTTTAAAATGCAGCCTCCTTGCAGTGACTCATGTAGATAGTCCGCTCCCAAACCAAGCCTCCTGGAGTGGTATACCTGCAAGTAGGGAGATATGTGGAGTGTGTCACAGGATAGAGGGGACCCGGGATCCTGAGGGTCCGACCATCCACAGAAGGGCCCGCATCCATTCCCAAAACCCGACGGGGGGGGGGGGGGGGAACATTCTACTCACCATACCGGAACAGGCGGGCACCCACTCCTCACAGAACCCCTCTCCACCGAGGTGGGGGGGCTGTCGACCAATACGGACGCCGCGACTCAGTTTTTGACTGGTCGTAGGCGACCTGACGAGACCTTTAACTCGCAGGGCCAGTCCCTGTCCAGTGGGACTATGTCGCAGCCGACCCAGCGCGGAGCTAGGGCCTGCACGCGCTCGTAGGCCGGCTGGGGTGACCACTGGATCTCAACATCCAGCCCGTCGCCCAGCTCCAGCATAATTGCTTGAAGATCTCACAGGAACAAAAAAACTGGAGAGAAAAAGCTAACTAAAAAAGATCTAAAAAAGCTTGCCAGGACCAGAGATCCCAGCAAGGAACTTAGGTCCTTACTCCTGACTAGGCAGAAAAAAACTAACATCCTGTAGCAGGGAGAGAGAGGATATACCCTCTGGGACTGCCCCTAAGGTGTGGCCAGAACGTTTTTCCTGCCTAGTGTCCTACTCCTGTAGGGGGCAGTATAATCCTACTGATATTAATCAAAGAGGACTGCGTCTGTCAATGAGCGACAGAGAAATATTGTTTTTTTTTTCCCCAGAATTGTTGATTTTTTTGTTTATAGTGCAAAAAAAAAAAAAAAAAAATCGCAGGGGGTGATCAAATACCACCAAAAGAAAGCTCTATTTGTGGGAAAAAAGGACATCAATTTATTTCAGTACAGTTTTGCACGACCGCGCAATTTTCCATCAGAGTAACCCAGTGAAAAAATCACAAAAAAATAGCTGGTCATTAAGGGGGGGGGGGGTAAATCCTTCTGGTCCAGAACTGATTAATATACACCCCTTATGGATTTCAACCACATAAGTTATCAAAAAGCATTAAAGGATTATTAAAAAAAACCAAAAAAAAAACCAAACACGCACATAAGTTGCTGACACCCCCCCAAAAAAAAAAATATTTCAAACAGTGCTGTTACCATTTCTTTAGATTTAGACATGCATGTCTATACAGATTTGAAACAACAACTGGGAAAATTTTTAAAGCTCGCCTCACAGTTTAAAGGAAAAAACGCAGTCACTAATCTCCCCCCCCCCCATAAACATTTTTATTTAAACTTCAAAACACAAACCACAGAACATACGCATATCTAGGTATATGAGATCTGTCCATATTACTGCAACCACGTGAAATATATTTTAACCATATTTTGTATGCCAATGGCAGAATAAAGAAAAGAAGTGAAGCATCAACAGGAGGGGAAAGTTAGTACAGCAATCCCCCCCCCCCCCCCATTTTTTTTTTTTTTTTACACATATAATATAAGAGACACAAAAACAGAACAACAACATTCCCCCGTACCCCAATTAACATAGTACAAATAAGTGAAATAAGACCATCTTGTACCAAAGGAACCTCCTTATGATACGGAAAAAATAAAGTGAAATAACAAACCCAAGAGAAAAGAGAAGAAAAAAAAAAAAACACGTGTTCAAATACATCAATTGTGCAGTATACTCAAAAATAGTGTAGAGGAAAAAAAGAAAGGAAAAAAATATATATACACTCATGTTCAGATGCATCGATTGTGCAATATAATCAAAAATAGTGTTGAGAAGAAAGAAAAAAAAAAAAAAGAAAAAGACTTTTTTCAGTATGTGCCACACTTGTTGAAACACACCGATTTGTGTGAGTATGAATTAAAATATTAAAAGAAAACACAAGTGCAACTGCCCATCCAATTATACTTTGCCTCCCATTTTATATTAAGTGTCCTAGACCACAATGTACCCTTCAAGTGTTACCTATGCTATTGGAGCAACATCAAAGGGGGGAAAAGAAAAACAATCACAAGGAAAAATAAAAATAAAAAAATTCCTTCTACTACTAATTTCCCTATGTCTAATCTCCCGTGTGGGCCGGGGGCCGTCCAAAGGCAGTATTTAACATGACGAGACAGGGGGAACCAGCCCATCCGTCTCCTGTTGATATGTATCGGTGCCAGTGTAATGTACCCACGGTAGCCAACGTATTCTAGTCTGTTCTTCCGTATTCCTCAATGCGGCAGTCAATTCTTCCATTTTATGGATCTCCATTACCTTTGAGATCCAAAGCTTAATTGGTGGTGGCACATTTTGCCTCCAAAATACTGGTATACACGATTTTGCGGCATTGAGGAGTCGGAGTGTCAGAGACTTTCTATATATGTCTTGACTGAACTCGTCGTCAGATGGAGCAGACATTGCACAGGATCATCCCGTACCTCTACATTGCTCAATTGTTTAACCACTTTACCGCTGCTCACTGAGCTGCTACTGCGAGAAAGTGGTTCGTTATCGTCTGGCGACGTAGACCTACGTCGCCAGACACTCCCCTTTCTCGGCGGCGCGCGCGCGCCACCGGAGGCTCGCTCCCGCTGTATTCAGTCACAGCAGGAGACGGGCCAGGGGAGGAGCGGCGATCACCGCCGCTCTTCCCCGATCGTCGGGGGATCGTCGGGGAATCGAGTGTGGAGAACCACCCGCTTGTGTAAACAGAGCAGGCGGATCTCCTAAGTGACAGGCAGGGTCAGATTGCAGGATTCAGCATAGCTGAACCTGCGATCTGTCCCTGTGTCACTCAGTCACCTCCCCCCACACACGTTAGTAAGCACCAGGCATACATTAACCCCTCCCTCTCCAATAAAATTAACCCCTTCCCTGCCAATGTCATTTTTACAGTAACACTGCATAGCACTGATTACTGTAGTAATGTCACTGGTACCCCCAAAAGTGTAAAAAATGTCAGTCAAGGGTCCGATCTGTCCGCCGCAATGTCGAAGTCCGGCAAAAAAAAAAAAAATAATCGCAGAGTGCCGCCATTACTCGTTTAAAAAAAAAAAAAAAAAAACACCAAAAATGACAGAAATCTTTCCCTTAGTTAGTAAACGCAATAACTTTTGCGCAAACCAATCAAAATATGCTTATTGCCATTTTTTTACCATAAATATGTAGCAGAAAACAAATTGGCCTAAAATGATGATAAAAAATTTAGATTTTTACATTTTTTTGGGGGGGAATTTCATATAAAAAAAATGTAAAAAATATTGTTGTTTTTTCAAAATTGTCGCAATTTTTTGTTTATAGCGCAAAAAGTAAAAATCGCACAGGTGATCAAATACCACCAAAAGAAAGCTCTGTTTGTGGGAAAAAAAGGACGTAAATTTTGTTTGGGTATGGCGTTGCATGACCGCGCAATTGTCAGTTAAATGTCGCACAGTGCGGAATCGCAAAAAGTGGCCTGGACGTAAGACAGCAAAATGCTCCGGTGGTAAAGTGGTTAATAACTGAGGCAACCTCTATCCAAAAAGGTGCAAGAGAGAACATTCCCAAAAAATATGGATCATGTTGCCCTCCTTAAATCCACATCGCCAACACTTATTCGAGCCGGTTGCATCCATCTTGTTTAATACTACTGGGACCCTATACCATCTGGTGAGTATTTTGTAGCCTATTTCCTGAAATTTACTGTCCACAGAAGATTTGTGAACTAAATGCAATATATTGTTTGTTTTTTCAGGTGTCAAGGTAATCTTAAGTTCCCGCTCCCATTTTCGTAAAAATGACAAATGCTCTTCTGGATCTTCTAAGAATGTGGTATAGAACCCGGATATTAGATGTTTGGGCGCCTCTCCTGACAGACAAAGTTTCAAATTGGGTCAGATCCATCTCCCCCCCCCCCCGTTTAACTATTGTGTTCTGGCGGGGGGCTGTCCCCTATGAGAACACTCCAGATAGCCATTGGCAGAGAGAGACTATCAGATGCAGATCCACTGACCTTTTTCAGTCATGCCCCTTTGACAGCCCGGCTGCAGTACACACGGGCCAAATATCTATGTCGTCGATATTTAGCCAGTGTGTATGGCCCCTATAGTGTCCATGTTCACTGCGCTTCATGGGTGAAAAAAAAAAAAAACTATATAGTGCGTTTTTCTACAGAAGTTTAGAAGCTTTTGGGAGAGCTGTGGAGCATTGATTTTTTTTTCTCTCAAAAAACTGCTATCAAAAATGCAAAACAGAAGGGTTTTGTTTGCTGGCTTTTAATGCTGAGCTTAAAATATGCCTTGAAAGCTGGATACACACCATAAAACTTTTGTTGTTAGATTTACCTTCAACTATGTAGTGCAGGGGCCTGCCTGATTGCATACATATTGAAAGTGTTTAGGTCTGACCTCATATTATATGGTTTTGGTAAATCTAAAAGGAAAAAATCTAAAAAGACAATTGTATAGTGTGTATGGCCCATAAGGGCCACACCTGAACGTATCGTTTTCAGGCGTTTTTTTGGGATTTTTAAACGCATTTTTTAAGGCTTTTTTCACGCTCTTTTCAGGCATTTTTTGCAGGTGGAGGCAGACATTGACATCTAACAAAAACGCTTGTAATCAGCCAAAATAGAAGCTCATGTACTTTTTCGAGCTTCAGGCGTTTTTCTTCTGGAGACAAAATGCTCATATGTGACCAGGGGCCATTGAAATGAATTGGATTTTGCTTGTTGGACGTTTTGAGACTTCAGAGATGAGCGTTTTACGAGCTGAAATACGCTCAGGTGTGAACAGGGCCTAAACGTCCCAATACACATGGACACATAGGATAAGCGTGAGCTGCTTCTACAGGCATATCACAAAACATATCAGTGTGCATGGACCTTAGAAGTCGACAATGGAGTTTAATTTGGGGCAAAATGACTCCATTAAAGATCATCACCCATACTAATGCTGGCTATACACTAGCCGAAAAATCGTTCAAAAATCTGTCATTTGGTCCATTCGTTCGTTTTTCATCCAGTTAATGGGCACAAATAGAAAAATTGGTTTTAACTTTTCAGAGCTAAAAAAAAAAAAAAAAATCGAAGGAACAGTTTGGAAAATTCTGCTGAATGAATGATAAATTGAAAGATTAAGGTGTTTCTCGCCCGAACTGTTTGCACTAGGCATATATGACAAAATGAACGAAAAAACGGTTTCATTTATGTCCATTGAATGATTTATTGTTCAAAATTTGGTTATTACATGATGGCACGATCGTCTGCTCTCATGGCCGAGTGTTCGTTTTTTCGAAAATGAGTTTGAACGATTTTTCGGCTAGTGTATGGCCAGCATTAGAGTAGCGAGTAGGAAGACAAAAGGAGGTAGGGGTTGTAAGGCTTTAAAAAAATAAATAAAAAGGCAATAAAAAGTCGCAAAATAAGAGAGGTACTGTGGAGCACTCCCTTCTGCCCCTCAACCCCTTACTGATGGGGGCAATTACGTATCATAACAATACAGTATTACCTGCAGGGCCAGATCAACAGGCATAATACAATTATTGAATCGGATGGTATCACCAAACACCCTAAATTCTCTCTCATTCTTTTCTCTCGCTCCCACTGTGTAGTACAGGAGCTGTTCTAATAGGAGCGACAAAAGTCGCTCTGACTTAGAAAAAGGGTCCTGTACTACTTCGGGGCGACCTGGAGGCGACTTGCATTGACTTCAATTATGTGAAGTCTGTGCAAGTCACGCTGCACGCGACTTCACAGGTCGCCCCCTAAGTCAGAGCGACCTAATGTGAACGGGGGCTAATACAAATATATGTATTTTTTTTATATATACTCCATGCCCCCCAACCCCCAGCATGCTGTCAAGTTTTATGAAGTTTTCTACTTTAAATATTGGGGTAAAAAAAAAAGACTTTTCATCTTGTTCTGAACTGTTGAGATGGGGAGGCAGTCAGATAATCTTGCATTATTACACAGGAGATGAGCTGTACTGCGTGCTCTGCTCCGCCTCCGCCCTGCCTCCGCTCAGTGAGCTGTACTGTATGTATTGTATTAAGGCCGTGCTCCGCCCCGCCTCCTCTCAGTGAGCGAGGACTGAAAGCATTATATCCTCACTGAGCTCACTGAGAGGAGGCGGGGCGGAGCACGGCCTCAATACAATACATACAGTACAGCTCACTGAGAGAAGGTGGAGCAGAGGTGGGGCAGAGCACGCAGTGCAGCTCATCCCCTGTGTAATAATGCAAGATTTAATGCCCTGAGATACATCCCAGCACACACTGCGAATCGCCGAATGATGTAATCGCCGACTGGACTGGAAGTGAGAAGAGGATAAATAAAGCAGAAAATAAGGTATTTACTAGCAAAAAAAAAAAAAAACTTTCCATTGGTAAAAGTCATTTTAAAAGGGGATTACATACATCTATGTAATTCAATTTATTAAAAATGGGTGGAACTCCACTTTAATATCCAAATGAAATGCAAACGTTTCCACAGTCTGTGATGATTTGGGGAGCCATGTCATCTGCTGGTGTTGGTCCACTGTGTTTTATCAAGTCCAAAGTCAGCACAGCCCTCTACCAGAAAATTCTAAATCATTTCATGCTTCCCCATGCTGACCAGCTTTATTGAGATGCTAATTTCATTTTCCAGCAGGACTTGGCTCCTGCCCAAAAGTACCAATTTTAATGATTTAATGATCATGCGATCACTGTGCTTGATTGGTCAGCAAACTCTCCTGAGCAAAACCCCATAGAGAATCTGTGGGGTATTGTCAGGAGGAAGAGAAGAGACACCACACCCAATAATGCAGATTAGCTGAAAGCCACTATTAAAGCAACCTGGGCTTCCATAACACCTCAGCAGTGCCACATGCTGATCGCCTCTATGCCACGCCGCATTAATGCGGAAATTCGTGCGAAAGGAACCCCGACCAAGTATTGAGAGCACATTACTGTACATGGACATACTTTTCAGTAAGCCAACATTTCTGTATTAAAAATTCTAATTTTCTGAGATACTGAATTTTGGGTTTTCACCAGCTGTAAGCCATATTCATCAAAATTAAAAGAAAAAAGCTTGAAATAGATTACTCTGTGTGTATCGCATCTATATAAAATATAGGAGTTTCCCTTTTTGAATAGAATTACTGAAATTACCTTTTTGATGATATTCACATTTTCTGAGATGCACCTGTGTGTGTATGTATGCATGCATGCATGTGTACGTATGTACGCACACACACATAAAAATCGCATCTCACAAGTGAAAATGTCCAAATTGGGCCCAAATAGCCATTTTCCCTCCCCGGGGTCATCTGACTCATTAGTGTTACAAGGTCTCAGATGTGAATGGGGAGCAGGTGTGTTAAATTTGGTGATTTCGCTCTCACTCTCTCATACTGATCACTGGAAGTTCAACATGGCACCTCATGGCAAAGAACTCAGAGGATCTGAAAAAAAAAAATTGTTATTTGCTCCACATAAAGATGGCCTAGGCTAAAAGAAGTTTGCCAAGACCCTAAAGCTGAGCTGCAGTACAGTGGCCAAGACCATACAGAGGTTTAACAGAGTTGGTTCCATTCAGAACAGGCCTCGCTATGGTTGACCAAAGAAGTGGAGTGCACATGCTCAGCGTCATAAGTAGAGGTTGTCTTTGGGAAATAGACGTATGAGTGCTGCCAGCATTGCTGCAGAGGTTGAAGGGGTGGGAGGTTAGCCCGTCAGTGCTCAGACCATACTTCACACACTGCATCAAACTGGTCTGCATGGCTGTCGTCCCAGAAGGAAGCTTCTTCTAAAGATGCTGCACAAGAAAGCCTGCAAACAGTTTGCTGAAGACAAACAAACTAAGAACATGGACTACTGGACCATGTTCTGTGTTCTGATGAGACCAAGGTAAACTTATTTGGTTCAGATGGTGTCAAGCATGTGTGGCGGCAACCAGATGAGGAGCACAAAGACAAGTGTCTCTTGAATACAGTCCTGGTGTGGGGCTGCATGAGTGCTGCCGACACTGGGGAGCTACAGTTCATTGAGGGAACCATGAATGCCAACATGTACTGTGACATACTGAAGCAGAGCATGATCCCCTCCCTCCAGAGACTGGGCCGCAGGGCAGTATTCCAACATAAAAACGACCCCAAACATACCTCCAAGACGACCACTGCCTTGCTCAAGAAGCTGAAGGTAAAGGTGATGGACTGGACAAGCATGTCTCCACACATAAAACCCTATTGAACATCTGTGGGGCATCCTTAAATCGGAAGGTGGAGGAGCGCAAGGACTCCAACATCCACCAGCGCCATGATGTTGTCATGAAGGAGTGGAAGAGGACTCCAGTGGCAACCTTGGTGAAACTCTGGTGAACTTCATGCCCAAGAGGGTTAAGGCAGTGCTGGAAAATAATGGTGGCCACACAAAATATTGACACTTTGGACCCAATTTGGACATTTTCACTCAGGGGTGTACTCACGTTTGTTGCCAGCAGTTTAGACATTAATGGCTGTGAGTTGAGTTATTTTGAGGGGACAGTAAATTTATACGTTATACAAGCTGTACACTCACTACTTTCCTCTGTAGCAAAGTGTCATTTCTTCAGTCTTGTCACATGAAAAGATATAATAAAATATTTACAAAAATGTGAGGGGCGTACTCACTTTTGGGAGATACTGTACACGCTTTTCTGCACTTCCAGGTAGGTGGTCGTGCCGCTTCTGCTGCGATTTGTCACAGCAGAAGCTGATCAGCAGGTGCCGGCAAATGGATGTCCGCTGGCACCCACCAATTGTTGAGAAGAGACACAGGACGATGCTCTGCCTATGTAAACAAGGCAGAGCTCTGTCCTGACAGGGGAAGTGATGGATTTTCTTCCCTGAAAATCCATCACTTTGATTAGTAAAAACACCACAGTGTACACAAACACTGGCTACACACACATTTAAGCTTTTGATCGCCCTAGCAGTTTAACCCCTTCCCAGCCAGTGTCATTAGTACAGTGGCAGCGCATATTTTAGTGCTGATAATTGTATTAGTGTCACCAGTGGCGGCCAGCGGCAGAGGAGACACACAGACACGAGGCAGCGGCTTCACTTACCTGCTCCTGGGAGACGTCTTGCGACCGCCGACCACGCTGCTCCTCCTCGCTCTGACGGCGGGCGGGAACAGGGAAGGTGAGTGAGTCAGATTGACTGACGCACGCACCGCCCCCACGACGACGTCAGACCGGAGTCCTGAATGATTGGTCCAGGCTGAAGTCTGGACCAATCACAGGACTAGAAGTGTAGAAGTGGGGAGTATCGGGCGCATTGCTCTGCGCCCCGATGACACCCAAGATGGCCGCCAAATCGGCGCCTCTGCCTTGCATATATCTCCTTGCAATGGGAAGTGACAAGCAGGAGGAAGGCACACCATCACACACGGTTCACCGCTAAGGTACCAAACATTAACCCAATAGGTAGTAAATATCGACTCCCAGGCACTTGCCTACAGACAGGCATCTATTTGAATGCCTGCAGCTGCACCTGAAAGGGAAAAATGCAGCATTTGACAAGAATAAGCTGCATTTGACCTGCTTTGGCTGCAGTTCAAATGCGCCTTACTAGGAGATGTGTATTAAGGAATCAAGCACAACACAATGCAGGTCAAACTCTGCCATGTGTACTACTCATTTAGGCCTACAGCACACTGGAAGCCATTAAAACGCCAGTAGAAAGCTGTAGAAGTTTTTCAGCTTTTTTGCAGTCGTGTTTTTCAGCTGTAGCGTTTTTAGCTTTTTTTTTTTAAAGCAAAACTATACTCCTACAAAAGCTTATGGCTCAAAAAACATTGATAAACGCCAGATAGCCCAGTTTTTCAGTGTATTTAAGTTTGCATCAGAGTAAATTATCAAATTACCGAAAGGTCAGTAGAAAGCTGTCGCTGTAGAAGGAGTTTTTCAGATTTTTTGCAGTAGCTTTTTTCAGCTGTAGCATTTGTTAGCAAAACTATACTCCCACAAAAGCTTATGGCTCAAAAACATTGATAAAACGCCAAATAGCCGCGTTTTTCAGCATTTTTAAGCTTTTATCAGAGTTAGAGTGTTTTTACAGCTGAAAAACTCCTGAAAACACACTAGTTCTGGGATTTTTTTTCCAGCCAGAAAAAGCCCCTGCCAAAAACTACTGATAACAGCCTGTGTGTGTATGGGCACATAGAATAACATGCTGGGGAGTGAACTGGCTGCTGGAAAAAAAAAAATGTCTGATGCCAAAAACAGCCGCTGTAAAAACATCCAGTGTGCATAAGGCCTTAAAAGTCAATGGAATTTTTCTGTCCTGAAATTATTACAAAATTAAATGGGAAAACAATTGCTCTGTTTTTCTCAAAACACAAAATGTTGGTTTCAAGTTCTTTTTTTCCCCTTCCACCATATCCTACACCTACTCCATGATATCAGTGTCCCCTGCCCTGCTGAAGAGGTTTGTTATTTGTTCTTTACTTGTTTCCTTGTTGGTTCGAATTGGAACCCTGAAACCACAGACACAGGATTCTCCCATATACAACATTGAAAACACCAGATATGGTTGATTTGGGGAGTATCTGATTGACTTTGGGGAAATGGGGGGGGGGGGGACAGGAAGGAATTTATTTCCTTTCTCCTTTGGAGCAAACTGGACCATGCTTTGTAGAGGTTTTCTGCCATCCTCTGGATAAACTGTGGGTATAGGGTTCTCTACATGGAGATTTTTATTTTTTTGTTGTTGATTGGTGGAACTTGATGGATTTACATATTTTTTTAACCTATGTAACATTCCTCATTCTGCCTTCTCTCAGAAACGAAACTTTTAGCTATACGATTTAAGCCTGGTACAAACTAGCAGATATTTTGGGTTGAAACTAAAGAGCTCAGGAGGAGATCCTGTACCAACTACCCGATGTTAGTATAGCAATTTCCCTCACTAAGCTATTGTATTCTGACAGGGGGGCAGCTCCCCCACCACAAAACACTGGTCTTCGCTCTCAGACATTGACTGAGACCACTGATTGGATGCCAAGTGGCATACCTTTTTCGTTCATGCCCTTTCAACTGAAGCTTGCCATTCAGACGGCTTCTGTAGGACTAGCTGGCGGAATGTCAGTCGATTTCTCTTGAAGTGGCCGACACTGCCCGATATTCGGCCTGTGTACATGGTTCTTTAAAGTAGAACTCCCAACACACAGATCTGTCAGCTAGGAGCATTTTTAGAGCCAAAATGATGTCCTTAATTGTCCCAGGCATAATCCAATTAGATAAGGAGAGCAAAGAAGACAAAAGGAGCGCCAGTTTCACTAGATTGGTCTTGGTTAGTGCTGCACTGTGTCCAATCTGATGCCTGGCTCCCCCACACAAAAACACCACACACTCTTCATAAATGACAAATTTATGTGACATCACCACCTTTGGCAGGTTTGTGTTCAAATGTTCATATGGAAATTTAGAAAAATCCTTGTCTAAGTGTTCAGCCTTGCCATCGTTGAGTCCATAATTCAGTTTAAAGTGTTACTAAATCCACAACAATTAAATCAGTCTGTATATGCAATAAAGCATGCTTTTTATACTCACTATGGAACCTAAGGGGTTAATCCTGCACATTGTGTAAAAAAAGCTGTTTGATCCTGTCTTCTCTGATTCTCTTCTTCCACTGTCCCCAATCCATCTCTTGATAGAGCCAGGGGGCAAGCTGCACAAGCTCAGTTTGGTGTCTTTTGCTAGAGAGTTGTTTTTTTTTTTTTTTGGGGGGGGGGGTGCATGTGATCAGCACAGAGCCAATCAGCACTGTCCAGACAGAGGATCATCAGGAGTCATGCAGCCTCATAGGACAATCAGGAGAGAATGAAAACTCCTCCTACAAGCTTTAACCAGACACTGATAGAAGTCACAAAACTGCTATATACTGCTGATGAGAAAAGGTATTTAGTAGGGATAGACCGATTACCGGCAAGACCGATATATATATCACTATATATGCACTTTCCCTGATATATCGGCCCCAGAACCGGCCGATATTGCCGATATTTTTGCGACGTCATTCTGCCTTCTTAGGCCGCTTCCCTCGCCTTGGACAGCCTCGTCTGGAGTTGGGACTAGTCTCACAGGAGAGTATCACAGCCATACACCCACCCACAGCAGCCTGGTGCCAGCCAGCCACCCACCTCCACAGGCCCTGTACCAGCCAGTCAGCCACCCACAGACAGGGTGCCAGCCAGCCAGCCACCCACAGACAGGGTGTCAGCCAGCCAGCCACCCACAGACAGGGTCCCAGCCAGCCACCCACCCACCCACCACAGGGTCCCAGGCAGCCACCCACCCACCCACCACAGGGTCCCAGCCAGCCACCCACCCACCACAGGGTGCCAGCCAGCCAGCCACCCACCACAGGGTGCCAGCCAGCCAGCCACCACAGGGTGCCAGCCAGCCAGCCACCCACCACAGGGTGCCAGCCAGCCAGCCATTAAGCATTAAACAACAATTAGCACGTTCAGTACCAGATTTGTGTAAAAAATTGTCTTTATTTTTCAAAACTTTAAATGTACAAAATATCGGCCGATACCGTTACGCTGTGACCAAAATATCGGTATCAGTAATAAAAAAATTTAAACCTGCGCTTGGAACTAAAATGTGAAAAAATTAATAAGTATATATTTTCAGCTGCTGCTCACTAAGTGAAAACTCAGAAAATAGATGTACGACAGCGCTTGCAAAAAATTTGAATTCCAATAAAAATAAAAAATATAAAAAATTATATAAACTTATACTTTACATTTATAATGTATCCAATAATAACCATAAAGTGCAATAGTGCTAGATACAAACTTATAATAGTTGATTATATGGGTGCATAAAGTGCAATTGTGCTACATCCAAACCATAATACTTGATATCAAAAGTGTAATAATAATCATCAATAAGAACAGTATAATCAATATGAGGTGCAATAGTGCAAATTGAAGCAAAAATAAATGTCCACTGATGTGACAATCCAAATGATGAATGATATAATGATGCAAGAAACATTCTATCGCACGATATCAGATCATATGATTTTTGTTTAATCAGTGCAGTGGTCGTTCGAAAATGCAATACAAATACATTACATCACTTCCAAATCTTCATTGTCAATAGGTGACAAAATACAGATGTTTATTCCTCCGATAATCTCATTGTGTGTACCAGTCATAAAAGGGAATAAATGGCATAACAAGCTGGTAATGTTCCTTACCTGTAACCTGAACTCCAGGCAAACATCTAAAATCATACAGATTAAATTTAGAGAAGATAGCTACTTTACCAGCAAGATTTGAATGTGTCCACCCAGTCCTGAGACTTATAAAGCTCTGCCAGTCAGCACAAGCACAGATAGAAAAGACATTACTTTCTCCATTAGTTACAGACTGTACAAGGAACACAGTGGTGTCTTCTCTCCCCCCCCCCCCCACACTCCCCTTAGTCTGAGCTACTTATACTATTGGCATAAATGTATTATTTTTCTTTTTTTTTTTATAAAAATGATATAAAATACTAATGTGATAGAGGTACAGTATCTGCAAAGACAGTCTAAATCTGGCCATAGAGGGGTTTTTTTTACCCTTCATTCAGCCAATAGGCTGAATAAAAAAACAAAAAAAACAAAAAAAAAAAAAAAAAGCAAAAAAAAAAAAGCAAAAAAACAACAAAAAAACAAAAAAAAGACTTCACTATCCTCAAAAAGGAAATGGATAAAGTGACGTGAACTGCCCCCCCCCACCCCCCACCAGGACTTTGCAATCTGACAGTGGGAGAGTTGGGCCATCTACAAGCCAATATGGCTTCCTCTTCATTCTTTCACCCATTCCCATCTCTGATTAATTCAGGTTGAATGAATGATGAAATTACCCAACATTACTGGATTACTCAAAAAGTTCAGAACAGTCCTAGTTAATTTAGGTTTAAACCTTTAGCCCTCCTTCACATTGAATGAGACTTTGAAATCATGTGACTTCATCTGAAATCGCACAATTTCAAAGTTACATGTCAGTGCGACTTCGAGTGCGACTTGGAAGATATCTATGTGGCTTTTTGCACAGATGTCTATGCAAGTCACAACCAAAATCAAGTAGCGCAGGAACTATTTTTTTCAAACCGATGTGACACTGCCACTGCTGACAATAGGGTGCGACTTGTCATGTGATCTGACCCTCAAAATCGTACGACGAGTCGCTCCGGTGTGAACGAGGGCTTATACTTTAATGCAGCCTCTCTCAACTGGGGTTGCTCCAGAGGGGACAACCAATTATTACCTCTCAGATAAGTTACCATTGAGCTTTTCCCACTGACCACCAATGTAAGGGGCATTCCATCCACCAATGTAATGAGGCCCTTCGTCAATGACCACCAAAGTAATGGGACCTTTCTTCAATGACCACCAATGAAATGGAGCACTGACCATTGTGGCTATTATTTGTTTCAGTTCATTATTATCAGTAAAAATAATTGACATTTTAACCACTTGCCGACCGCCCCATGCAGATTTATTGCGGCAGTGCGGCTCAGCTGCGCATAATCACGTAGATCTACGTGATTATGTGCACGCGGGTGCATGCGGTTTCGGCAGAGTGCACGTGCCGCCTAAGCCGCGCTTCCACTGTTATTAGTCACAGTAGGAGGCATACCGCGGGAGGAGTGGGCTTGATCACCGCCAGCCTCCTGCGATCTTCAGCAAAACTGACAGGACAGGCGTCTGGTATGTAAACAATGTAAGACGGCTCTCCTGTCAGAGAGGCAGGGAAAGATCGTGTGATTCAGCTAAGCTGAATCCCTGATCTCTCTCTGCCTCTGTTAAATCCACCCCCCTTACAGTTAGTAAGCACATCCAAGGAACACATTTAACCCCTTGATCATCCCCAGTGTTAGCCCCTGCCCTGCCAGTGTCATTTATATAGTAACAGTGCATATTATTTAGCACTGATTACTGTATTAATGTAACTGCTCCCCAAAAAGTGTAATTTAGTGTCAGATTCGCAGCCCTGATAAAAATCGCTGATGGCCGCCCACCACCATTACTAAAAAAAAACAAAAAAAGTAAAATAAATCTCATAGTTTGTAAATGCTATAATTTTTGCGCAAACCAATTATTATACCCTTTTTGGGATTTTTTTTTACCAAAAATATGTAGCAGAAAACAAATTGGCCTAAACTGATAAAAAAAATTAGATTGTTTTAAAAATGTTTTTATTGGGAATGTTTTATAACAGAGTAGAAAATATTGGTGTTTTTTCAAAATTTACGCTCTTTTTTATTTCTTTATAGCGCAAAAACAAAAAATCAAATACCACCAAAAGAAAGCTCTATTTATGGGGAAAAAAAGGACAATTGTATTGGAGTATGGCGTCACAGGGCCGCGCAGTTGTCAGTTTAAGCATCGCAGTGCCGAATCGCAAAAAATGGCCTGGTCATTAAGGGGGGTAAAACCTTCTGGGCTTGAAGTGGTTAAGCAGCTCCAGGTTTCAAATAAACCAAGTGCATTTCCTTTCCATTAATTATTATTTGATTTACTGCTTTATCCACAACTTCTTACAGTATTCATGCTAATGTCCCATTAGGCAGAGGTTCCCTGCAATCTGGAAGTTTAAGGGTTCCTCTATGTTAAAAAAAAGGTTGAGCAAGGCTGCGGTAATCAGACCATGAATGGTACCAACTGATGATCTTGATATACAGTTACAGCACAGCACATGGTCTCTTCCTTTTAAAATAGGACAACTATTGACTTGGTGCAACACTGGAGAAATTGCAGACTTATTTTTCATCCTCAATAATTAAATTGCTATTTCTTGAAAAATACTTTCCTGGTTTCCTGTAAATGCTGCTCTTGCCACTTAAATCTTAAAGACTTTATTCCTTATGACTTATAGGACCAAGATAGAGGGTAAAATTACCTCCCAGCTTCTTATCTTGGCTACTCTGTTTCCATCCCTTTCCACTCATAATGAGGGAATCCCTATCACTGTGCTATGGACAGATGGATTCCAGGAAGTAAATGCTTCATGAATCATTTGCCCTAACTCAAAATGGCCCCTGCAAGGAATGCTGGGGGATGTTTTTCAAAGTGATTTCTCAAACAAAACAAAAAGACATGGACGAATGAGGGATTTTGCTTTAAGGCTCCATGTACACGGGACGCTGGAAATGGCCGTTTAGGAGCAGTTGGGCGTTTTTTTCAGAAGTCCCTGAACGCAGCTCCATGTTATCTTATCTGTCCATGTACACATGGTCATTTACAGTCATTTGCAGGCAGTTGCGTTCAGGGACTTTTTTTAGAACACAATTATATTGCGTTCGAACGTATGTTTCCCGACGTTTCAAACGCAGAAACGCGGCCGAACGTGACTAAACGTGACTGAACGTGATGAACCTACGTTCAGCCACGTTATACGTTTTTTTTTCTTCCATTCAAAATCAATGGTTCCCTATGGGAGCCTATTGGTTTGAATGGAAGTCGCACCGCAAGTCGGATCAGGATGATCCGACTTGCAGCGCGACCTGCACTGTGAGAATCTTGAGGGGGAACTCCACCCAAAAATGGGAAAAAAATTGCGTGGGGTTCCCCCCCAGGTTCCAAACCAGGCCCTTCGGTCCGGCATGGAATTTGAGGGTAGCCCCACGCCGAAAAAACGGCGTGGGGTCCCCCTCAAAATCCATACCAGACCCTTATCCGAGCATGCAGCCCGGCAGGCCAGGAAAGGGGAGGGGACGAGCGAGCGGCCCCACCCCCCCTGGACCACACCAGGCCACATGCCCTCAACATTGGGGGGGGTGTTGGTGCTTTGGGGCAGGGGGAGCTCTGCACCCCCCACCTCAAAGCACCTTGCCCCCATGTTGATGAGGACAAGGGCCTCATCCCCACAACCCTGGCCGGTGGTTGTGGGGGTCTGCGGGCAGGGGGCTCATCGGAATCTGGAAGCCCCCTTTAACAAGGGGCCCCCCAGATCCCGGACCCCCTCCCTATGTGAATGGGTATGGGGTACACTGTACCCCTACTCATTCACCACATAAAAGGTAGTGTATGGAAATAACGACAGGAGACGTTTTGGAAAGTTTTATTAAAAATCTTCATCCGGCTCTTCTTGTCTTCTCCTCTCCGGGGTCTTCTCCTCTCCGGGGTCTTCTGCTCTTTTGCTGTCCCCTCTCCAGGGTCTTCTGCTGTCCCCTCTTTTCTTCTCTACTCCGGGGTCTTCTGCTCTTTTGCTGTCCCTCTTCTGCTGTCCTCTCTTCTTTTCTTCTCCTCTCCGGGGTCTTCTCCTCTCCGGGGTCTTCTGCTCTTTTGCTGTTGGCTGTCGGCTGTCGGCTCTTCTTCCTCCGGTCCTCCTCCGACGACGTCTCCTTGATTATGACGATCTCCGGTCTCTGCAGCTTGTTATATAGCCATTAGGGCGTGGCCACGATGACGTCATCGGGAGGCCCCGCCCCTCACGTCACAGATGACATCATCTGTGACGTGAGGGGCGGGGCCTCCCGATGACGTCATCGTGGCCACGCCCTAATGGCTATATAACAAGCTGCAGAGACCGGAGATCGTCATAATCAAGGAGACGTCGTCGTCGGAGGACCGGAGGAAGAAGAGCCGACAGCCGACAGCCAACAGCAAAAGAGCAGAAGACCCCGGAGAGGAGAAGAAAAGAAGAGAGGACAGCAGAAGAGGGACAGCAAAAGAGCAGAAGACCCCGGAGTAGAGAAGAAAAGAAGAGGGGACAGCAGAAGACCCTGGAGAGGGGACAGCAAAAGAGCAGAAGACCCCGGAGAGGAGAAGACCCCGGAGAGGAGAAGACAAGAAGAGCCGGATGAAGATTTTTAATAAAACTTTCCAAAACGTCTCCTGTCGTTATTTCCATACACTGCCTTTTATGTGGTGAATGAGTAGGGGTACAGTGTACCCCATACCCATTCACATAGGGAGGGGGTCCGGGATCTGGGGGGCCCCTTGTTAAAGGGGGCTTCCAGATTCCGATGAGCCCCCTGCCCGCAGACCCCCACAACCACCGGCCAGGGTTGTGGGGATGAGGCCCTTGTCCTCATCAACATGGGGGCAAGGTGCTTTGAGGTGGGGGGTGCAGAGCTCCCCCTGCCCCAAAGCACCAACACCCCCCCCCCATGTTGAGGGCATGTGGCCTGGTGTGGTCCAGGGGGGGTGGGGCCGCTCGCTCGTCCCCTCCCCTTTCCTGGCCTGCCGGGCTGCATGCTCGGATAAGGGTCTGGTATGGATTGTGGGGGGGACCCCACGCCGTTTTTTCGGCGTGGGGCTACCCTCAAATTCCATGCCGGACCCGAAGGGCCTGGTTTGGAACCTGGGGGGGAACCCCACGCAATTTTTTTCCCATTTTTGGGTGGAGTTCCCCCTCAAGATTCTCACAGTGCAGGTCGCGCTGCAAGTCGGATCATCCTGATCTGACTTGCGGTGCGCCTTCCATTCAAATCAATAGGCTCCCATAGGGAACCATTGATTTTGAATGGAGGCAGAAAAACGCTGCTAAAAGCAACGTGGCCAAACGTGCAATAACGCAAATGGAAAAAGCTACTGAAAGCACGTTTAACAGCTGCTTTTTCCCAGCGTCAGAAATAGCTTTGCAGGACGTTTTTTCTAACGTTCCGTGTACATGGAGCCTTAATATTAAAAGTGAATCAAATTGGGTATTTGGTTTGTGGTACTCAGATGCAGTGAAGATCCGCTTTAAAAGGCATTGTATGATTTCAAAAGTTTTAACTAGGGATCGACCGATTATCGGAAAAGCCGATATATCGAGGGCCGATCTGCACTTTCCCCGATATATCGGAATCGGCCTCTGAGGTTACCGATATTGCGGGAAAGTGCTGTACCGGCTAGGAGGCATCACCCCGGTACCGGCGTCCATAGCCGACGGTCAGCTGTCTTGTAATGACAACCAATGCGGCTGAGAAGCCGCTCAGCTGTCATTACAAGGAGCGGGAGGGGACGTCCCCCCCCTCCCGCCGCCTTCGCGCAGCTCGCCCCGATCCTACCTGCACGGCGGTCGAAGAGAAGACCTGATCAAAGCCACATTCGGCTCTGATTGGGTCTCCCTGTCATGACATCACTTCTGGGTACTTGGCGCCAAATTAAAAAAAATTGACAGCATTCAAAGCAGCCAAACTTGGCGTTTTGAATGCTTTTAAGTGCAGAGGAGGGGTTTGGGGTCTCTTAGACCCCCCAGATCCCTCCACAACAGTACCTGTGAAAAAAAAAAAATATATGTTTTAAATTTTCGAAAATATCGGCAGATATCGGCCGATACCGATATGCGATGACCAAAATATCGATATCAGCAATAAAAAAACGATATCAGTCGATCACTAGTTTTAATTAAGTGTAGTTCCATTACCTGTGCCATTTGTTTTCCTTAGCTTGTAATGATGGACTCACATGTTGCGGTTGTAGTGTCATGGCTGATCGTTTCCTCTAGGTCCATGTATTCATTCACCTAGCTTGTCCTTATTCATTAACTTGTTCCAGGTCACACAGCGGCAAATCCATGACTTGCCAGTTCTTCTGTGTAAAATCACAAATTACGGATTTCTAATGTGATGAAACAATTCCTCCCTTCTTTGTCCTGCCTGTTTATGTCTGTCAGATTACCAATTAGCTCTCACCTGCAGAGCAATAGCCTGAGACCCAGGGATTGTGGGATATTTAGTTCACCACAGGAAGTGTCAGTTCTCACACTACAGAGGTCATACATAAACCTGTGCAGTGTCATGCCAAATATTCCATGCTTGAACAAAAACAAACTGCTGACACTGGAATAAGAAGATTTACTCCACTATAGGCTGTTTGTACAGAGCAACAAATGACACAATGAAACTACATAATCAATGCACAACTAAGGCCCCTTTCTTACGGGCTTTTTGATCAGGTCTGCCTGTCAGTTTTTCAAGCGGACCTGATTGAACGCTCCATGCACCTATGGAGCAGCAGATATCAGCGGTAACATGTCCACTGACACCCGCTGCTATCCAATCCGATCCTGTCCGTAAAATCCAGATGAATGGTAACCCTATTTTCCATCTGCCATCTGGAGGATCGGATCCAACCTCCCATAGAGGAGAGGGGGGCTCTGACAGGTCCATCTTAGTACAGTGAGCAGAGACAGACCCAGCATCCACCTGCTCAGCGGGGATCGATCCCCGCTGAACAAAAACGGAGTCCGCCGGGTGGAAAGCCTGTGCGAAAGGGCCCTATAGCTGGTGAAAAAACAAAAAGGTTAAAAAAGGTTGCGTATTCTTATTAGAAAGCATAGCCATCAAATATACCAGTGATTGGGACAATTCCTGTTTGTCTCTAAATTACTGTGAATGGTTCCATTCTGTCATCTGAACAAAAATAGCTATGCAGCTGACTCACTCACCCAATTTAAGCTCATATGACAGAAGAGGATTAAATAACTAAATTATGACAAGCTGCCTCTTCCACACTAACTCCTACTCGAGAAAGTCCATGGCCGCCCTCGGCTAAAGTCACTGCGCAGCTATACTAACTGCAGATTGCAATGCTCTGGGAAGCTTCAGAGAAGCCTTTGATAATCTGGTACACATTGGTTAAAAGGATTGTGTCCCAATCAGGTCATAGTAATAGCATCTCAAAACAAAGCTCACCGATTCTCACCATCACGGCACTCCTCCACCACCCTGTTTACTTGTCACAGCCCTAGGTCAAATCATTTTGTGTATAGACAATGTGGGCTATGTGGGACTTTAGATGAGACACCGGCAGGTATGCCCAGCGTCTCCATCCCTATATCGGAAAAAACTAATTGAAAAGGATTAAAAGAGGTGCATGGAAGCCAGCCAGCCCCCAGTCTGATGTACTCACCCTCCAGTCTGCTTCCACCCAAGTAGACCTGTCTCAATATGAATAAAGAACAGGGGTTTAGT
This sequence comes from Pelophylax lessonae, assembly GCF_965119305.1. Taxonomy (NCBI): domain Eukaryota; kingdom Metazoa; phylum Chordata; class Amphibia; order Anura; family Ranidae; genus Pelophylax; species Pelophylax lessonae. Next base: position 810,883,107 of record NC_138768.1, on the reverse strand, counting down.
TGACACGCATTTGCAAACGCATGTGAAAGCTGCAGAGCCACGACACGGCACCCTGTTTTATCTGCAGTCCCTAACACTTGTAAATGTGTCTCCACTCTGGGAGCACATGGCTGCTAATGGGTGGATAGGAGGCAGGTGGGAGGGAGCAGCCCAAACTTCCCCCAACCCACTTCCATCCACGACTGGTATGGTATCTCAATGCTCTAATAGCAATGTTCTTAAGATGGTACAAACTGAAAACGACCAGCTGAGAAGCATACACCTCCAATCCCTTGGCGGATGCAGTGTAAAACACAGATTGAGACTTTGTATGAGGCAGTTTGCCTGTATAGCTCAGTGCCAGTCGTGGATGGAAGTTGATTGGGGAAGTTTGGGCTGCTCCCTCCCACCTGCCTCCTATCCATCCATTAGCAGCCATGTGCTCCCAGAGTGGAGACACTTAAATTTACAAGTGTTAGGGACTGCAGATAAAACAGGGTGCCGCGTCGTGGCTCTGCAGATTTCACATGCGTTTGCAAATGTCAACTAAACCCCGGTTCTTTATTCATATTGAGACAGGTCTACTTGGTTGGTGGCAGACTGGAGGGTGAGTACATCAGACTGGGGGCTGGCTGGCTTCCATGCACCTCTTTTAATCCTTTTCAATTAGTTTTTTCCGATATAGGGATGGAGACGCTGGGCATACCTGCCGGTGTCTCATCTAAAGTCCCACATAGCCCACATTGTCTATGGAACCAGGGATGGAGGCACCTCGCCTACAGGCTGGTGCTTCATTTAAAGTCCCACCGTGAGATTTCCGTGCGTTTTTGGTGGGTGAAGTCTAATTTGACCCCAGTTTTTTCATATACAGGGATGAAGACCATAGCATGACCTGCTTGTCTCATGTAAAGGCCCAAATATTTTATGAAATTAGGGATGGAGGCACTGAGCTATACAGGCAACACTAGGTTCTGTACATACTTATATAAAAGTAAATTTGTACAGCAAGATTTTTACAAAGTATTTTGCAAAGTTTTCAGCAGCTTGTTCAAGTGGTGTATCAGCATAATGTGGGAAATGGCTCACAATCCTTGGTCAGCAAGGTCATGTGATAGCACTGACTAAGGTTTGTCCCAAAAGTATGAAAAGACTCCAAATGGTCAGTGATGTCATGTCAGTCATTGGCCACATTATGCTGCTACACAGCCTGGGGTGACTGTCAGCACTACCATGATCTCTATTTAACCTACCCAATCTGTAATAAAAGGCTTGAAACAAAAAAGCTTTGCAAATGCTCATGGTACACATTACTTTTATACAAGCTGGAGCCCATATGTACAAAGCCTTAAGCGCAGTGGTGTATTTTGGCTTTGTGCTGCCCTAGGCAAGACCAAAAATGGGCACCGCCCCCATCTAAATTTGTCCCACCCCATCCGCTTTAAAATAGCGCATGCCCGTGCAATGGCAACAAACGTAAATTTTACAATCCATAGGTGACACTTTAAAAAGCCTTCACAGGTTACCAATTTAGATCCACAGAGGAGGTCTGCTACTAAAATTACTGTCCATGATCTGACATTCGTGGGGATACCTCACACGTGTAGGACGAACGCTGTTTGCGTGCATGCGGGATCGACATGCATGTTCGCCTTTTCGTGTGAGCGAGGGAGGACGGAGGCACTTTACATTTTTTTTTAAATCACTTTTATTGCCTGCACAAGGAATGTAAACATCCTTGTGACAATAATAGGCTGTGACAGGTACACTTTATGGAGAGATCTGGGGTCTGTAAGACCCCCAAATCCCTCTTCTGTCCTTAAAAGCATTCAAAGCACCAAGGGAGCTGACCGTTGGCTCACAAAAATGATACCGGGGTGATGCCTGCAGCTGCACAGATGCCGCCCCCCCTAAAAAATACCACCCCAGGCAAACGCCTTGCTTACCTAACAGTAAATACGCCCCTGCTCAGCCAAGACTTCCTAACCATAAATATGTAGACAGAATAAAGTTGAAGAACTTGGACCAGATGGTATCCACCCACGGATCCTAAAAGAATTGAGCTCTGTCGTTTCAAAGCCATTGTTTCTCATTTTTAGGGACTCTAATGACTGGAATAATACCATTGGATTAGTGTAAGGCCAATGTGGTGCCTATATTTAAAAAGGGATCAAGAAAATGTACCCTTGTTACACGAGTGAGACTATAGGTATTGAGAACAGGATTCCCTATGTCTAAACGGAAATTTGGCACACTCCTCTCACTGTTAGAATTAACAGTACCTTAAAATCCTCCCCTATGGTTTGTTTCATTTGTTTTTTCGTTTCATGTTCTCCTCATGCATATGTTTTGTCTAATGGAGGTTCCACTTAATTGTCAATTTTTCTGTCTTTGGATTGCAGTTGGTAATATGTCAATTTTATACCTTTTGTTGTTAGTAAAATGATTGAAACATAAAAAGGGATCAAAGCCTTTGTCAAGTAACTATAGACCGGTTAGTTTAACTTCTATAGTCAGGAAGATATTGGAGAGTTTAATAAAAGACCACATAGATGAGTTTTTGCTTGGAAAAAATTTTTTAAGCAAAAGTCCTGCAAGACAGAAGTTGTCAGACAAATCAGATTTCTTTTTATTTTATGAGTAAAACCTTGGACAGAGGGGTGGCTGTGGACACGGCATATTCAGATTTTTCAAAATCATTTGACACAGTTCCCCACACGTGGCTAATGTGTAAGGTAAAGTCTACAGGCTTGGAAAGATCAGTTTGTAAATTGATAGAAAACTGGCTAAAAGACCGAATTCAGAGAGTAGTGGTTAATGATTCTTACAGTAAATGGTGTAAGGTTGTTCGTGATGTACCCCAAGGTTCAGTATTGGGACTCATGCTTTTTAATATATTTATAGCACCCTCTATTGTCCAATGTAGGGAGATACATTTTTGCTGACTCTCAGTAGTTTGCGAGAGTCCGAATTTGCTGTGGGTTCAGCTTAAGGTCAGGCCTCTATCCCCCCAGTTCTGGAGGTCCATTGGAAACTTCTAGAAACTAGTGGGCAGAGGTAAAGAGGCAGGGTCTGAATATTGATGAGAGTTTTGACCAATCCCCAGACAGGAGGCTTGGCAGGGCGGTAAGACTGGCCCATAAATATTGAAGAACCTGGCTAGTGAGGAGGTTGTGGTCGAGTGAAACATGGAGTGCTGAGGTTGAGGTTCTGAGGCCTGGGAGGGGACCCAAGGGTTGGGGGGCTCCACCTCTAGGCATGAGCGGAGGAAGGAGGGGGACACTACACCACCCTTCAGTCTCAACCAGGAGACAACCTGTCTAGTATGGGAAGATCTGTCCAGCAGGAGGCCCAAACATTAGACTTATCCAAAGCAGTAGGATTGAAGGGACAGTGTGAGTACCTCTACACCCCCAGAGCCTACAAGGTAGAAGACTACCAGGTGCAATATTCAGCCTGCTTTCATAGGGATAGTGTCACAGCTAACCCAAATCCCTTGCTGAGGGACACTTTTCAAGGCAGCTAGGTGGGCCGGTATTTTCTGAAAACGTTGAGACTTTGTGCGATTCTACTAAGGGGACACAGGGGGACATGTAACTGTGGGGACTTCGCTATATTTTACTAGGGGGGCATACTGTAGAGCTCCTGAAAGAGGAACCTTGTTATTGATTCACAGAAATTGATATCACTCCAGCGGGAGTACAATCTAGGATCTGCATTCTTTGTGTACATAGTGAAGGAAGTTTGTCCTCAAGTTGTTCTACCAAGTCAAGTTGGGCACCCCATTATCACTAATCCCCATCCAAGTGGCTTTCTCTCAATAAAACAACAAAAACAAGCCTATGGACTGGTCAGTTCCCTGGCAGTTCAGGAATTGGGGGGGGGGGGGGGGGGGAGTACAACTGGGGGAATCAATGGTGGAGAAGAATCTGGGTGTTCTTGAAGATCATAAGCTGAATAATAGCATGCAATGCCAAACTGCGGTTTCCAAAAGTTAGCAAAACCCTTTCATCTAGAATACGCAGTTCAGTTTTGAGCACCAGTTCACAAAAAGAATATCGGGAACTGGAGAAAGTGAAGAGAAGGGCAACCAAACTGATAAGAGGCATGGAGAAGCTCAGCTATGAAGAAAGGTTAGAGGAACTGAATTTATGCTCTCTTGAGAAGAGGAAATATGATCAACATGTATAAATGCATAAGTGGTCCATACAGTGAACTTGGTGTTGAGTTATTCACCTTAAGGTCATCACAGAGGAAAAGGGGGTAATTTTACATCTAGAGCAGGGGTGTCAAACTCAAAGTTCATTGCGGGCCACATCAGCATTATGGTTTCCCTCAAAGGGCCAGGTGTATCTGTAATTCTGTAAGACTATACAAATTTATCTACTCCATTGTAATATAGCATTGCCTCAGCACTCCATTACTGGTTTTAGTAATAACTTAAAGCATAACTTCACCCAAGGGATTTTTTTTTTTTTTTGGGGGGGGGGGGGGGGGGCACAGCCTAACAGCCACCCGGCGGTGGCTGCAAGCAGACAGACGGCCTCCCTTCATTCTTTTCTCCTCATCCCTCAGGCTCTGGGCACTCAGCCAAGATGGAGCCCGGCCAAGACTTGGCTCAGCGCGCCTCCCCAGCTCACAGCGGCGGCTCTCCGGTGCTGTCGGCCACACCGCAAGCTACAGTCGCTCCACCTCCATGCACTCAGCTGATCAGTTCTCCCTAGCATCAGAGTTTGAGGCTGCACAGGAGGATTGGAATCTCAGGGAGCACATTATGGCCCTCCCTACTAAGTCTGATATAAAGGAAGTTATAGCTGCTGTGGAGCAGTCATGTAAACAGGCAGTGGAGTTAGGGAAAATGCAGTGGCCTTGGGTAGAAGAGTAAAGGCCCTGGAGGCTAGCCAGGACAATATTATGCATACAGTGGCCACAATCCAGGACACGTATAGGCACCATGAGGATGTCCTTAATTCTCTGATGGATAAGCTGGACGATTATGAGAACAGAGACCGGCATCAGAACATCCGCGGTCTGCCTGAGGCCACACATGCTACTGAACTGCTTTCTACTGTACAGGGTCTCTTTCGACAAATTTTGGGGGACTCTGCCCCCGACTCCATTGAAGTGGATAGGGTTCACTGCGCCTTGCTTCCCGTCCCTCAAGGTACTGACAAGCCGCGAGGTGTTATATGCAAACTACACAAATCCTCTCTGAAAGAGGTGATCATGAACACTGTTCGTGACAAGCCAACTGTCAATTTTGATGGTGCTCAATTATCCTTGTTACAAGATCTGTCTAGGAGCACCCTAATGCAACGCAGAGCAGTCCATCCTCTGTTGAAGGCCCTGTGCTCTGTGCATGTTGTCTACCGCTGGGGGATCTCCTTTTTGTCTGACGGCAACTCGGAATGGCAAAACGGCAGTCCTTCACACAAAAGATGACTTGCAGCTACTTGTTGAAATACTGGAACTCCCACCAACTGATTTCCCGGACTGGAGATCGAATAGCTCGATACCTTCACCACAGCGGCCTGAGAGATGGCGCCAGAACTCTTCTAGACCTTGCAGGAGAAATTGTGAACACTGGCGCAGTCAGAATATGGCTGCAGCTTCCCCTCTTTAAGTTTCCAAAAGGACCCTTAAATCTCCCTGACTTCTGGTATTTGTCTTATGGTCACAGGTGTTGGTTAAGATTCTTGTGTAGCTGCCGCCACCATGCTATAACTTTCAGTATTTTTGCATGCTATGCCCAGGTTGTTTTAAAGGCCTTATTCATGCAGTCAGTCATTACCTCCCCAATAGGCAGACCTATTAACTCGGGGTCTTGAACTCTGCATATTTGCAGTCAGGGCGTTAGCCCCAGGGGGGGTGATGTCTCATTCCCGCCGTGTCTACCTTCCCACCTTCCTTTAGGTCTGCCCCTTATTTTTTTTTTTTTTTTTTTAGGTATGGTGAGTTCTATTTTCTTTTTATAATTCCTGTTTGTTTTGTCGTTTCCTATGTTATTTTCGGGAGATACTGGGGGGGGGGGGGTGTACTGATGTGGGTGTGCCTTTTTTGCTCAGTGTATATATTTTTTTCAACTGGTTGTGCTGTACTTATGTTTTGAATCCTAGGGCTTATTTTGCATTCCTGTCATGGCCAATAACTTAAAAGTTAATGTCTTACAATGTCCGAGGTCTTTGTTCCCCCATAAAAGAGGTCATCTTTGGCAGGAATTGCACCAACTGGCTCCTGACATTGTTTTTCTACAGGAGACTCCCTTTACTGCCAAGTCCACTCCTCGTCTGCCTCTCATTATGTTCAATCAATGGTACCATAGCCCCTCCCCCATACCCAAGGCTAGACGGAGTCTTGATTGCCATAATGAAGTCTTGCCTCTTTTCTCTGGGGTCCATGATTGCTGATCCCAAGGGCCGCTTCCTGTTTATTAAAGGGTCGATAGATGGCCATATGTACACCTTTCCTAATATAGTTATAGTATAGTATATGTCTCTAACTCTCGCAAAGTCCATTTTCTTTCTACAGCCCTTAGGAGGCCAGAGGACTTCAGGGAGGGCTTGCTGGTGCTGGGAGGGGATTTCAATATCATGCTAGACAATACTTTGGACACTTCATTGGGTAAATCCTCTCTTTCTAAGCCATCAAGCGTGTTAAACGATTGCTACGCTCCCTCCATCTGGTGGATAGCTGGCGGGTGACGCATCCCCCAAGGACAGGGATTATAGTTTTTACTTCAAATCCGTTGATACATATTTTCCGAGTGGGCCTACTTTTAGTGGATCAATTCTATTTGAGTAATGTCCGGTCCTCTACCATAGAATCTATAACTATTTCTGATCACTCTCCTGTGACTGACTCTCTGCCAGGCTGCTGCCCACCACATGGAGAGGGCTTGGAGGCTCAACGAGGCCCTTTTGAATGACCGGGGGGTCCTTAAACCAATCTCCCACTCTTTTGAATTCTTATTTTGAACTCCATTCTCCCGATGGGGTGTCCAATCAGGCGGTCTGGGAGGGTCACAAGGCTGTTATAAGAGGCTAGCTGATTTCCAATGGCTCTTGCATTAAGAAAGAAAAACTGAAAGAAATTGTTGAGCTGCTAGATAGGATTCATGAACTTGAGGTAAAGCACAAAACATAATTTACTCCTGCAGATGCCAAACAGCTGGGTGAGCTACGTCTCCCGTTGCTTGGATCGCAGGCTAGAGACACGCTTCGGTATTACATGCACCACTTCTATGAGGATGGGAACAAATGTGGGAGACTTTTAGCAAAGCAATTGAAGAAAAAAAACAAGCCTTACGTCTTATGGCTCAGGATAGGCAGATAATAGATACCAACGCTATAGCAAAAGAGTTTCAGCAATACTACGCCTCCCTATATAACATTCCACCACCTTTCGGTGCTTTTTTGGGACATGGGGCTCCGATGGAAAGGTTGCCTGTGCTAAAAATTGCCCCACAGGGCACTTTATTGCCACTTGCAACCCTACAGTCATCTTTTGGAGTCACTGCGTTTGCAGCCTGGAGATATCTCCAGATAGCAAACTTCCTCCACAAACTACAACCTCCTCTGAGATCCCTAGATACTCTTACTGCCTTTAAAGCTCTGTGTGTGAATCTCCCAGACCCTAAACACTTGCTAGCTCAAATGTACCGCCTAGTACTGGGTTTATAGACCTCAGGGGTCCCGTACTACATTAGGGAATGGGAGAGGGAACTGGGTCAGGAGTTTACTCCCTCTCAGGTTCAGAGAATATTTAAACTCACTCCTCCTCTGTTAGCTCTCGAATCCAGGAGTCCTCATATAAATTCCTTTCTAGGTGGTAAAGGACTCCGTCCCGATTAGCACAAATGTTTCTGACAGCGGATGCTAGGTGTTGGAGGGGATGTGTTCAGCGGGGCACATTTCTTCATCTTTGGTGGTCATGCCCTAAGATTAGGACCTTTTGGAAGGCCATAACCCCGTGGATTAAAAAGACTCTGCGACCCGTATAGTGTTCCCCATTACACTTTCTTTTCCACGGGGCACCATCCTTCCTAAGGCTATACAAAAAGAGCGTTACACCGCATTTGCTCAATGCTGCCAAATACTTGATTCCCATGTTTTGGAAACAATCCACCTGTCTTTCTCTTAAAGATTGGAAGAAGGAGGTAGATGCTACTATGGATGCAGAATGCTGGATATACACTACTAGAGACCAAAACAACAAATTCAAGGACATTTGGTCAGTTTGGATGAACTATTCCCACAGATTAATTGCTATACCTGTAGGATCTTTGCTACTTTGAGGGCCCATACTGCACATCTTCCTCACCCTGCTTCCCACCTCTAGGCATGGGATTTCCAACCCCCGCCCCCCCCCCCCCCATTTTTATTTTTGTTGTTTCATGCCTCCTACTGTTTCTCTGCTGTTCGATCGAACCTGTGGTTTCTTAAGCACTGATATAGTACATGTACTTATTACTCTTTGGGTCTATTTAATGAATGGACATTGATGGAATATCTACCTCGGGTCTATTTCCCCCTGATCTTCCGCGCCCATGTTGATGATGGGTGTGGGGACAGGTAGCAGATCTGGGTGTTTTCGTTACTGAGAGTCCCATGTGTCACATATGTTTAATTATTGAAGACCTATGTTAGCTTCACCCATATTCTATAAATCTGTTATTGAATGTTTGTATTACTTACTTTCTGTATCTGTCCTATTTTTTTGATGGGAAAGTAATAATAATAAAAAAACACCCTAATGATATGTGCACTTACCATTATCAGGGTAGGTACCAGCAGGGCACACCGTGCATTCAGTGGTATTGACGGAGCTGCAGTTGAAATCAGCAGTGGTAGTCACAATGCTGGTTGTGGTCAGCTGACTACCAACCAAACATGCTGCAAGGAATAAAACACAACAAATCAATTCACACCACCAAACCAGTGTTATTCTGCAAACAGCACATGTACTTCTCTTCCCCCCCGTCTTGTAACATTTCAATAAAGTTATATAGAGAGGTAAATCATGCTCTGCCCTTTAAAAATGCAGGGCACCACCAGCCAGAATCAACACTTCCTGTATGGGAAAGCAGCAGACCTTCAAAGAAGATAACCTGGTTTGTGCTTTGGACTCACAGGAAATGACATGAACACAGCATTTCTAAAACAACCAAGCTAAGAAAATGTTCTTAGCTTAAAAAAGAAAATGAATGCAGCCACCACAACTAAGATCTGTTAAAGTGCGATATAGATACAGTACATTTTTGTTCTTGAGATTGGATAACCTTCAGATATCTCATTCTAGAAATGTAGAATCTAGGTACTCTAGACTTTCCTTCTGTACGTGCCATAGGGCACATCCTAAAGATCCCGTGTGCACTGACACAGCTTCAGGAGTCGCTAAAGTGATCCTGTCTATGCTCTAGGGGGCCCATGCAGCCTCCTCTTCACATTCGGTTTTACACCTGGACAGGAGGGGCAGTGGGGGCGGTAGATTCTGGAACCAATCCTCTCCATTTTCCTCTTGTTGCCGCTGAAAGCCTGCTTCTCCTCCTCTCCCTCCCACTGGCATTCAGCGGCTGCAGGAAGAAAATACATAGATCCTATCCTGGTTACTCTTCCTTCTCTCCTGCCTGTGTCCCCTGCATGCTCCCCTGGTTCTCCCCCCCCCCCCGCATTGCTGTTGGCTCCTACCCCCCACTCCTCTCCAGCGGGCTACTGCGGGGGATGTTTCAGGATGAGAGCAGGGAAGGGGCCGGTAAATATGTAATTTACCGGCTCCTTCCTTTTCTGATTGAACACAGTGAATGTCAGTACCGACCGCTCACTATGTTCATTCATAATTGAGGCATTGTAACTGTGTTTACTATGCTTCAGTTTGTAAATGAATAAGAAGCGGTGTACAGAGCTATTCTGGTTCATTTATTCAGTGAAGCGGAGGCTGAAAAGATGTAGATTGATGACTGTGTCATCAATCTCTTTCCTCTGTCTCAAAAGTGGGACTCTAGTTAGACCCCTGATATTTCACCAAAGCCCCCTTAACAGGGCTGCTAAAAAAATAATATGTTAAATAAGAAAACATAAAAAGAACAAAAATAAAAAAAAAAACTACTATTACCATTCACTGCTCTACTGAATCCAACCTATGCCCTACTGACATGCATGTGTGTTTGAGCTCTGGGGTGCACACCCTAATGCAATAGGCCATGCACACCTCTGGTAGGTGCCTTGCCATCTCAAAGTTGATCTTTACAGCTATTCTACAATTTTAAATGTATTCGTTGTTTTTACTAAGTATTAGTATTCCCTGTGTTTGCCTCATCTTGTAATGTTGGGTTCACGTGGCTGCAATTTGTAGTGTCATGGCTGATCAATTACCCTATGTCCATGGTTTGCCACAGCTAGCCTGTCCCTAATCGCCAAAGGGACAAGATAACTTCTTGTCCAATGCATGTGTTGTTATACGCTTTGTATCGCATCACAAATGTGGGAGTGCTAATATAATAAACATCTTGCAACTGCATCAGTGAGCTCACTGTGTTGGTCTGTGAACCTTCTGCTTGCTTGTGTCAGATCTAATTACGGTGTAGATCTCATCTGTATGAGCACTAGACCAAGACACCCAGGGATTGTGGGATATATGGTTTATTCCCAGGAAGTGTTATTTCTCACACTACAGACAGAGGTCATGTATTAACCTGTGCAGTGGCATGCCTCATGCTTGAATACAAATATAAAGCGCTGACACGGAAATCTGAAGATTTATTCTACTACAGAGTGTGTGTGTGTGTGTGTGTGTGTGTGTGTGTGTGTGTGTGTGTGTGTGTGTGTGTTGTACACACACAGTATTGTACAAAAGCAAGTACACCCCTCACATTTTTGTAAATATTTTATTATATATCTTTTCATGTGACAACACTGGAGAAATGACACTTTGCTACAATGTAAAGTAGTGAGTGTACAGCTTGTATAACAGGGTAAATTTGCTGTCCCCTCAAAATAACTCAAAACAGCCATTAATGTCTAAACCACTGGCAACAAAAGTGACTACACCCCTAAGTGAAAATGTCCAAATTGGGCCCAATCAGCCATTTTCCCTCCCTGGAGTCATCTGAATCGTTAGTATTAGGGTCCTTTCACACGAACGATCCGATCAGATCCGCCTGTCAGTTTTTTTTTAGGCGGATCTGATCAGATCCTCCATGCATCCCTATGGGGCAGCGGATGACAGCGGAGACATGTCCGGTGACACCCGCTGCCATCCGCATCCGATCCTGTCCATGAAATCCGGACGGATGGAAATCCTATTTTCCATCCGTCCAGGGGATCGGATCGGATGAGAGCGGAGCTGTCACCTGCCTGCTTAGCAGGGATCAGAGTATCGATCCCCCACTGATCAGCACGGAGTCCGCCAACGGATCGGATGAAAGGAGCCTTACAAGGTCTCAGCTGTGAAAGGGGAGCAGGTGTGTTAAATTTGGTGTTATCGCTCTCACTCTCTGACACCTCATGGCAAAGAACTCTCCGAGGATCTGAAAAAAAGAATTGTTGCTCCACATAAAGATGGCCTAAGCTATAAGAAGATTAGGGTTTAGGTCTGGAGACATGCTTGGCCAGTCCATCACCTTTACCCTCAGCTTCTTTAGCAAGGCAGTGGTCATCTTGGAGGTGTGCTTGGGGTCGTTATGTTGGAATACTGCCCTGCTGCCCAGTCTCCGAAGGGAGGGGATCATGCTCTGCTTCAGTATGTCTCAGTACATAAAAAAAAAAAGGAGAAAACAATTGCGCTAATCCAAAAATAAAATAAAAGCAGCAACCTCAAGTGAGACTAGCACCCAAAAAATGTCCAATATAAAATAAGTTGCGCTGTGGATGATGTATACAAGTTGATTGTATGGTGAAATAGTAAAGGATCCGAATAATGTCCAGAATATGGAAACAAAAACGGGTAACTTGTGCAGGTACCGCTTACCGGAAATATGATAAACAAAGGCCCATCAGTATGTTCAAATACGTCCTAGGGATGAGGTCCAAGTGGACTACCAGGTTCCAACGCGGATCCCTCAATGGAGTGGTAACATGTGTGATACAAAAAAATATACCGCCATAGCGTAAAACCAAAAAATATGTGTAAAGAAAGGACACCCAAAGTGCAATGAGAACACCACTGCTCCCGTAGTGAAAGAAAACGTGATAAAAGGATGCCACAGAACCCCAATAGGTACTCCTTACCGAAATATAGAAGAAAAATAGCAGATGCACCAAAAAAGGGGGGGAAGGGGGATTACCCCAATAGGACAGCAGCTTACCACAAGGATGAGTATGGAGAGCTTATATATGACTGGATAGGTGTGACTTGAACATGCAAGCAAGTAGGGGGACACCTCTGATGGATAAAACACCCTTACCGACTCCCGATGATTTGGAGGCAGGAAGGATATGTATGGAACCAATCCGTTGTGTCTCCTCACTCAGATAGGGAACTCAGATGGACGGTATTGGATCAACCATGGATGATACAAAATATGGAAAACGCCATAGTGTAAAACCCACGGATGTATTTATTGTTAAAAATGGTGATGCACTTACAGACAATCAGAAGATCAAATGCAGAGAGGAAAGAAAGCCGCCGGCCGGACGGCTCCGCTCACCCGTCCCTCGTGGACAGCAACGTGTAGGTGACGTCAGCACGCCGTGACCTGACGCGTTTCATCAAAGAGGATATTCTCAAAAGGTGGGAATATCATCTTTGATGAAACGCGTCAGATCACGGCGTGCTGACGTCACCTACACGTTGCTGTCCACGAGGGACGGGCGAGCGGAGCCGTCCGGCCGGCGGCTTTCTTTCCTCTCTGCATTTGATCTTCTGATTGTCTGTAAGTGCATTACCATTTTTAACAATAAATACATCCGTGGGTTTTACACTATGGCGTTTTCCATATTTTGTATCATCCATGGTTGATCCAATACCGTCCATCTGAGTTCCCTATCTGAGTGAGGAGACACAACGGATTGGTTCCATACATATCCTTCCTGCCTCCAAATCATCGGGAGTCGGTAAGGGTGTTTTATCCATCAGAGGTGTCCCCCTACTTGCTTGCATGTTCAAGTCACACCTATCCAGTCATATATAAGCTCTCCATACTCATCCTTGTGGTAAGCTGCTGTCCTATTGGGGTAATCCCCCTTCCCCCCCTTTTTGGTGCATCTGCTATTTTTCTTCTATATTTCGGTAAGGAGTACCTATTGGGGTTCTGTGGCATCCTTTTATCACGTTTTCTTTCACTACGGGAGCAGTGGTGTTCTCATTGCACTTTGGGTGTCCTTTCTTTACACATATTTTTTGGTTTTACGCTATGGCGGTATATTTTTTTTTTTGTATCACACATGTTACCACTCCATTGAGGGATCCGCGTTGGAACCTGGTAGTCCACTTGGACCTCAACCCTAGGACGTATTTGAACATACTAATGGGCCTTTGTTTATCATATTTCCGGTAAGCGGTACCTGCACAAGTTACCCGTTTTTGTTTCCATATTCTGGACATTATTTGGATCCTTTACTATTTCACCATACAATCAACTTGTATACATCATCCACAGCGCAACTTATTTTATATTGTCTCAGTACATGTTGGCATTCATGGTTCCCTGAATGAATTGTAGCTCCCCAGTATCGGCAGCACTCATGCAGCCCCAGACCATGACACTCCCACCACCATGCTTGACTCTAGGCAGGACACACTTGTCTTTTGTACTCCTCACCTGGTTGCCACCACACACGCTTGACACCATTTGAACCAAATAAGTTTATCTTGGTCTCATCAGACCAGAATATGGTTCCAGTAATCCATGTCCTTAGTCTGCTTGTCTTCAGCAAACTGTTTGCAGGCTTTCTTGTGCATCATCTTTAGAAGAGACTTCCTTCTGGGACGACAGCCACGCAGACCAATTTGATGCAGTATGCGGCGTTTGGTCTGAGCACTGATAGGCTGACCCCCCACCCCTTTAACCTCTGCAGCAATGCAGGCAGCACTCATACCTCTATTTTACAAAGACAACATCTGGATATGACGCTGAGCACGTGCACTCAACTTCTTTGGTCGACCATGGCGAGACCTGTTCTGAGTGGAACCTGTCCTATTAAACCGCTGTATGGCCTTGGCCACCGTGCTGCAGTTCATTTTTAGGGTCTTGGCAATCTTCTTATAGCCTAGGCCATGTATGTAGAGCAACAATTCTTTTTTACAGATCCTCAGAGGAGTTCTTTGCCATGAGTTGCCATCTTAAACTTCCAGTGACCAGTATGAGTGAGAACGATACACTAAATTTAACACACCTGCTCCCCATTTACACCTAAGACCTTGTAACACTAACGAGTCACATGACACTGGGGAGGGAAAAATGGCTAATTGCACCCAATTTGGACATTTTCACTTAGGGGTGTAGTCACTTTTCTTTCCAGCGGTTTAGACATAAATGGCTGTGTGTTTAGTCATTTTGAGGGTACGGCAAATTTACACGTTATACAAGCTGTGCACTCACTACATTACATTGTAGCAAAGTGTCATTTCTTCAGTGTTGTCACATGAAAAGATAGAACAAAATATTTACAAAAATCTGAGGGGTGTACTCACTTGTATGAGATACTGTGTATATATTATATATCATTTTGCTTTCTTGGTGCTTTAAAGTGTCACCAAAGCCTCTACAGAATTTTATCACAATGCTTGCTAACAGCACCTGCAGTATTTGAGAAACTTTTATTCAGAGATAGCTTTGCTTTGTTTTGGAGGTATTGGAAGCATGAGATATCCCAGGATGCACTAGGAGACAATTGAAACAGAAAGACATCATCAGAAGTCAATTCTGGTTCATGTGTATATATTTAGGGAATGTCTGGTGCAGACATCACATCTGGTGTGCAGCATGGTGCAACAGGAATGCAAGGAGGGTCTAGGTCAGAGTGGAGCAACTAGAAGACAGCTCATGTGGTGCGCAACGTGCGAACGCTACAGAGGTGTGCGAGCTGGGACCAAAGAGATAGGACTGAGCAGCGAAGGATCATTAGAGCTGGAGGACCAGAGCAGGAGAAACTAGCAGATGTCACATCTGCAGGGGGGGGGGGGGGGGGCAACTGACCAGCAGGGCATCAGCAGAGCTGAGGGTGCTACTGGCGAGCAGGGAATCAACAGGGCTCGGGGTACTACTGAGTCAGGGATCTGCTGAACAGGGTTACTACTGAGCTGAGGATCTGCTGAGTGGGATTACTAATGATCTCAGGATCTGCTGAGTGGGATTTCTAATGATCTCAGGATCTGCTGAGTGGGATTTCTAATGATCTCAGGATCTGCTGTGTGGGAGTACTAATGAGCTGGGGGTATTACTGAGCCAGGGTTCTACTGAGCCCCTTTAAAACAAATAGAAAATCAACAAACTTAAGGCATTTGGCAAGCTTCATTAAAAGCTCAAAAAAAGCATGTTAAAGCGGCTTTTTAATTGGTTTTAAAGTCAAAGCAAGTGTAAATAAGCGGTATCTAAAAATGGCGGCCAGGCAGGTTTTTTTATTGCAGATGAGTTATACTGGGGTTGATTTACTAAAACTGGAGACTGCAAATCTGGTGCAGCTCTGCATGGTAGACAATCAGCTTCTAACTTCAGCTTATCCAACTGAGCTTTGCCAAAAAAAGTCTGAAACAAGTGTTGAGCGAACACGGACTGTATTGTTCGGGTCCGTACCGGATAATTGGATTTTTGCTACCCGGACACAGACCCGAAAACTTTACTGTATGTTCAGGTTTAAAATCCGTGTTCGGTAATTTTATTTCCTGTTTTGTACGTAATGGCGCGCTTTTAATGTCGGGCTTTCAACAGCCAATCAACAAGCGTTTAACTGGTGTGCCTTAAGCCATCCCAGCCATGCCTACTAATGTATTAGTAGCTGTGATTGGCCATATGAAGCATGGTGACCCATGTCTTTATAAGCTCGAGAGACACAGCGCGGTGAGTCATTCTGCTGTAGTGTAGGGAGAGAGCACACATCATACGTGCTGGCTGCTGCTGATTAGGGACAGACAGGGAAAAATTGTGCCCGAAAACAATGCAGGGACAGGTCGGAGTGTAGGCAGGGAAAGATATTTGAGCATTTTAGGGACAGGCAGGAGAGATTAGGCAGGGACACATAGGAGACACAGGACAGAACAATCGTCCGTTAGCAATCTACATCGATTTTGCTGTGTGGGGGGTGGTGCAGTGAACGATCTTTTTGCCCTCACTTGAGCCCACTGAGGAGGAGGAGGAGGAGGGAGAAAATATATTTTTATCAGTCTGTTGTGTGCAGCATTCAGCTATATTTTACTACAGATCGCTGTTCTAATCTGCTATTTAAAAATTACAAAGATAAAGGGGAATTTTTTTTTTTTCCCTTCATAGCCTGCTGCTGAGCTGACCGTGACATAAAACATAAGACACTGCTGTGTTCACATGTGCTATTGAAAAATAAATCACCAATTTTATATACTTTTTTCTATTCCACTATTCAATATACACCCTTTTGGGTTAAAAAAAATTAAATAGTGGCATAGTCTGTACTAATCTGCTATTTAAAATTTACAAATTTAAAGGGGAATTTTTTTTTTCCCTTCATAGCCTGCTGCTGACCGTGACATAAAACATAAGACACTACTGTGTTCACATGTGCTATTGAAAAATCACCAATTTTATATCATATTTTCTATTCCGCTATTCAATCTACACCCTTTTGGGGTAAAAAAAAATTAAATTGCGGCATAGTCTGTATCGGTACGTGTGAGATACACCTTCCAAATTTTTGGGGCGCATCTTCCACCGCCGAGGATTGCAGGGCGCTTCAGTTTGCCTCCTGTTCCGAACTCCTCCTACTCCTCATCCTGCCTTTAGGGTACAAAAAAATTGTAATCGGGGCCTAGTCTGGGTTTGTACGTGTGAGAAACACCTTATATAATATTTTCTATTCCGCTATTCAATCTACACCCTTTTGGGATAAAAAAAATAAAATTGCGGCATAGTCTGTATCGGTACGTGTGAGATGCGCCCCAAAAATTTGGAAGGTGTATCTTCCACCGCCGAGGATTGCAGGGTGCTTCAGTTTGCCTCCTGTTCCGAACTCCTCCTACTCCTCATCCTCATCCTGCCTTTAGGGTACAAAAAAATTGTAATCAGGGCCTAGACTGGGTTTGTACGTGTGAGATACACCTTTTTACATCATATTTTCTATTTCGCTATTCAATCTACACCCTTTTGGGGTAAAAAAAATTAAAATTGCGGCATAGTCTGTATCGGTACGTGTGAGATACACCTTTCAAATTTTTTGGGCGCATCTTACACCGCCGAGGATTGCAGGGCGCTTCAGTTTGCCTCCTGTTCCGAACTCCTACTACTCCTCATCCTCATCCTGCCTTTAGGGTACAAAAAATTGTAATCAGGGCCTAGTCTGGGTTTGTACGTCTGAGATACACCTTTTTATATTTTCTATTCCGCTATTCAATCTACACCCTTTTGGGGTAAAAAAAATTAAATTGCGTCATACTCTGTACTAATCTGCTATTTAAAAATTACAAATTTAAAGGGGAATTTTTTTTTTTTTTTCCCCTTCATAGCCTGCTGCTGACCGTGACATAAAACATAAGACACTGCTGTGTTCACATGTGCTATTAAAAAAATCACCAATTTTATATACTATTTTCTATTCCGCTATTGAATATACACCCTTTTGAGGTGAAAAAAATTAAATTGCGGCATAGTCTGTATCCGTACGTGTGAGATACACCTTTTAAATTTGTTTGGTGCATCTTCCACCGCCGAGGATTGCAGGGCGCTTCAGTTTGCCTCCTGTTCCTAACTCCTCCTAATCCTCTTCCTCGTCCTCTAACGCCTCCTCATCCGGTCAGCGTAACACCTTCACCGCAAACTTCAGCACAGCCAGGAGTAAACGACAGCAGGCAGTTTTAAAACTTGCCTGTTTGGGTGAAAAATCCCACACCGCGCAGGAGTTGTGGAGGAGCATGGAACAGCAGACCGATGAGTTGTTGGTGCCAGCAAGCCTCAAGCCCGGCCTAGTGGTGTGCGATAATGGGCGAAATCTCATAGCAGCTCTGGCCCTAGCTGGTTTGACGCACATCCCTTGACTGGCGCATGTGCTGAATTTGGTGGTGCAGAGGTTCCTTCAAAATTACCCCGATATGTCAGAGCTGCTGCAGAAAGTGCGGGCCGTCTGTGCGTACTTTCGGCGTTCTCACCCTGCTTCTGCTCGCCTGTCAGCGCTGCAGCGTAACTTCGGCTTTCCCGCTCACCGCCTCATATGTGACGTGCCCACAGGGTGGAACTCCACCCTGCACATGCTGGCAAGACTGTGCAAGCAGCAGCAGGCCTTAGCGGAGGTTCAGCTGCAGCACACACGCGTGAGTCGCTCTGCAGAACAGCACCAATTCACCAATAACTGGGCTTCCATGCGAGACCTGTGAGCCTTGTTGCGCTGTTTTGAGTACTCCTCCAACATGGACAGTGCCTATGGCGCCGTTCTCAGCGTTACTATCCCACTTGTGTGTATATATATATATATATATATATATATATATATATATATATATATATATATATATATATATATATATATATATATATATATATATATATTTTGATAGAGGAGGAGGAACCATGTTCACAGCAGGGTGGCACCCAGGCCAGCTCGTGGCCATCACTGGTGCGTGGCTGGGGGTATACAGAGGACACAAACGATACACCTTCCACAGAGGGCAGCCTTTCGTTGCCTCTGGGCAGCCTGGCACACATGAGCGATTACATGCTGCAATGTCTGCGCAACGACCGCCAGGTTGCCCACATTCTAACTTGTGCTGATTACTGGTTGGCAAGTCTCCTGACGGGGACATAGGGTTTCCATGATCTGCCTAGCCAGAAGGCCTGGCAGAACCCCGTTCTTCATGGTAGCCGAAGCCACCTCGAATACTAGGTCAGGGTGCTCTCCCGAAGAGAGAACTCCACCTTGCACATGCTGGAAAGACTGTGCGAGCAGCAGCAGGCCATAGTGGAGTTTCAGCTGCAGCACGCACGCGTGAGTCACTCTGCGGAACAGCACCACTTCACCACCAATAACTGGGCCTCCATGCGAGACCTGTGTGCTTTGTTGCGCTGTTTTGAGTACTCCACCAACATGGCCAGTGCCGATGACGCCAGCTTAACTATCCCACTTCTATGCCTCCTTGAAAAAACGCATCGGGCGATGATGGAAGAGGATGTGGCACGGGAGGAGGAGGAGGAGGAGGAGGAGGAGGAGGAGGAGGAGGAGGAGGAGGAGGAAGAGGGATCATTTCCATGGCTTTTAGGGCAGTCATTCACAAGTGGCTCCGAGGGTGGGTTCCTGCACCCACAAACGCCAGGTACACAATTGTCCAGCAGGGGCACAGTTCTGGAGGATGAGGAGGAGGAGGAGATGGAGGAGGAGATGGAACCATGTTCACAGCAGTGTGGCACCCAGGCCAGCTCATGGCCATCACTGGTGCGTGGCTGGGGGGGGATACAGAAGACACAGACGATGCACCTCTCACAGAGGACAGCCTTTCGTTGCCTCTGGGCAGCCTGGCACACATGAGCGATTACATGCTGCAGTGTCTCCACAACGACCGCCGAGTTGCCCACATTCTAACTTGTGCTGATTACTGGGTGGCCATGCTGCTGGATCCCCGTTACAAGGACAACATACCGTCCTTAATTCACTCACTGGAGCGTGATCGCAAGATGCGCGAGTACAAGAGCACGCTGGTAGACGCGATGCTGCTGGCATTCCCACCTGACAGCGGGGCCACAGTGGAAGCACAAGGCCAAGGCAGAGGAGGAGGAAGAGGTCACCAACGCAACCAGGGCACCGCCAGCATCTCAGAAGGCAGGGTTAGCATGGCCGAAATGTGGAAAAGCTTTGTCAGCATGCCACAACAAACAGCAGCACCAGCTCATATGGAACGTCTTAGCAGGAGGCAGCATTTCACCAACATGGTGGAGCAGTATGTGTGCACACGCCTACATGTAGTGAATGAGGGGTCTGCCCCCTTCAACTTCTGGGTCTCCAAATTGGGCACATGGCCTGAGCTTGCCCTTTACGCCTTGGAGGTGCTGGCGTGCCCTGCAGCCAGTGTATTATCTGAACGTGTATTTAGCACGGCTGGGGGCGTTATCACAGACAAGCGCAGCCGCCTGTCCAGAGACAATGTGGACAAGCTCACGTTCATTAAAATGAACCAGGCATTGATTCCCACAGGACTTTTCCGTACCTTGTGCAGAATAGAGATGGATACCGACCTTACCCAGCCATTGTTATATTTTTGATCTTTCGCACTCTTTTGGGGTGTACCCTAATTTAAAATGACTGAAAAAAAACAGTGTTGGCTACCTCGTCCCCCTCCACCGCCGCTTCCACCTACACCGCCACATCCACCGCCACCTCAACCTCCCTCCTTCTCCATATGGGCCTCGTCCTTCACAGATGAAGAAAATTGTTTTAATTTTCTGTTTTTTTTTTTGTTGTTTTAAGTTATTTCCCTATCCACATTTGTTTGCAGAGCACTTGCCATGCTCTTAACTACATTTTGCTGCCATTTGCAGCACTCTAACCCTTTCCATTGTTTTTTTAGAGCCATTTTAGTGCCTGAAAGTTCGGGTCCCCATTGACTTCAATGGGGTTCGGTGTCCGGGTAAAGTTCGGAAAAAGTCCAGGACACGAACCCGGACTTTTTTTTCAAGTTCGGCCGAACCCGCCGAACACGGACATCCAGGTGTCCGCTCAACTCTATCGGAAACTGATTGATTTCTATGTAGAGCTGCACCAGATTTTGCACTCTCCAGTATCAGTAAATCAACCCCACCGTGTCTCTTTTGCAATAAAAGATTCTCATCTGTTTGCAATCTTCTTGATGATGTACACTGAGCGCCATTCCTGCATGCACACATCATCCCAGCCTGGCCAATCAATATAGCAAAAGATCCCGAACCTGGAAGCCTAGCAACTGCGTCATGTAACAAAAAGCGGAAGCACGGGATTCCATTGCCGATCCTAAAAACAAGATTGAGGTATTTAAGTGTGCTTTTATTTATACTCTTGAGAAACTACCAAAACATTTCAGCCAGAGTTGGGCTTTAACAAACAAAATAGAAAATCGCTGCGTATGTTTGGTTTGCACGAATGCCGCCATAGCACTACACTTTGGATGCTACATTTCCCAACTTGGTTTAATAAACCCTTTTTAACATCTCCCCCTTCCGGAGTGTGTTTACTTATTTCAAGTGCCCCTGAAGTGCTAATTTATTACAGCGATTTCCATGGGAGTTCTTTCATGGCTTTCTGCAGATAATTTGCTCCTTGCTTTGGACTAGGCGAGGCAAGGTTTCTTTACTTTCTGTGTTCTTATTTTGAAAAAAATGTCCTCGCCTTCTGTTGTGTCACCAGGGAAGAAAGTATTTAGATTTGATTGAATATGGAGAAAAAAAAGTGCATTTTTCCTGTACCACACTTTGCTGGAATGCTGTAAAACACATTAAAAACGCACCTAAATGCACCAAAAACACACTGAAAAGCGTTAAGGTTTTAAGGAGAAAAAAAAAATGCACTGGACTGTATCAAAACCGCATCAAATACGCACATGCCAAAAAGCATCTGGAATGCATCTGGACTGCATTTCTATGGGGTGCACTGGCCCTGAAGTCTGAAAGCCCAAAATTAAGCCAGCTCTTAGAATTGGAGAATAGTTAGACCTTCATCTTTTTCCCTGCGGCTTGTGCGGGTAAAAAAAAAAAAGGGGGACAATTTGCTTTGTGTTGGGCTTGCATTATGCAGAAAACAATTCTGCCACTATTAAAAAAAAAAAAAAAGTGTGTGTGTGTGATATATATATATATATATATATATATATATATATATATATATACACACACACACACACACACACACACACACACACATATACACACACACCTTTTTAAGTAATAATAATACATTTTGTTTTATTATTCTTATCATATAACTTGTGTGAAGAAAAAAAATAAATAAAGTCATTGCTTTAGCCCATCATTGATAATAGTCATATTATAATAAATAATTTTTTGAACGAGTTTAGTGAAAAAATATAAACCCTGGCCCATTGTAATTAATATATTTACATAGTACTTAGTGAAAACAGCAGTAATTAATAAATAATAATAAATTATAAAAATAAATATAATTTATAATTGTGTTCAGTGAAAAAAGATTTATGTTCACTTTTTTTTTTTTTCACTGGTCAAAGCTTAGCCCCTCAATTATCTTAAACAACAATAACTCATGGGCTAAGCTATGACTGCATTTTTTTTTTTTTTAATGTATTTCTATTATTATTATTATTATTATTATTATTATCAGAACTTGTATTCAGTGATAAAAAACAAAATGCAGTCATAGCATGGCCCAGGAATTACAATTATTATTTTTTCCCAGTATTTTTTACCACATTATCTTACGCAAAGCAATTGCAGTAAAATGCTACTAAATATTCATCACCCAAATTATTCATAAGAGTTTTTAAATGACAGTCATCAAATCTTAATAGCTTTAGGCGATTATAGAAAACAGAAAGTATTAAAAATACAGGTGCTATGGCAAGGAGTAATGTTTTAAAGTGCACAATAAGGAGTATATGTACAAAAGTTTTGACACATTTTTCACCCAGTATTCACACATCTTCCTAATTAAATCCAAATTGAAAAACTGCATAAATCATGCGTAGAAACATTTCCAATTAGTGCCCTTCATTTCAAGCCAAGCAGTAAAAAAAAAAAAAATAATAATTTTGGTGGCTCTTTTTGCCCACCATGGCAGCAGACATAAATCTACAGGCCGCCGGTTTGTGCAGTTTCTGGCCTTTGTTAGATAAAGCTCCTAATAATTCCAGATAAAGCTCCTAATAATTTCAGTAATGTTTTCACATCATGTGACATTTTAATCAGAGCTGCATTGATCCACTGAAATCAGAATAAAAGCAAATGAAAGAACCTCTGATTGTATGGATGGGATCTACTCATCACTCACCTAAGCCGAAGAGGCCACCAATGACCCCCCAGAGTCTGTTCATGGTGACAGTGGCATGTCCCCGGCCAGCAGACTTCTTCATGGGACTTGGGGGAATACAAAACAAACTTTCAAACTTCCTCCTCCTGTGATTGCAGCTTGGCTTGTCCTGAGACTGGCTTGTCAGCTGACTGCAATCATGTGTCTGACTCAGCTCCAAGAAATCCAGGCAGATTGGGAACCTCAGGCACAGGGCCCTCCCCAAACCTATTGTTCCTGTGCTTTAATGTTTACATTCTGCAAGAGTCTAGTGTCCAGGATTTTATGGGGGGGTTGCTTGGATGGTTATAAAGGACTTTTATTATGACAAAAAAATCCCATCGGATCTCAAATAGTAAACTGTTTACCAAGTCTTCAAAAATTGGCTTGAACATATTAATTTCTCAAAGACATTTCTGTGCTGCCAATATATATATATATACCACCCAACTTTTTTTAAATTGCGACGAGGGACACCTTTTAGCAAAATTATGTAGGCATAGGACATGGCCCCTGTCACTCCTGCTTAAAGGAGAATTATAATAAAAAATAATAAGGTAAACCCAAAAGTGCTTTTTTTCTTTCTATTTTTTTTTTTAACCTTAAAGCGGAGTTCCGGGCACAAAATTGACCTAATCGATTTTGTGTCCATCCGCTTGCTCTTCTTCACCTGAAAAGGAATTGGATAGTTAGGATTATTTTTTTTTTTTTACTCACCATGTATTTGTAGAAAGAAATACTCCCCTATTTTCCACTTCCTCCCTTTGTGGCCTCAGCCCGCGCCGTCACTTCCGGTTTGCAATGATTCCTGGGAGCTGAACGTCATCGCTCCCAGGAATCAATGCGACGGCACCGGCCCCGCTCGTCACTTCCGGTGCGACGCCGCATTCCCTGCTAAACAGCTTCTGGGCATGCCGCGCCGCACTGGAAGTGACGAGAGGGGCCGGTGCAGACGCATTCTGGGAGAAGAAGACGCGGAAGAGGACGCAGAAGAGGATCGCGCTGGCTTCAGTTGCCCACAACAGAGATGGAAACGCTGGAGAAGAAATTTTAAAAGTGAGTTTTCTTCTTGCAGGTAAGTGCGAACCGGGACAGATCAGAGGCTAGCCATTGTGGAATGCACTAGCCCTGACTGTCCCGGGGGTATGCTTATTGAAAAAATGTTTTAGTGCCCGGAACTCCGCTTTAACCTCTACTATACTTTTATATTGGCTCTTGAAATTTCCACATGCAGCAATTTAGGAATTGGATGAAAGGTTTAGTGCTGTGAAACATTTTTTGAAAGACAAAAAGTGCATTTTATATACAACTATATAGATCAGACTAAAATGAGGGACAAATGAGGAGGACAGAGGGACTTTGTTCCAAATCAGGGACAGTCCCTCAAAATCAGGGACAGTTGGGAGCTATGAGATAGATAGATAGATAGATAGATAGATAGATAGATAGATAGATAGATAGATAGATAGATAGATAGATAGATAGATAGATAGATAGATAGATAGATAGATAGATAGATAGATAGATAGATAGATAGATAGATAGATAGATAGATAGATAGATAGATAGATAGATAGATAGATAGATAGATAGATAGATAGATAGATAGATAGATAGATAGATAGATAGATAGATAGATAGATAGATAGATAGATAGATAGATAGATAGATAGATAGATAGATAGATAGATAGATAGATAGATAGATAGATAGATAGATAGATAGATAGATATTATCTAACTATGATGTGAATGTACAATATATATGTAAAGCCTAATGTAAATTGACAGGGCTATATAAGATCCTGTGATAATAAATAAAAATATGAAAAACCTATATATAAAATTTTTCCTCACTAATATTTTATTAGCAAATATTGCAATGCTCTCAAAACCCAACTATAATATAGGGGGAACAGATTTATTTCGAGGGAAGTTCAACTTTAAAGCTATGTTTACACCTAAGCGTTTTGCGGTGCGTTTTCCAGAAACGCACTACAGTTCATTTAACATTTATTTTGCGGTGCGTTTTCCAGAAACGCACTACAGTTCATTTAACATTTATTTGCTATGGATCACATTCATACCGCCGCGTTTTCACCTGGTGCAGTTTTTGGAAAGGGTCAGGGGACTTTTTTTTACATCCAGCAGTTTGGGTTTTTGGTTCCATAGACTTCAATGGAAATGCATCAGTACTGCGTTTTTGACGCATTTCCTAAGCGATTTTCCTTTTTTTTTTTACCTGCATGCCAACAAACACCTTCCCTAACAACAGACTTCCCAGGATGCCCAGAAAACCAGGAAGCTGATTCATGCAAGAAGCATGGTGAAGACAGAGGAACAGGATCAGGCTGGAAAGGCCAAGAAGCCACCTATACAATACTGCAGACCCATAAGGAGCGGTCCAAAAGAAATAAGGAATCGTATAACGGGACACTATTTTCCCACTTACACCAATGATGGTCCACTATTCTACCCACTGACACCACTGATGGGAAACAGATCCTGCCACTGACACTAATGATGGGAAACAGTTCCCACCACTGACACCAATGATGGTCCACTATTCTACCCACTGACACCAATGATGGGGAAACAGTTCCTGCCACTAACACCAATGATGGTCCATTATTCTGCCCACTGACACCAATGATGGGAAACAGTTCCTGCCACTGACACCAATGATGGTCCACTATTCTGCCCACTCACACCACTGATGGGAAACAGATCCTGCCACTGACACTAATGATGGGAAACAGTTCCCGCCACTGACACCAATGATGGTCCACTATAGTGCCCATTGACACCAATGATGGTCCACTATTCTGCCCACTGACACCCCTGATGGGAAACAGATTCTGCCACTGACACTAATGATGGGAAACAGTTCCCGCCACTGACACCAATGATGGTCCACTATAGTGCCCATTGACACCAATGATGGTCCACTATTCTGCCCATTGACACCGATGATAGTAAACAGTTCCCGCCACTGACACCAATGATGGTCCACTATAGTGCCCATTGACACCAATGATGGTCCACTGTTCTGCCCATTGACACCGATGATAGTAAACAGTTCCTGCCAGTGACACCAATGATGGTCCACTATTCTGCCCACTGACACCATGGATGGGAAACCATTCCTGCCACTAACACCAATGGCAACTTACTTCCCATGACATCAAAGCTGTCACATACTGTATTTCCATTGGCCAAAACAAAAAGTGTCAAAAAAATGCAAAACGAGCCTGAAAAACAGAAAACCGCAAAAAAAACATAGATGTGACTGTAGCCTTAATAGAACAAAAGGTAAAACATTTTTCTTCTTTTTGGATAGGGTAAGGGAGAGGCATAACCCCTGTAAGGTTTATTTTTGCCACCCATGTCCCAATGGGCTGTGACCCAATTGGCAGGAAGTGAGACAAAATACTTCAAAAGTGAGGGCATGCCTGGTTGTCACCAGAATTAGTGTCCCCATTGGAAAATATCCCCACTATTTCTTTTCTGGGGGCAACTGAAAATTTTGGGATTTTCTTTTACTTTCGCTCTCAGTGATAATGGTAAATAGGACAAACAGAGAGGGTGAATCTCCCTAGAGACAGCAATAAAAACTGACAGGGGTTCTAATCCCTCTCCACTCTAAAACTAAAAAAAAAAGTTTTCCTATAGTTACAGTATATGTTAAAATGATTCTAAAGTCAGAAGGTGTTTTACCCTAATACATTATGTGCATTAAGATAATAAACCTTCTGTGTGCAGCAGCCACCCTCAACCCCCCTAATACCTGAGCCCCTATCGCTATCCAGCGATGTTGTAAGAAAGCCTCGGCTGTCTGGGACTAGCCTCCTCATTGGCTGAGACAACAATCGGGGTCCCTCGGCTCCCGCTGCTTTCAATCAAAGTCAGTGAGCCAATGAGAGAGAGGGGGTGGGGCTGAACCGCGGCTCCATGTCATAAGAAAGCCTCGGCTGTCTGGGACTACCCTCCTCATTGGATGAGACAGCAGAGGGCGCCATTGGCTTCCGCTGCTTTCAATCAAAGTCAGTGAGCCAATAAGAGAGAGAGGGGGTGGGGGCTGAACCGCAACTCCATGTCTGAATGGTGACACAGAGCAGCGGTTCGGGTGCCCCCAAAGCAAGCTGCTTGCTGTGGGGGCACTCAGCGGGAGGGAGGGACCAAGAGCACCAGCGATGGATCTGAGAAGAGGAGGATCTAAAACCACTGCACAGAGCAGATAAGTATAACATGTTTGTTATTTTTAAATCAAGACTTTAATATCACTTTAAGTGTATCTAAAGCCAAAAACAAAAATGTATTCATTTTCAGCTTACCAATCCTTAGATGTAGTGGCTGCATTCGTTTTATTTCAGTTTTTTTTCCTTTTATTTTTACCCGGTGATCCTGCTATTTACATCTTACATTTACTCTCTGTGCTAGGGTAACAAGGAATTGTTACTTTCTCATTGTGCTGTATCTATGGAAGAGCAGTGTCAACACTGCAGGAATAGAATGCAAGCACCTCTCCCTCTTCTCCATACCATGGGGGAGGTGTTCTGTAGTCCTCAAAGACAGCGCTAGGATCAATGTTTTCAGATGACAAGATTTATGGTAAGATCAACAGGTTTTTTGTACTTATCAAACATTTATTACAAAACGCTTTGAGTGGTAAATCAACTCTTTGGCGCCGGTGCTTTATGGGGCAGTGAATTCCGCAAGGCAGGGCGGAACTTGTGATCATTTGAACCAAATGTGATTGGCTGTCACGGCGGTCACGTGATCAGAAAACTTCAGACGATCAGGGTCAAGCCAGCTGCCTGGCACTGTGCAGGAATGCGTAGGGCGCGCACACTATATGTGGCCGATTGGCGGCCACCAAGAGGCTGTATATTTGTGTGCGCTCAGCACCTAGGGGTTAACAAATCCAAATAAAACACGCCAATTAGAGTCGTTTATTGAGGTTTACATCCCCTTTATATTTTTTAAAGGAGTTCTATTTTCACATACACTTTCATTTTATAACATCAACATTGTATCCCATATAAGCTTACTAGAAAAATCTTCTTTTATGTTGTGTTCTGCCTGTCTGCTGGATGTCTCTTTCCACAAAGTCCTGGATTCTGCAGATGCTTTGCAGCTTCTCCTCTGCCATTTAATTTCTATTTCCAAGGACCACATATCCCATCGTACCTCGGTGCATGCAAGTAGTGATTCCTGACTCCGCCTCCTGAAACTCCTCCTCTTAGCACCTCTGCAGATCAGAAGGCAGGCTCTGTGACATGTGTCACACAACAACCTCTCTAAAAGCGCTTAGGACTCAGACATAATGGCACTGGTATGATAATGGAACTAAGTCAATTTGCATTAAAAAAGGGTTTATTAATCATAAATAATAAAACCATAAGAGCACCACAGTAGTAAGGGTAATTCATAAGCCTCATGATAAACACTCCACCAACCGCATAATCCAATCAATGGCTGAATCTACTTTAGTCCATGGATGGGTAGGGAATCTACTTTAGCCCATGGATGGAAATGTAGAGGCAATCCTGCAGCTGGATGCAGAAATACCAGTGTGATCTGGTGAGTTGCTGTTGTAGGGAATAGACCCTCAGTGTCTATAGCAATGGAATCCACGGTCAGGCTGCAATCTGTGTCGGGGACACAGCCTCGAGGCTCTCAGTTACACCAGACCTCCTGCATGCATATCAGGGTGAAAAGCCCGGGGACTAGGAGGGAGATGCAACGAGGCGATGAGGAGCGGGATGCCTGAAGATGATGTCATGGGCAGGTGCCAAATGGTGGAGAAGGCCAAGCAGGAGCTTGTGTAGATGGTCACCAAGTCATTCCGCAGATAACTGCAGCTTCTGTTGCCATAGGCACCGAGGGCATGTTCCCTACAACAGCAACTTACCAGATCACACTGGTATTTCTGTCTCCAGCTGCTGGATTGCTTCTACATTTCCATCCATGGGCTAAAGTAGGTTCCCTTCAGCCATTGGTTGAATTATGCGGTTGGTGGAGTGTTTATCATGAGGCTTATGAATTATGTCAATTACCCTTACTACTGAGGAGCTCTTATGGTTTTATTATTTCTAGTTAATAAACTCTATTTTAATGCAAGTTGACTTAGTTCCAGTATCATACCAATGCCATTATGCCAGAGTCCTAACTTAAGCGCTTTTTAGAGAGCTTGTTGTGTGACTGTTTTTTTTTTCTCCTTTTCTCCCAAGGACTTTTTCTCTTCAGCAACTATGGACAATTGTCTTCAATAACTTTCCAGTTGTGTCACATACACTACTGGCACCTGATCATCTTTTTTTGTGTCTGTGAAATGTGTGACACAGCAGTGCCTAACCACAGGGCACGACTACGTGTCACCGAATACAAGTAAGTAAATGTGTGGAGATCTTCACAAACACAAATAGCTTATCCATCCTCAAAGAAGGAGTAGAACAGAGGTGTGGGCTTTTTAAGGTGGATTATTTTTAAATAAAAATGTCAATACACACATTTCTGCTAAAAATCCAATCTTTTATTAATAGGCACGTAACCACTAAACACAGAGTTGTTGATGTTCAGTCATTTAGTCGTGTCTGACTCTTCGTGACCTCATGAACCATAATGTCCTCCACTGCCTCCCGGAGTTTGCCTTAAAACACAGAGTAGCTAATATTAAAAAGGCAATATCACAGCACCCAGCTTCCTCCTCCACTTCCCACACATCTCCCACCACCCCACACCATATACCTGTGGGGAGAGATGCAGCCAACACCTGGCCCCTCGCATACAGCACCTTCCACTCCACACCTCCTGTGTGCAAGGCACTAGGCTATCAGGTCCTCTGCTGCGACTGGTATGTGAAATTCATCATACTGGCCACAGACTTCCTTCCCTTAGGTGCCAGGATTAAGCGGCATGGCATGCTCCTCTTCTTCTTGTAGACAAAGAGCTCCCCCTAGCTGATCGCTTGATGTGGCCATGTAGAAAGGGGATGGGGCCTGTTGCCCAGATGATCTGATTCTAAGCATTAGGTTGCTTGAGTCACGAGATCGTGTCCTGGCTTGGGTATATCTACCTGCGCTGGGGAACCCAGTGTGTAAGGGTAGGTTGGTGATGAGTGTGGGAGCCATGTCCTCCATGCATCCTTCCTCATTGGGCCCAAGCAAGGATCACATGAGAGGACTACCCTGGGCTGGGTTCTTCTGGGCTCCACTAGGCACTTTGTACAGAGTCTCTTACACACCAGGTTACCATTACTGGAACAGACGACTGACTTGAGTAAACTCTCTCGATGTACTAACCATCACCACAGTTACTTGTGCATTTGGAGGGACACGCAGAACCAATGCCCTCCCCACCTGTTCGGTGTACCACCACTATCTCACTCCCAGTAACGGTGTGGGGCCTGCCATGCACCTAACGCAGACACCATTTTGAACGCTTTACTTCAATAAATTATCATGATGACAAAGACAGTTGACAGTTCAGAATAAAGTGAAAACATTCCCTTAACGTCCCTAATCCCTAACTGAGGCTTGTAGCTACCCCAGTGTACCTGCATAGGAAAGAGTCCATCTTTAGCAAAGTCCATGACTGGTGTGTTCAGAAGGGACTGCAAGCCCAAGCAAACCTCCTGGACAATGGACACTCAGACTTCAGCACAACACTGGGAATCCAGGTGGTGGCAAAGAATGGGTCCAGCAGAACAGCAACAGTAATCCCCTAGGTAGCTCGAGGGTCCGGGCCTCCATCCCTTTTTATAGGACACAGGACCGGGGTCGGACCTCAGGAAAACCCGCAAAGAAAACCCAGGAAACACAATTAACTCTCAAATTCCTGGCTGGGGCAGCATTAACCAAGTGTGTAATCCTTCTGCCAGTCCCACTTAATGCCACATGTGCCTGTGAGAACCCTAGACTGAGGTTGGTCCTCCAGGTAGCTACCTCATTACCCAGCTGCTTGTGCCTGTTCTCCTCAGCTCCCGATCTGTGGCCAGGGTACCCAGCGCTCCTCTTCCTCTCTCTCTTTTGACCCAGTGGACATCAGGTCTAGGACTTCCCTCAACAGACCCTCTAAAACCAGCCATCTGTCACCCAGACCACCTCACCAGCAGCCTGGGCCCATCAGGTGTTCTTAGCGTGAGTCCCTAAACCCTCCTGTCTCTCCCCCTTGCTGTACCTTATTGTTGCTGTGTGGACTGTTCCCCTTTTGCATTTACATATTTCCAGCTCACTGACTGTTAACCCTTGCTATGCCATTCTACTGCCCAGAGGATCACCTCCCCTTGCTGTTGCCTGTTTCCTTTTGCTGTGCCATACTTTTACTCCATAGACTGCTAGCGCTTGCTATACCCATTTCTGCCCTGAGGATCATCTCCCCTTGCTGTACCATTAAGCTACCTGTGAACTGTTTATCCTTGCTGTACCCATTGCTACTCTGTAAACTGTTTGTTTGTTCTGTGACCTTTGCTGGACCATGAACTGTTCATTTGTGCAGTGCCCATTGCTACACTGTAAACTGTTTTTCTTTGCTGTATCATATTGCTAACCCATGGAATGTCTCTTTGTGCTGTGTCTTAACGTCATTCCTCCTGTACATGTACAGATAACATATTAAGATAGTTGTTGGTCTAGTAATCACTATATTGGCTGTGGAAGTGTTCTGTATCCCAAGGCGTTTCGCTTGATGCTTCTTCAGGAGAGGGGTGTTCTAGAAAAAAAAAACCAAAAAAACAGAGGGAATGTAAATGTGTGGGGATCTTTACAAACTAAGTTTACAAAATTCAAGAATATTCAAATTATTAGGAGCTTGAAAATTGGCAATATAGCAATCTGTAGTTCAGCTGATTAAAAACAATACTAACAAGCTATAATATCAAGAATATTCAGTAGTACCCAAATAAAAATACATAAAATCCCTAGAAAATATATAAACAAAAGTGCAACTCATCCTATATAACAGAAATATTGTATTATTGACAAGAGTTATATAACTAGAGTAGAGGTCCTGGAATGTTTTGCAGAAGTTATATCCACTTCCTCATAAGAGTCAGCAGCGGTTGCTACCAGTTAATCACAAATAAATAATAAACATCCAGTATTAGTATGAATAAATACTATTTCCACCCATTCGCTCCAGGGTGTTGCCGCATCACAAGGTGATTTTTGTAGTGTATTCCAGAATGATTCATTGTACATGGCCTCTAAACTCAGTGTACAGTAGTGGCCAATGCATACCACGTTGCATTGTAAAATAAAAAAAGGGTTATGTGCATTTTTTTGTCCATTGAGGTGTGTTGGCAGCCCAATCATAATGAATGGCTTACCTTAACCCCTTGCCGACCAGGCAGGTTGGCTCTGTTACACAAAACTACATACCTGTACATTGTTTCATGCAGCACTAAGTGGGGGGCGTGGCTAGAGGGGGAGCCAATCAGCGGGTCCGGCAGACGCGATGTCCGCCGGGCACCCGCGATGTCCGCCGGGCACCCGCGGTCGCTCCCTATGGAGACAGAATGGCCGTCTGCCGATGTAAACACAGCACACCACTGTTCTGTCAGTGATGAACACAGGGATCCTGTGTTCCTCCTATTTAGGAACACAGGTCTTTGTGTTCATCCAGCAAGCCAACCCCCCACAGTTAGAAAGCTCCCCCTAGGCACGCATTTAACCTTTTGATCGCCTCTGGTGTTAACGCCTTCCCTGCCAGTGCATATTTTTTGCACTGATTACTGTGGTAATGTCACTGGTCTCCCAAAAGTGTCAAAAATGTCAGTTAGGTGACCAATCTGTCCGCCGCAATGTCGCAGTCCTGATTGCTGATCTCCGCCATTACTAGTAAAAAAATGTAATAAGAATGACCTAAATCTTTCCCCTAGTTTGCAGACGCGATAACTTTTGCGCAAACCAATCAATATACACTTATTGGGATTTTTTTTTACCAAAAATATATAGCAGAATACATATTGGACTTAAATGATGAAAAAAATAGATTTTATTATTTTTTTTTTATCAGGAATGTTTTATAGCAGAAATAAAAAAATATTATTATTATTATTTTTTTTTTTTTCAGAATTGTCTCTCTTTTTTTGTTTATAGGGCAAAAAATAAAAACTGCAGAGGTGATCAAATACCACCAAAAGAAAGCTCTATTTATGGGAAAAAAAGGACATCAATTTTATTTGGGTACAACGTCACACGACTGCACAATTGTCTGGTAAATTAACACAGTGCCGAATCGCAAAAAATGGCTTGGTCATTAAGGGAGTAAAGCCTTCAACTCCTTACGTGGTTACACAGACAGTGGGACTCGGCCCTGCCCGCTGCGTCACTGGATTTTTTTTTGAGCAAATTAATCTGTCCAATGAGGAGAGAGACAGCAGCTGGAGCTGCTCTGCTCATGCACATCGCTGGATCATCGGATCAGGCTCAGATAAGAAAAAGATGGGGGGGGGGGCAGTCTGGGGGGAGCTGCAACACAGAAGGTTTTTCCCCACTTTCTTATTTTTACCTACAGGTAAGCCTATGATAAGACTTACCTGTGGGTAAAATGAATATTTCCTGAACCTGCACGGTAGGAGATATTCACCCTGAATGCAGCCACTGACGTCAGCGGCGCATGCGCTCTGAAGGTCCAGTGAACTGTGCAGGAACTTTAGAGCTTCTTGCTGGAACCGAGGGCTCCTGCATGCAAACACAGGAGTGACATCATCACGGCTCCAGCCACTCACAGTGCAGCAGCCCGTGACTCTGGAAGAAAGGACGGCCCTCCCAGCAGTGGCCAGGCGCTGCTGAGAGGGTTTCATTCTAAGATGAGTATTTCATAATGTGCTAGTATGCAATGCATACTAGCACATTATGCCTTTATCTTGCAGGGTTTTTTTTTCCAGTGGGTTTACAACCGCTTTAATGCATAGAATGCATTTCCTTAAGGCTTTACAACCACTTTAATGCATGTTAACTCATGTTGTAATGTGTGCAGTGGCACACTTAAAGTGATACTAAAGTCTCATTTTTTTTTTTCTTTCCTTAAAAATAACAAACACGTTATACTTACCTCCTCTGTGTAGTTGGTTTTACACAGGGCAGCCTGGATCCTCCTCTTCTCGGGTCCCTCTTTGGTGCTCCAGCTTGCTATGGGAGCACCCGTGCCAAGTCACAGCTCTGTGTGTCCATTCAGACACTGAGCCGCCACCCTGCCACGCCCCACCCTCTTTCTCACCTCATTGGCTGAATGGCTTTGATTGACAGCAGCGGGAGCCAATGGCATAGTACTGCTGTCTCAGCCAATGAGGGGGAGAGTTATGGGCAGCCCGAGACACTCCTGCAACATTGTTGGATCTAGTTGGGGTTTAGGTAAGTATTAGAGGGGCTGAGGGGGCTGCCACTAACACTTTACAACCACTTTAAGTGTCAATCTCCCTTAAAGGGGCAGTCCTGCCAAACTTGATAGTTCAATGTTTGGTAGACATTTGCGAGTTAATCCTCTCAAGTATTTCATATATATCTGCAGTTCCTGGGTTCCCAGACCTAATGTGGCCATTATTAGGGGCTCCCTCTCTCCCTGTTAGATTTACATGTTTTTAATATTATAAAGAACATAACAGGAGAAATCGAAACACACTAAGGTGGATAGGAACACCCAAAACCTTGAATTAGACATGAACACTGAGGAATATGGCAAGGAGACCTATATTGTGGGAGTATCCAAGACATAAAGACTCAGCCCGCCATACTCCACCAATAAATAAAATATACAATTGGTTGGACTGACTCTTTAAAGATATCTGCTCACTGAAAATAAATTACCGTCTCCCTTTAAAGCGGAGTTCCGGGCACAAAATCTATATTTTTTTTTGTGCCCGTCCGCTTCTACACCTTCACCTGAAAAGGAATTGGATAGTTAGGTTTTTTTTTTTTATTTACTCGCCTTGTAATTGAAGATCGAAGATACTCACCTAGTCTTCACTTCCTCCCTCTGTGCCGAGGCTCAGTCGTCTCTTCCGGGCTTGCACTGATTCCTGGGAGCTGAACGTCATCACTCCCAGGAATCAATGCGACGGCACCGGCCCCGCTCGTCAGTTCCAGGCGACGCCGCATTCCCCTGCTAAACAGCTTCTGGGCATGCCCAGAAGCTGTGGAGGAATGCGGCGCCGCACCGGAAGTGACGAGAGGGGCCGGTGCAGGCGCATTCTGGGAGAAGAAGACGCGGAAGAAGACGCCGAAGAGGACCGCGCCGGCTTCAGCTGCCCACAAGAGAGATGGAAAAAATTTTTATAAGTGAGTATTTCTTCTAAAAGGTAAGTGCGAACCGGGACAGATCAGAGGCTAGCCATTGTGGAATGTGCTAGCCCTGACTGTCCCGGGGGTATGTTTATTGAAAAATGACTTCTGTGCCCGGAACTCCGCTTTAAGCAGTTAAAACTTTGTGACTGACTTGGAAGTGATGCGGTATTACAAGACTTTTTGGCAAGTTCACACAACATTTATAATCAGAGTTTATCAAACACCCCATTCATTGATCAAGTCTTGACATGTGTTTGTGATACATTCAGTTATGCTCAACAGGAATTTTTGACGCCTGTCAGAAGTTTGCTACTTTGACAATTGTCTTCAGATTCAGAGAAAATGGACTCCTTAAACTTCTTAAATACTTTTAAAAGGCTACACATTGAAAAATGTTTGGAGAAATGTTCCAGTTGACTTCTATAACAGGCGTGAGGAAGTGTCCATAAGCTGCTTTAACAACCATCAAATGTCCAGCAATGCAACTTTTACTAAGGCAGGTTTACACATGTGCGATGTGAACTTTCAGGTCCATTCTCACTGTGAATTTCCAAAGTAGCTGTTAAGCGGTTCAGCTGCAATTTAAATATGGTCCTGATGTGAACTGCAGGAGCTGGTTGTTAAGGAACGGGCCAGCAAGCTGGCTGCCACGACCTTAACAATCAATGACTCATCAGCTGTCAGTGGATTCCCCGCTGACAGCTGAATGTGAACCAAAGAATTGCTGGCAATAACATTTGAGAAAAAATAAGCATTTAGTTTCCCTTTAGAATTCATACCAGACCCCCCCAAAAAAAGAGCTTTGTACCTGACTCCCACCGTCTGACAGCCCTTCCGCCCCTCCTGCCGCCCCTCCTGCCGCTAAGTAAAGAAAGAGACGGAACCACCTGATGATGTCACTGATGGCCCTGCCCTTCGTCACAGCATCAACCCAGCATGCCCAGTTGATAACATCACAAACAGGTGGGGCCACCCAGTGATACCACCTGGTGGCCCCACCCCTTCACATTTATTTAGCGGTAGGAGGAGGTGGAGCTGTCAGACGCCAGGAGTCAGTGTCAAGTTTGGACCTTTTTGTTTTGTTTTTTACGGGTCAACAGTGGCTGCGTTTATCGCGATTGACGCTGGATTTACTTTAAGGGACATTTTACTTTAAGGGGCATTTTTTTTTTTTTAAATAAAGGACTTGTCAAAAACTGTCTCTGCCTTTCTATTTATTTTTGACAATTATTTTGGTGAATGAGTAGGGATACAATGTACCCCATACCCATTCACATGGGGAGGTGGGATCTGGGGGTCCCTTTGCCAAAGGGGGCTTCCAGATTCCAATAAGACCCCTGCCTGCAGACCCCAACATCCACCAGCCATGTCCATAAGAGGGCATGTGGCCTGGTATAGTTCAGGATGGGGGAGACTTGCCCATCCCAGGCTGCATGCTCAGATAAGGGTCTGGGAGGGACCCCACGCCATTTTTATTTTTTTTTCTATTTTGGCATGGGGTTCCCCTTAAAATCCATACCAGACCTGAAGGGGGGACACCACGCTGTTTTTTTTTTCTCAATTTATTTTCATAATTGATGATGTATGATTCATAAGTGTTCCCATAGAAGGCAATGACCCTGGAATTCACATCTGAACCGCACCCCAGGGCACAGAAAAAGCACAGTACTCATTTTAAATTCATTAAGTAAAAATTTTCCCCCCTCCACTCCCCCTCCCCTGTTGCTCTCCGCTACAGTAGCTTTACCCTAAATTTATGTGCAGTAATTGAGTGCTAAGGGGGAATTTCTATTCCTTTATTTTAATACAGGTAATCAAGGATGGGAACGTCCCTGATCCACTCTATGGTCTAGGTAGGAGACTGGAAGCGATGAGTATTTCGTAACTTCCGGTTAGGGAGAATGTAAACAAGGCCATTTTTTGAGGGGGGTGGAGAGCATCAGATCAATTTGTTTTTTTTTTTGATCTGATGATTTTGAGGGTAGAGGAGAGATCCGTGGTCTTATATACCCCCAGATGTCTCCATAAAGAGGTCCTTTCATGCTTTATTGCTATCACAATTTCTTGTGATAGCAATAAAAGTGATCAAAAAAAATGTAAAGGGACAGTGTAAAAATAAGATTTTTAAAATGAAATAAATAAGGCAATTCCATACATGCATATGTAAACGGTGTATGCACCACACATGTGAGGTATCTCTGCGAATGTTATAGCAGGAGCAATAATTCTAGCTCAGACCTTCTTTGTAACTCTAAACTGAAAACCTGTAAACATTTTTAAACAATGCCTATGGAGATTTTTAGGTTTTGTCATTTTTCGCCATTTTATGAGCATGCGCAAATTAAAAGCGTGACATGTTAGGTATCTATTTACTTGGTGTAACATCATCTTTTATATTTTACCAAAAACTTGAGTTATATATTGTGTTTTTGTGTATTCAAATTTATTAAGTGTATTTTCTCCCAAATAATTGCATTTGCAAAACTGCTGTGCAAATCATGTGTGACATAAAAAATTGCAACCACCGCTATTTTATTCTCTAGGGCTTCTGCTAAAATATATATTTATGTTTTGTGGTTCTAAGTAATTTTCTAGCAAAAAAATACAGATTTTTACTAATAAATAATAAATAAGATAAATAATAAATAAATAAAAAGTGTCAGAATTGACCTGGTCTTAAAGTGGTTAAAGCATCATCCTTATGTTGAGAAACGTGTATAATTTTCTAGTATTCTATTTGATGATGCTGACTGATGTAGGTGTCTATATCAACAGCAGGTACATTTATCATGAAATACGGGGTCCATATATTAGTTGCTAGTAAAGATGCACTAAGAAGGCAGATGGTGGACCTGGTAATAACTTTGAGAAGGACCAGGTAAGCTTCGAAAGCAGAAATCTCGTTCCCATTCACTTCCTCCTAGTGGTTTCCAACAGAGAGATCATATGAGATCAGATGTGCAGTATATACTTTGGATATGAAGTGTGACCTATTTTGAGGGCAAATATGAATTTAATTCTCAGGTTGAATATTGACAACCACACTGTCTTTGTATTATGGACCAAGATTAGAGAAAAGACAGCGACAATGATTCTCCATTAAAAAAAAAAAAAAAAAATGGATCTAAAGAAAACCCAATTCATTACACAATGAATTGATGAAAGGAATGTTTAATTTACTAGTTATAATAATGACTGCAGAACTACAATTAGGGTGTTGGGGAGAAGATTTTATCATCAGTGTGCCTTTATGATTGTTCAAGAGGGTGACCAGATAATGAGTGCCTAGACCTAGTAATGTCCAGGGACATATATGTGGAATGCTCTGAAGTCTGTACCATCATTACTAACCCGTCTGTTATCTCCACTCACATATAAACAATGAAACAGCATTATTAAAGCATTACTAGACCACCAAATGACTTATAAGTCCCTAAAGCAGACATACATATTAGTCATCATGTCTGTAGACTGTGAGAGTATATACATATATCATATTATCTATTATTATCTTTTTCATAATAACAGTTCATCAGTTGCCTATGCAGTGGCACCACAGCTATCTATCTATCTATCTATCTATCTATCTATCTATCTATCTATCTATCTATCTATCTATCTATCTATCTATCTATCTATCTATCTATCTATCTATCTATCTATCTATCTATCTATCTATCTATCTATCTATCTATCTATCTATCTATCTATCTATCTATCTATCCATCTATCTGTGACTGTACTCACCGTCACTGACAGTGAAAAAACTATGTGACAGATAAATTGATGGTTTGGACTGCTTCAGTTGGTCAGACTTGTAACAGATGCATGTCATCAGCCTAAACACCTGTCTTCCACGGATTGTAAATCATGCTGATTTGCTCACCTATTGTTTACGGCAGGTTCTCAGTATTTACATTATGATATGTGTATTTATATCTTGTTTTACCTTTGGTGCCGGCAGTCTGGGCTTCCAGGCTGACTTAAGTACGCTGAGCTAATTAGCATGTGAATAATAACCTTGTCTAGATGGGGTTAGCCATGAGTCAGCTGTACCTCGTTAGCTATTCATTGTGTGATGTTTTGGGTAAATATTCATGTAGTGACCGACCTACTTCTAAAGTGTATAAAAGTCTGTTTGTTTTAATAAAGGAGTTAGTTGTTTCCAGTATACAAACTGTAAGGCTAGTTTTGTATGACGGCGGCTGGGATTTGATATCTATGTTCATGAGTGCGAGGAAGCCGTATACTGACGGAAGACCACAAGTACAGTGTGGGTCTGAGGTTCCGTTACACTATCTATCTATCAAGAAATGGAATGAGCATCCTTTGAATGTGCAGCAAACATGAGCATAGATGGTGCAGCAGATTGGCACGCTAAATTAAAAACAACACTTCCTCATTTAAATACAATAAATGTTCAAAGTAATTTTTGGCCAGTGAATATAACACTGACTGTATTATAATTGTGGCAAATATTACAGAGATGGGAAATCTAAATGTAGGGTGAATAACAGTGAATGTTACTCGTTCAGGAGAATGCAGGCAGCAAACTTACTTTATTAGAACAAGTCTTGGCATTGGGAGGTATTCAGCCTGACCACTTCAGTGTGTTTATCAGCTAGCAGCAATTTTCATTCTATGAAATCTTCATAGAAAGCCATTTTGGTGTAGAAAGTGTGCAATTTTCTCTTGTGAACTTGGTCTAATCATGGTCATTACTGCCATGGCTGTGGCGGTATTTACAGTATATAGGAGGCATCTGCTCTCACAAGGTTCTCTCTCAAACCCATTTAAACTTTGAGGTGAGCTATGTGAGCACCTGGCTCTATAGAGAGATTCTGTGTGGCAGCAGCATCAGACAAGTCAAACTACTATTATTGAAGACTATTTTCCTTTTCCGAAAGGGACTTCTTGAATACAGCTGGACAGGTTAGAATGTATTTTTTGTACTACCTTTTATTGCTGTGGACAAGCTGAGTATGTTATCGCATACTGGAAATTCTGATTATATATTTTCTTATAAAGAAAGAACAGTAAAAATGTTTGCTGACAATTTCTATCCACCTGCTGTGTGGACTAACACTACCTGAATATGAAAACCTCCAATTTGACTATGGCAGGAGACGACAAAAGCAAGACTGCTTCCATTACAGCTTATACATTGCTAAACCTTTGTGACCTTAAAGTTTAGAGCGTGTCTAATGAGCAGATTATATGTGAACTTCCTTATGTCTTTCATTCATCTTCATCTTGACCGTCATAAGTAAAAATGTCACAGTGGAGAATTTTTTTTAGTCTTCGCCACTAAGACATCATATGCTTTCTCCACATTGAGCAATCTCATGGTTCCTGTTAGTGAAAAGTGTTTTAATTGCGGCATATTTTTAAAATTGTAATTATATTTAAGCATTTACTTATTATGAGCTCTTCTAAATAATTAGCCAATAGGCTGTGTAATAGTACCATAAAAAATAGTTGGGCTATACAGGCCTGATTGTTTCTGCATGAAATGGATTTGTGCTGTGTTGATATCAGTTTAGGCATGTTACAGCAGATTATTGCACACATACTATTTCTCTGTCGCACTAATTAAACCCACAGTGGGGTTGTCTGCTTTCAGCTGACTTAAATTTGACTTTGGGAACTGATTTACAAAAACTAGAGCATCCAATCAAGTTCAACCAAAAAAAAAAAAAAAGTTTTAGGAAGTTATGGGTAATTGATCCAATGGTTTTCTATGTTTTGTAAATCAGCCACACTGTCAACAAAAGGGTGTGTTATCCACATTCATTAAGGTAACATTACTATAATTCCTGTATACAGTATATAAAAAATGATAAAGACTCAACCAAAATTAGAAGGGAGTAAGCACTACATTCAGGAAATGTCATATAATGTGCACACACTATATTTTTTAAAGGACAGCAGGAGCAAGATAAATATGGCAAGTTATCAATTTGTTCTACTGGTATCTCCAGTTTTGGGAGATGACTGTACAAGTCTATGAGAACTCTGCACTGGAGTGGCCAACCTTGAAGAGGCGTGTGACCAGGGTTAATAGGATAGGTAGTTGGTCAGGAGGACTAAAGACATGGATAGGTTTTGGGGGGATTTGATGTAATCATACCCAGACCACATCCAATCGACCCTTTTGGCCGCCCATGCAAATTTTTTTTGTGGTTGATCCTGTGACACTGCAGCATCCTCTTGCTCTTTTTCTCTTCCCCAGGTTGGGCAGTCCTCACAGATACAGAAAGAACAGCTCTGAAATGATTACACCAGTGCCGTTCTCTAATCAAGTTCACAAGGAATGAAGGACACAGTGATGACGCCCTGCACTCAAGGTATGTCCTCAGTCTTCTGAGTTAAATTAAGCTGGAACATGGAAGACTGAGGACATCTTGTGGTAGAGAAAAGATACTGTTATGGATAGCTCCAGATTAAAAGTGAGCTGCTTTTTTTTTTAACACTGCCTGTTTGAGAGGAAACTGTGTCCAGAAACAGGCAGGCAGAGGACAAAGGATTAGTCACCAGCATTGCCTGTGGTCTCCGTGCAGCTTATCTTTCCCATTACTGACTTGCCATGTCTGGTTCTACACTGTGTCATGGTATGGAAGCGGCCATCTTGGTAGAGGCAGAGCTTTACTTTCTCATATCAGAGCCTCCAGCAAGAACAAAAGTGAGCAGCACAGTAGTAACATCAACAAATCTTTCGAAAATGTCGTAAGAATAGTAATCCGAGGCATGAGTGGCTTACATCCCACACTGCGGATATATAGCACATAAGTGCCTAGGCACACATACACCAGGAAGTACACTGCTATTTTCCAGGAGGATTTCAAAACTAAAGGTAACATTTTCAGGGTACCACTTAAACACAGTTGTCATTTGTAAATGTTACCTAAAACAAAGCAAATCTTCCATTTTTTAATTTATTTTTATTTTAAAGCAGTATTAAACCCAAAAGCAAATGTAATATATTGCAGAATTTTGAATAATTTTGCTAGAGATGTGAGGTTGACCGTAAATACACCACATCCCAAGTTTGATAAACATTTTTCTCAGAGAATAGATTATGGGATTTTTTAGATGCTCATCAACAAAGAATTAAAAATTATAGCTAAAAACAGCTTTTTTATTTCAAATATTTAAAGTTAAAAACAAGTATTAAAAAGCCAAAAAACCAACATGACAAATTCATACGGTCATTGTATGTTGTTCCGCTCAACATGTTTCACCACGACTGTGGCTTCCTCAGGAAACGTATAGAGCCTTGTACATGATAACACTACAGATAAATAAAAAAATTTGTAAGTTTATTGCACAAATGAGGACAATAGCGGTCCACAAAAATCCATATGAGACACAATTATACATTATAAACAATGTAATTATGTGAGTGAAGGCGCCTGGTTCTGCTCTGACACCAGCGCCTTCTTCATTTTTTCAATACCACAATTATACATTAGTTGCAATATAGTACAAACACTTATAACATTCTTGTATTTA
The DNA here is from genome assembly GCF_965119305.1 of Pelophylax lessonae. Taxonomy (NCBI): domain Eukaryota; kingdom Metazoa; phylum Chordata; class Amphibia; order Anura; family Ranidae; genus Pelophylax; species Pelophylax lessonae. The sequence continues at coordinate 810,840,216 of NC_138768.1, read as the reverse complement.
CAAGACATAAATGAATGGTTCTCACCCCAGATGTAGGTAAGGTTTCAAAAATTTGATGGTAAAATCATGAGTGAACAGATCCACAGAGTATCAGTGTGCCATAAAGGGAATATGCCCCCTAGTAGAACCTGCAAAGATGTGAGATTATTCCTAATTGGGGTTTTTTAATAAAAAATACATTTACTAAAATTTTATATTATGAACTCCCCACATTATCCTTTTTAATTACAGCAGCCTTATTACCCACCGTGTTTCCATCGTGATTCCAAAGGTGAAAACCAATAGGATCCTCTGATAAACTTTCTACTGTTTTCTACACCAATGTTCCAAAAGCAGTGATTTCATTAGTAGGAGTAGCCTATGTGGAGATATACAGCTAATAATCACCATGGGAATTCAGCCAAATCAACAAAGATGCACAGCATCAATCCATTCAAGCATCTTGCATACCAATCTTATCTCAATAAGAATGGCCTTTAATGACCAAATGGAAAAGAAATTGCCAATCCACGTTTGGAATGATCTGTACCGTTTAAGCAGGAAAATCAGGCCCCATATGTCTGTGATGCTTTCAAATTAAAACCATCCCCTAGGTAAAACAGATACGACATTATATTGCGATGCAACTAAGTTATATCCTCCTAGCCCAGAATGAGCAAAGACTAAATTGCTCCAATTTCTGGATCAGAGTAACGCCTCGGACGTTTGTATGACCACCCACCCTGTAAGAAATCAAATTCACTCATATCAAAAAACACAAGAGCCTTTTGGTAACCTCATCAAAAGACCCCCGGTAAAACCAAATCATTAAATGACCTTTACAATCAAAAAACTTTTATTTATAAAAAAAAGATTGCAAGTACTGTATTTGAGCATTACGGGTGGCACTGAGGGGCACCGACGGGCGGCACTGATGGGCACTGACTGGCAGCACTATGGGCACTGATTGTGGGCACTGATGGGCATTGGTTGGGGTGATTTATGGGGACTGTTTTTTTTACTTTTCTGTAATTAGGGCACTGATGATCAGTGCCCTGATTACCTTTCATAGACTCCCCTTTAAGGAGGAGCCACTGATCGGCTCTCCTTGTCACACACTCTGCCAGTGTGAGGCGAGGAGAGCCGATAAACAGCACTTCCTCATTTACATGTGACCGGCTGTGATTGGACACAGCTGATCACATGGGTAAGGAGCCAAGTCATTGGCTCTTTACCAAGATCAGGGTCGCGCTGTGTCTTAGCAACCTGGCGCGGCCTCGATCGCCACACTGCACACCCCCGCAGGCGCACAAGAGAGGCCGTTCTGGGGAGCCATCATATGACGTAGTCTCAGAACGAGAGCCGCACCGCTCCGCCGTCATTTGACGGTAGGCGGGCGGCAAGTGGTTACATTATTTCTTTGCTTATTGTTTGCCACATTGTTTTTACCCTGGGCTGATCACCTGAAGGGTGTCAGCTGTGACAAACAAAATTCAGCCTAAGCTGCTCTCACCCCATGTTGCTGTTTTTGCCTTAGCGCATAAGCACCCGTGTGTTCGTCTCCTCCCTCGATAGTGAGTCTGTGGCGAAGGCCCATTCACGCGCGTGCAAATCTTCGCCTTTTAAAACATGCATACACCGCATGGAGAGCGTGTTTGAGTGCGATTGGCATGCATGAGGACACCACATAGCACACTGCGCTTGTGCAATACAGCATAAATGGGCACGAATTATAAGGAACTGCAGGGACACAGGGCAGCAGCAGCTGGATTGCGTGAGTCACTGTTGGTGTATGCTGCTGGCACAATCACGTCCTGTATCTTAGGATAATCAGTGCTGTGTGTGATAAGCTGTATAAGCTTGGCACTAGCCTTGAGCACACTGAAGTTATTACCTCAAGTTTGTCTTGCAATAAAGCAATGTCCGCCTGAAAAAGGGCTGGGGGGCACAGTTGGAAGGGGCAACTTGAAGGTCCTATCATGCTTCCTCTGTGTCTACTTCCCCCTGAAGAGCCAGAGGCGACTAGCCAATCTGACCCATTATGGCTGTCAGGCATATTAGCTACTCCAGGTGCTTCTGACGCAACCTACGTCACTAAGGACGATTTGGCATCGGCATTGGCCAGCCTTGAGGGTAAGATTGCTGGCATGATTGCAGCATCTGAAAGAGGGAGGAAATGTTATAGATCCCCCTCACCTGAGTCACCCCCTGACCAGTGGCGGCTGGCACTCAAAATTTTGGGGGGGGGGGGCGCAAAAAGAAAAATGTAATAGGTATTGCTTCGCGGCAAAAAACGAGGTAAAAAATTGCGTGACTTTGAGGTCATGGTACAGGCATGGCACAGATGGTATAGGCATGGCACAGGTGATGGTACAGGCATGGCACAGGCATGGCACAGGTGATGGTATAGGCATGGCACAGGTGATGGTATAGGCATGGTACAGGTGATGGAATAGGCATGGCACAGGTGATGGAATAGGCATGGCACAGGTGATGGTATAGGCATGGCACAGGTGATGGAATAGGCATGGCACAAGTGATGGAATAGGCATTGCACAGGTGATGGTACAGGCATGGCACAGGTGATGGTACAGGCATGGCACAGGTGATGGTATAGGCATGGCACAGGTGATGGTATAGGCATGGCACAGATGGTATAGGCACGGCACAGGTGATGGATTAGGCATGGCACAGATGATGGTATAGGCATGGCACAGGTGATGGAATAGGCATGGCACAGGTGATGGAATAGGCATGGCACAGGTGATGGTATAGGCATGGCACAGGTGATGGAATAGGCATGGCACAGGTGATGGAATAGGCATGGCACAAGTGATGGAATAGGCATTGCACAGGTGATGGTACAGGCATGGCACAGGTGATGGTACAGGCATGGCACAGGTGATGGAATAGGCATGGCACAGATGGTATAGGCATGGCACAGGTGATGAAATAGGCATGGCACAGATGGTACAGGCATGGCACAGGTGATGGTATAGGCAGGGCACAGATGGTACAGGCATGGCACAGGTGATGGAATAGGCATGGCACAGATGGTATAGGCATGGCACAGGTGATGGAATAGGCACGGCACAGATGGTACAGGCATGGCACAGGTGATGGAATAGGCATGGCACAGGTGATGGTAAGGTCATGGCACAGGTGATGGAATAGGCATGACACAGATGGTATAGGCATGGCACAGGTGATAGAATAGGCATGGCACAGATGATGGTATAGGCATGGCACAGGTGATGGAATAGGCATGGCACAGATGATACAGGCATGGCACAGGTGATGGTATAGGCAGTGCACAGATGGTACAGGCATGGCACAGGTGATGGAATAGGCATGGCACAGGTGGTATAGGCATGGCACAGGTGATGGAATAGGCATGGCACAGATGGTACAGGCATGGCACAGGTGATGGAATAGGCATGGCACAGGTGATGGTAAGGTCATGGCACAGGTGATGGAATAGGCATGGCACAGATGGTACAGGCATGGCACAGGTGATAGAATAGGCATGGCACAGATGATGGTATATGCATGGCACAGGTGATGGAATAGGCATGGCACAGATGGTATAGGCATGGCACAGGTGATGGAATAGGCATGGCGCAGATGATGGTATAGGCATGGCAAAGGTGATGGAATAGGCATGGCACAGGTGATGGTATAGGCATGGCACAGGTGATGGAATAGGCATGGCACAAGTGATGGAATAGGCATTGCACAGGTGATGGTACAGGCATGGCACAGGTGATGGTACAGGCATGGCACAGGTGATGGTACAGGCATGGCACAGATGGTATAGGCATGGCACAGGTGATGGAATAGGCATGGCACAGATGATGGTATAGGCATGGCACAGATGATGGAATAGGCATGGCACAGGTGATGGAATAGGCATGGCACAGGTGATGGAATAGGCATGGCACAAGTAATGGAATAGGCATTGCACAGGTGATGGTACAGGCATGGCACAGGTGATGGTACAGGCATGGCACAGGTGATGGTACAGGCATGGCATAGGTGATGGAATAGGCATGGCACAGATGGTATAGGCATGGCACAGGTGATGGAATAGGCATGGCACAGATGGTACAGGCATGGCACAGGTGATGGTACAGGCATGGCACAGGTGATGGTATAGGCAGGGCACAGATGGTACAGGCATGGCACAGGTGATGGAATAGGCATGGCACAGATGGTATAGGCATGGCATAGGTGATGGAATAGGCATGGCACAGATGGTACAGGCATGGCACAGGTGATGGAATAGGCATGGCACAGGTGGTATAGGCATGGCACAGGTGATGGTATAGGCAGGGAACAGATGGTACAGGCATGGCACAGGTGATGGAATAGGCATGGCACAGATGGTATAGTCATGGCACAGGTGATGGAATATGCATGGCACAGATGGTACAGGCATGGCACAGGTGATGGAATAGGCATGGCACAGGTGATGGTAAGGTCATGGCACAGGTGATGGAATAGGCATGGCACAGATGGTACAGGCATGGCACAGGTGATAGAATAGGCATGGCACAGGTGGTATAGGCATGGCACAGGTGATGGTATAGGCAGGGAACAGATGGTACAGGCATGGCACAGGTGATGGAATAGGCATGGCACAGATGGTATAGTCATGGCACAGGTGATGGAATATGCATGGCACAGATGGTACAGGCATGGCACAGGTGATGGAATAGGCATGGCACAGGTGATGGTAAGGTCATGGCACAGGTGATGGAATAGGCATGGCACAGATGGTACAGGCATGGCACAGGTGATAGAATAGGCATGGCACAGGTGATGGTATATGCATGGCACAGGTGATGGAATAGGCATGGCACAGATGGTACAGGCATGGCACAGGTGATGGTATATGCATGGCACAGGTGATGGAATAGGCATGGCACAGGTGATAGAATAGGCATGGCACAGATGATGGTATATGCATGGCACAGGTGATGGAATAGGCATGGCACAGATGGTACAGGCATGGCACAGGTGATAGAATAGGCATGGCACAGATGATGGTATATGCATGGCACAGGTGATGGAATAGGCATGGCACAAATGGTACAGGCATGGCACAGGTGATGGAATAGGCATGGCACAAATGGTACAGGCATGGCACAGGTGATGGAATAGGCATGGCACAGGTGACGAGTCAGCACTTCCCTGGCTGAGACACTTACCTGGTGACGGCTCGGCTCCCGGCGGCGGCTTCTCTCCCTCCTCGCGACTCCGACGTCCGTCCTCTTCTGCTCGGCTCCCGGCGGCGGCTTCTCCCCTCTTTCGCGACTCCTTTTCTGCGGCGGCGGGAAGCTGACCGGGCGGTGACGGTGAGTGACTGATGCACGCACCGGCACCGCCCCCAACGAGGTCAGCATGGATGTCCTTAATCATGATTGGTCCAGGCTGGAGTCTGGACCAATCATGATCCAAGACATCACAAAAGGGGGGTGGTGTAGCGCCGTGCTCTGCGCTACAGTTACGCCCCAGAAGCCTGCCATTTGGCGCCTCTGCGGGTGGAAAACCCCACCCCCCCATAGGCACCAATGGAGCGGGCTCCAAAAGGGGGGTGGGTGTAGCGCAGTGCTCTGCGCTACAGTTACGCCCCAGAAGGCCGCCTCTCGGCGCCTCTGCGGGTGGAAAACCCCACCCCCCATAGGCACCAATGAGGCGGCGCCCCTTGTGGGCAAAAATGTATTATTTTTTTTAATCTTTTTTTTTTTTTTTTTTTCTTTTTTTTTGGGGGGGGGGGGGTGCCGCCCCTGCGCCCCCTATGGGCCGGCCGCCACTGCCCCTGACTCAGGTGAGGGGGATTGGGCAGAGGATGTGGAAGAAGTAGCTGATGATGACTCTATGGAAGGTCAAGCTGAGGTTTCCACTTCTGGGGAGTCAGGGTCAGAGGAGTCTTTATTAGCCTCTCAAACCCAGAGATTGTTAGTTCAGTCTCTTGATGAAATGGTCCGGTCTGGATACAAATTTCCTCACTTAGAGACGGCTGGAGTCTCATATGTTATATATGTGTCCCGTGATGTACGAAAAGAAAAATGGATTTTTAACCACTTTACCACCGGAGGATTTTGCTGTCTTACGTCCAGGCCACTTTTTGCGATTCGGCACTGTGCGACTTTAACTGACAATTGCGTGGTCCTGCAACGCCGTACCCAAAGGAAATTTACGTCCTTTTTTTTAGCACAAACAGAGCTTTCTTTTGGTGGTATTTGATTACCTGTGTGATTTTTACTTTTTGCACTATAAACAAAAAAAGAGCATAAATTTTGAAAAAATAACAATATTTTTCACATTTTTTTATATGATTCCCCCCCCCCCCCCCAAAATGTAAAAATCAAAATTTTTTTAAATTTTTGGCCAATTTGTTTTCTGCTACATATGTTTGGTAAAAAAAATATCAATAAGCGTATTTTGATTGGTTTGCACAAAAGTTATTGCGTTTACTAACTAAGGGAAAGATTTCTGTCATTTTTGGTGTTTTTTTTTAACGAGTAATGGCGGCGATCTGCTATTTTTTTTTTTTTGCGGGACTGCGACATTGCGGCGGACAGATCGGACCCTTGACTGACATTTTTGACACTTTTGGGGGTACCAGTGACATTTCTACAGTAATCAGTGCTATACATATGCACTGTTACTGTAAAAATGACACTGGCAGAGAAGAGGTTAATTTTTATTGGAGAGGGAGGGGTTAATGTATGCCTGGTGCTTACTGACGTGTGTGGGGGGAGGTGACTGAGTGACACAGGGACAGATCGCATGTTCAGCTATGCTGAACCCTGCAATCTGTCACTGTTTGTCACTTAGGAGATCCGCCCGCTTTGTTTACACAAGCGGGTGGATCTCCAGACTCGATTCCCCGACGATCGGGGAAGAGCGGCGGTGATCACCACCGCTCCTCCCCTGGCCTGACTCCCGCTGTGACTGAAAACAGTGGGAGCGAGCCTCCGGCGGTGCGCGAGCGCCGCCCACAAGGGGAGGAGTCCAGCGACGTAGGTCTACGTCGCTGGACGGAATCGAGCCACTTTGCCGCAGTAGAGCCCAGTAACTGGTCGGCAAGTGGTTAATACATACTTACCTGTAAAATCCATTTCTTGAAGTACATTATGGGGCCTTTATTGTTTGCTACAAAACTGAGGCACTTCCTGTGTGGGAGGGGTTATATAGGGGGCATCCTTTCTGATTGATTGCCAGTGTCCTTCACCTGTAGGTGGCTATATAACCCATATGTTATGATTTTTGGCTCTGTGTCACGTGATGTACTTCAAGAAATTGTTTTTACAGGTAAGTCTATATTGAAAATAAATTTTTTCTACCTGTATTTTGCAGCATTCAGTGCTGTCACGTGACTTCAATTCCTCTTCCTGCCAAGTCCAAAAGCAGCAAGTGGGTGTGGTTACTAGTGACATCCCTTCCAGGGAGGGATATTGTTCCTGTGTAGCCAGTGGGCGTATACAGAATGGGAGGGATCATATGTCCCCACCCAGTGTTCTCTCATCATTGTACATCCTAATTCATGAGAAAATTAAGAAATAAAAAAAAAAAGGCATCCACACAGGACACGGGGGGAGGGGCACATATACAGTATAGCTGTGCTGGGCTTTGAATGAAGACTACCATAGAAGAAATAGGAGAAGGAAGCTGAACACACGGGGGGAACTGTCAGTGTAGATGGAAGTGCTCGGGGGTCTCAGCTCACAGTCTACAATGATCATAGTACAGGCAACAACACTAAGTCTACGTTTCCACTACTGTGACTTGTCATGCGTCTTTGGACACAGAAAGTCGCATGATAAGTCACAGCCCGTTAATTTCAATGGCACCTGTTCCCATCTATGGGACTTTGAAACTCAGAAACTTTAAAAAGGTACCTGCACTAATTTGATGCAACTTTTGATGGGACTTTGATCCAGAGAGTGTAAAGTTGGATCACAGTCGCATCAAAGTCACACTCTAAATCGCAATAGTGGAAACGTTGACTAAAGCTCAGTTTCCACTAGGGTGACTTGTCATGCGACTTTGGGCACAAAAAGTCGCATTGGCAAGTCACAGCCTATTGATTTCAATGGCAACTGTTGCCATCTATGCAACTTTGAAAAGGTACCTGCACTACTTTGATGCAGCTTTTGATACAACTTTGATCCAGATAGTGTAAAGTTGGATCAAAGTTACATAAAAGTCACACTCAAAATCGCACAACTTTGGGGTCGCAATAGTGGAAACATAGACTAAAGGTCCATTTCCACTAATGCGACTTGTCATGTGACTTTGGACAGTCGCATGACAAGTCACAGTCCATAGATTTTTTTTTAATGGCACTTGTTCCCATCTATGCCACTTTGAAACTCAGCGACTTTGGAAAAGTACATTCACTACTTTGATGCAACTTTTGATGTGACTTTGACCCAGAGAGTGCAAAGTTGGATCAAAGCAGCACTCAAAGTGGCATCAAAGTCACACTCCAAAGTCGCACTCTAGCCTAGTTTCCACTAGCGCGACTCTTAAGTTGTGCAATTTAGAGTGCGACATTGAGTGCAGCTTTAAACCAACTTTACACTCTCCGGATCAAAGTCACATAAAAGTAGTGCAGGCACCTTTTCAAAGTCGCTGATTTTCAAAGTGGAATAGATGGGAATGGGTGCCATTGAAATCAATGGGCTGTGACTCGCCATGCAACTTTATGTGTCCAAAGTCGCATGACAAGTCGCACTAGTGGAAACGGAGCCTAAAACTCATTACTCACATGTATTGAGCAATAGAAATGGATCTGTATCCTTCTAAACTTTCACAAATGTTCCTTTCTACCTTATTTCTTTCATATATTGTGCCGGCCATGTGACCCCCCCCCCCCCTCTCTCTCTCTCAGGAGAAGCTGCTAGTCTAAACGAGGCTATGAAGACAGAAATGTTCTGTGAAGGACAGGAGAGATGGGGGTGGGGCTGGGCAGGTCTAAGTCTAAGAAAGACTGACAACCTTTTCAGGAAGTGAAAGACAGCTTATCAAATTCAGATAACAGGAAATAGAGTTGTCGGTGAAGAACAGGAAGAAGCTATTTGTCCAGCTTAGATAAGACTTTCTTACACAAGCAGCTAGCCAGAAAATGAATAATATCAAAGATAAAGATTTTTAACATACTATTAATAGGAAAAAATAAATTTTTGACTGGAGTTTCCCTTTAAGGACTCTGATCTCCTAAAGGTTATTTCTGGATAGTTTTTAAAATGTTTGGAGATAGTGTCATCTGCCTCCAAAAAATACCAAAATTTACTCATGATTTTACAAACTTGACTATGTTGTCCAGAATAACGTGTGATAAGTCTCACACTGACTTTCTGTTCTCATTTTTTGTTTGTGTATAAGGGAGTTTCTATCCTAGCCTTTGGCCCGCAGGTAGGCCTTTTTTTTAAAGATGATCTGCTTTATCCTCTATCTAGCAGACGTCCATGTAATGCTTTGGCCTTAGCCTCATAATCCTCTTGTCTGGAGCAATTTCGCTTCAAACGCAGATATTGGCTGTAAGGTATGCTTGACACAAGAGGATACAAGAGAAATGGCCGCACACCAGGCAATAGCTCACAATGAAGGCTTTATTGAACAAGGATGCAAGGTACAGCAAAATGGATGGTAGATATGTTCCACACGACTCACAGTGTGCTTGTTCACTAGGCTGACGAAGTCCTGTTCGGATGTAACGTACGTACGGGAGGCTGAGCCGCATCCGTCTGACGTCACCCGCTGCTGTTGCTGTTCCGATCGTGTGTGGCTGGCTGCTGGTATGCGCAGTCCACGCCACTGAAAGGTCATTGCTGTACACCATATCGATGTGCCTGCTTTTATTATGTACCATGTAAGTGCAACCTTTATTCATTAAATAGCGTATTACTGGCAGTCTGCACTTAGAGGTCTTTTTTCTTTCATATACTCGGGAATACCTTGAATGTCTGCATCTGGTATATCCGGTTTGTGAGTCCTGCCTGGTCCTTAGTTATCAAGGGGTGCATACATATGTACCTGAAGCCTACTTTCCGTTGTGGATTGACACTGCGATTTTTGACCTCTGGTAAAACAGTGGTCAAAATATGAGGTGAGGGCATAAGTGTGCTTTGTGGTGGAGGGAGATCACTGTGTGGAGTCGTTGTCTCCTGTGTCCTCTTTCTGCACTGGTTGGACCTGGGAGCTGTTTCTTCCATCTACTGGGACTCTTTATTTCATTTTATTCCACATGCGATTTCTTACATGCGATATGTTATAGGATTTGCGCTGCATCGGTTTGTTTGTCATTGCCTCGTGTGCGGCCATTTCTCTTGTATCCTGTCTACAGTGGCGATCTGAGGTCCTGCACCCAAGGCTGGCTGTGAAGTTCCAAACTGCCTGAGCGGTGTACATCTCTTTCTCTGTGACACAAGAGGTGCCGTATGTGAACTATTGGCATTAAGAATAGTATTACCCAATGATGGTTTCCTGTAGAGAGTGGATCCCAGGCTTCCATCATCGTTAATATATCTATATCTAAGAAATTGATGACTTGTTAATGATATGTCATCACAAACTTTAGATTATAATTGTTAATTTTAAATGCCTCCAGAAAGACTATCAATTCATCCAAGGAGCCCATCCAAAATAGAAAAATATCATCAATGAATCTTTTCCATATTGGGATTTTACTCAGATGATCCTGAAAATCATCCCTTGAAAAAAGATCCCACTCCCACCCCCCAGGTACAGGTTTGCATACGATGGGGCACAATGAGTCCCCATCGCAACTCCCTGCACCTGGAGGTAGTGGGAGCGCTTGAACATGAAAATGTTATTGGTCAAGATAAACCACAACAAGTTTAATATAAACTGATTGTAAGGTCCTGCTGAAATACCCCATTCCGATATGAATCCCTCCACAACCCTCACCCCGCAATCATGGGGGATGGAGTTGTAGAGGGCTTCCACATCAATTGCAACCAGTCAAGCTCTCTCAGGGATGGTAATACCATCCAGTACTTGAATTAAATAAATACATAATGGACAGGTAATTCACTCAAACCTTTATTGGCTTTTTAGATGTATTTCATTATATGGTGGCATGGCTGTAAGTTAGGATATCATTTAGTTGCATTCCAATATATTGTGGCATCTGTTTTACCTAGGAGATGGCTTTAATTTAAGCATCACAGACATATGGGGCCTGATTTGCCTGCTTAAATGGTACAGATCACTCCACACATGGATTGGCAATTTCTTTTCCCTTTGGTTATTGGGGGCCATTCTTATTGAGGTAAGAGTGTTATGTAAGGTGCTTGAATGGATTGATGCTGTGCATCCTTGTTGGTTTGGCTGAATTCCCATGGTGATTGTTAGCTGTATATCTCCACATAGGCTACTCCTACTAATGAAATCACTGCTTTTGAAACATTGGTGTATAAAACAGTAGAAAGTTGATCAGAGGATCCTGTTGGGTTTCACCTTCAGAAATCAACCCCTTGGACATGGTGGGTAATAAGGCTGCTGTATTTTAACCCTCCTCTTATGTTAGAATTCCGTTACTATCCATGATGTTAGGGTCAGTTTTGACCCGTGTTTTAAATCAGCCATAAAATACCCTCTGAATAATTATTTATCATCAAATTTGTTTCTTACTTCTTGGTTACCTTGTTAGGCTTCTTTATCCTTGAAAAGATTGGTTTTAATATTTTTGGTGTGACCCCTAGACCTTTCTTTTGATAGCATACCTCTCATTGTCAAATTTTAAAAATGGTAAAATAAAGTCAGCAACTCTGAAATGTATTGGTCCTATGTTTCTTCACTTTATTTAGAGAAGCAGACAAGCAGGAAAAGAGATTGGCCCCTCCCTAACTACAGCTCACAGGGTTGAGAGGGGATTGGCTGTCACTGTTACTAAGCAGAGAGAGTGTTTATGATTTCAGTTTTGGCACTTATTAGTGTCCTAAAATCCTATATTATAACTGGGTCAGAATTGACCCTAACACCATGAACGTCTTCATTTTCACCACAGTATTTTATAATTTAGTGAAAAGGATTATTTTTCTATTACATTGTTTAAATAGAGGTTCCTGACAAAGTAAAAACATCTTGATGCAATAAACAAATTTATGTGATACTTATAGACATTCAAAACCTGAAAACGAGTCAGTTTTGACCCTAACACAAGAGGAGGGTTAAAAGGACAATGTGCGGAGTTTATAATATAAAATTAAGTAAATTTAATTATTATTAAAAAACCCCAATTAGGATTGATCTCACATCTTTGCAGGTTCTACTAGGGGGCATATTCCCTCTATGGCACACTGATACTCCGCGGATCTGTTCACTCATGATTTTACCATCAAATTTTTGAAACCTTACATACATCTGGGATGAGAACCATTCATTAAATATCTTGTAGATACAAGTATGTTATAAGTGTTTGCAACTAATGTATAATTGTGTCTCATATGGATTTTTGTGGACCGCTATGGTCCTCATTCGTGTAATAAACTTACGTTGTTTTTATTTATCTGTAGTGTTATCATGTACAAGGCTCTATAAGTCTACTGAAGAAGTGTCAAGGTCTTACCTTGCCCCCCTGTTGGCAGCCATCTTAGACATGTACAGACTGCTGCCTCTCATAAACTCTGATTGCATCATCACTTGCCTGCTGCCTGGGTGTCGCACAGTGATGATGTTGCACACCTGACTATATCTGTCACCTGATGGGTTGCAGTCCTTGCCCTTGCATTTTTGCTCCAAGATTCATCTCTACTAGCAGTCTTCTGTTCTCCGTAAAAAAAGGGGGGGGAGATTGGCGCGATCGGACTGAGCAGGCTGCAGAAGTAGACTAAATGTGGGCAAAGGCAAATATACAGGTCTGAGGGATTGCTGGAACACTTGGATGGCTGCAGGCTGTGAAGGGTGAAGCAACCCTGTATGGATCCAAAGAGAGAGAGAGAAACCAAGTGCCGATCTAAGTGTAGCAATGTATGTACTTTAACCGGTTGCCGACTGCTCACAGTATATTTACTGCGGCAGTCAGCCCCGGCCAGGCAGAGTGACGTAGGTCTACGTCGCTCGCCTGTCACTCCTTTTAGAGCCAATAGCGGGCGGGTGCGCGCCCGCCTCGGCTCGTTCACAAAGGAGTGCGGGCGTGTGACCGGCGGACCCGATGTCCGCCGGTCACACTACGATCGCCGGTACAGCGGGAGAAAGACAGAGCGGCTTATGTAAACAAGCCGCCTGTCATTCTCCCCTGTGTAAAAATGAAGATCAGACGGTTCTACTATGTAGAACCGTTGATCTTTGTTTTTACACTAGGAGACCTGTCCCCCTACAGTTAGAATCACGCCCCTAGGACACACTTAACCCCTCCCTGTCCAATACAGTTAACCCCTTCCCTGCCAGTGTCATTTTTGCAGTAACAGTGCATATATATAGCACTGATTACTGCAGTAATGTCACTGGTACCCCCAAAAGTGTCAAAAATGTCAGTCAAGGGTCCGATCTGTCCGCCGCAATGTCACAGTACCACAAAAAAAAATCGCAGATCGCCTCCATTACTCGTTAAAAAAAAAAACACCAAAAATGACAAAAATCTTTCCCTTTGTTAGTAAACGCGATAACTTTTGCGCAAACCAATCAAAATACGCTTTTTGCGATTTTTTTTTACCAAACATATGTAGCGTAAAACAATTTGGCCGAAAATGTTAAAAAATTTTGATTTTTACATTTTTTTTGGGGGTAATTTCATATAAAAAAAAGTGAAAAATATTGTTATTTTTGCAAAAATTACGCTCTTTTTTTGTTTATAGCGCATGATCAAAAAATCGCACAGGTGATCAAATACCACCAAAAGAAAGCTCTGTTTGTGGGGAAAAAAAGGACGTGAAATTCGTTTAGGTACAGCGTCGCACGACCGCGCAATTGTCCGTCAAAATCACGCAGTAAAAAATCGCAAAAAAAACCCTGGTCAGGAAGGGGGTAAAATCTTCCGGGGCTTAAGTGGTTAATATCACATAAAAAATGTTACTCACAAGAGTCCATTAAAAGCAGGCATCTCAAAAGCAATGGGGGTGTCTTTGTGGTCACATCCAGGGTGTCATCTTGATCCTGCTGCAAGGCTGCTGCTGTGAGGGACGAGCGCTATTCACCTGTTCCGAGGCAGGGGATTTGCCGGTCCACAGCGGTGATAGGGCAGGCTTGGGTGCGCAGGTCGGAGGATTGTGACATCACTTCCTGGAGATGCAGAGGGGGTAGAACGGCGACGCGTTGCTCCGCTCCGCTCCTTCTTCAGGCCGTGCAAGGAAACGAATGCACCACATCTAATGATTGGTAAGCTGCAATATATTACATTCTTGGTTTAATTCTGCTTTAGAAAAAATATAGCCAGGAGTTGTTGGGACTTGTAGTCTCTCCGCAGGTTGCAAGCATCAGAATGTCCATGTGCTTGTTGGGATCTTCATTGCGATAACATACGTGACTTCAAGTTCTGACACAGAAGAAGAATCTCATTATTCACGACATGCTTCATTAACAACATGCACTATTGACTTCATCCTCAAAAGATAATTCCAATTAGAAAATCTAATATAAGCATTGTTTAAATTGAATTACCAGGAATAAACCACTCTATGGAGAGCATGAATCTGATAACAGTTACCCTATAAAGGGTCTTTTCAGGACACCAACTCTATTAATTAACTACAAAGATGGGTCCCTACCTCCATGTACCCTTCTGTTAGGGGTCATTTTGCATTATAGTGATTGTAAAGTCTATTTTTTCTTTCCCTATAAAAATAATAAACGTTATACTTAACTCCTCTGTGCAGTGGATTTGCACAGAGCAGCCCGGATCCTCCTCTTCTTGGGTCCCTCTTCTGTGATTCAGGCCCCTCCCTCCTGTTTAGTGCCCCCACAGCAAGAAGATTGCTATGGGGCACCCGAGCCCAGTCATACCTCCCTGTGTCCATTCAGACACAGAGCCCCAATCCAGCCCCCCCTCTCCTGATTTGCTGGCTGACTTTGATTGACAGCAGTGGCAGCCAATGGATAATCAGGAAGAAGAATCTCAGATAGCTGAGACACTCATGGACATTGCTGGACAGAGAGGGACCTCAGGTAAGTATTAGAGGGGCTGAGAGTGGCTGCTGCACACAGAAGGCTTTTTATCTTAATGCATAGAATGCATTAAAATAATAAAACCTTTTGACTTTACAACCCCTTTAAACAGTAGAATGAAATACATCTCTACTGAAGTAATAATAGGATATTATTAAGAGCACAGAGACAAAAACAGCAGGTGGTGCTGTTACTTGGCGAGAGGAAGGCTGCTGCTGACCTGAGACCCTCCATCGAGACTGAGAGGTGGTGGCAGTGGCTGGTGACCCGGGGGGGGGGGGGGGCAAGAAGCAGATTGCGAGAGGCAGCGGGAGCGGCAGCGGGTGATCAGGGAACCAGGGGCGGCGGCAGAGGACCCTGGGATCAAGTTCAGTGGGAGTGACAGCCGGACCGGGAGACTAAGAGGTGACAGGCTGACCGGGGCAGTGGGTAAGTGAAATTTCTTAGCGGGGGAGTGTGGGATTATGACAGGCAAAGGTGGCAGGAGCAGAGAAGCAAGCTGACAAGCCCTAGAAGTGCCAGTGTCAGGGTACTGGGGACGCTGGCTGTATTGTGTGTAGTATTGTGAGTATCTGAGTATTGTGAGTACCTGAGTAGTGTGAATACCTGAGTATTGTAGCTGAGTATTGTGAGTACCTGATTAGTGTAAGTACCTAAATACTGTATTCTGTATTGTGAGTATCTGAGTAGTGGGAGTACCTGAGTGTTGCGAGTACCTGAGTGGAGTGACTTTTGAGTGTTGAATACTGCTGAATAACTGTGTGTGACTCAGGAGTAACTGTGTGCTGAGAAAGCTAGTAAACAGCTAATCGGACAGAATACAATTCCAAATCCCCATGAAATTAGTGGGTACGATGCCCAGCGGGTGTGGAGATGCTACTCGGTGTAGATCTTGTGGCATGTATGCCTTCCTCGGTTATCCGATCGAGGGCGAATACAGCTGTGCAAAATGTAAGCACATTGCTTCCCTGGAAGCTCAGGTTCTGAATTTAGGGAAGCAACTGGCAACAATGAGAAGAATCTCAATACTTAAGGAGAGCTGGAAACGTACCCGGAGGTGCTGGCAGGGGCCAGAACAGAGGCGGGTGGAGATACAAGGGTGCAGGCACCAAAGCACAGTAGTTAGGTAACAGGAAGGGTAGAGGGAAAGAGTCAAGGAGGCCTGTCCTTGGCTGGAACATGCCAATAAATGCGTGATGTTGGGGAAACCAGTCAGGGACCAGCATTGCTGGAGCAGAGCGACGCCTCTAGCTGCCAGGGGAAGAACTCCTCCAGTGAGGGCGGGAGCGAGGCTAAGCATAAGGAAAGACAGGTTCTGGTGGTAGGGGATTCAATTATTAGAAGGACAGAGTAGACAATCTGTCAAAAAGACTGTAAGCGCTGAACTGTTTGTTGTTTACCGGGCACTTGGGTTCAGCACATCACGGATCTGGTGGACAGATTATTGGGTGAGGTTGGGGAGGGGACCAAGCTGTCATGGTACACGTGGGTACCAATGACAAAGTTAGAGGGAGATGGAGAGTCCTAAAAAATGATTTCAGGGACTTAGGAGCTAAATTAAGAAGTAGGACCTCCAAAGTAGTATTCTCAGAAATACTACCTGTACCTCAAGCCACGCCAGAGAGGCAGCGGGAGACTAGGGAAGTTACCAAGTGGCTGAGGAGCTGGTGTAGTAAGGAGGGGTTCGGGTTCCTGGGGAACTGGGCCGACTTCTCAGTCGGCTTCCGGCTCTTTAGTAGGGATTGACTGCACCAAAATAGGGAGGGTGCAGTCGTACTGGGAGAGAAGATGGCTGAAAAGTTACAGGGGCTTTTAAACTAGGTGATGGGGGGGTCCACATGTAGAATAAGCCAGCGGGGAGCAAGGTCCAGCGGGCATTATTGATGCCCTATTTAATTTATTCATAAACGACCTAGAGGATTGGATAAATAGCTCAATCTCCGCATTTGCGGACGACACTAAATTAGGCAGGGCGATAACTTCTATGCAGGATGTGGAAACCTTACAAGAAGACATGAACAAAATAATGGGGTAGGCATCTACATGGCAAATGAGGTTCAATGTTAAAAAAAAAGTAAGGTAATGCATTTGGGTGCCAGAAATACGAACGCAAGTTACTAGTAGATGACGAGCTCAGCAATGGCATGCAGTGTCAAGCTGCTGCAAGCAAAGTAAAGGGAATACTGGCGCGTATTAAAAGGGGATTCATTTCTCCAGAGAAAACAATAATTCTCCCACTCTACAAGACTCTGGTCTGGCCGCATCTCGAGTATGTTCTGGGCACCGGTCCTCAGGAAGGATGGGCTGGAACTGGAGATAGTCCAGAGAAGGGCAACAAAGCTAATAAAGGGACTGGAGGATCTCAGCCTTGAACTTATTCTCTCTGGAGAAAAGACGATTGAGAGAGGATATGATATCAATGTACAAATACCGTACTGGCATCCCTAGCATAGGGAACAAACTGTTCAGCGAAAAGGACTATAAAAGCACTCGCAGCCATTCCCTAAAATTAGAAGAAAAGCGGTTTAACCTTAAATTGCGTAAAGGGTTCTATACCGTCAGAGCGGTAAGGATGTGGAATTCTCTTCCACAAGCAGTGGTATCATCAGGGAGCATCGATAGTTTAAAAAACTATTAGATGGGCACCTTAACGACCACAACATACAGGGGTATACAATGTACTATTGACATAAACACTTATACACACACTCATCATAGGTTGAACTGGATGGATTGGTGTCTTTTTTCAACCTCACTAACTATGTAACTATATGTAAGTGTGCAGGCTGTAGCTAACCTTGACCAGAAACGGTGGCCTCCAATATCCAGAACAGTGGGGGAGCCCTGCAGTTTACTTCAATAAATCTGTGCAAAGAGACGGAAGGCAATGAAGACGAAGCGATAGCTGGATATTAAAGCAACTAGCAATTTCAGAAGGAGCTTAAAGCGGAGTTCCACCCAAAAGTGGAACTTCCGCTTTAGGTGGTTCTAACCCCCTGACATGCCACATTTGGCATGTCGTCATTTTTTTTGGGGGGGAGCGGGTACCTAGTTTTGACAGGTACCCGCTCCTACTTCCGCTCGGAGCGCCGCGGCGCCCTCAGCGGAAGTTCTCCTCTCCCCCTCCCTCCCTGCAATCTTCTGGGACATGTCAGAGGTCCCAGAAGATTGCCGGCCAATCATGACGCGTAGCGCAACTCGCGCATGTGCAGTGCGTACCCGGCTGTGAAGCCGTAAACTGTCACAGCCGGGTGCCCACACCAGTGATGCCGGCGCCACAGAGCAGAGAGGGAGAAGAGCGAGGCTTCGGGCGGCCGCATCGCTGGACCGTTGGACAGGTGAGTGTGTGAGGCTGGAACTCCGCTTTAAGCAATAGTGGTCCACATATTTCATTTAAAGTGAACCTGTTCTTTGGCCATCAAGAGCAAAGCAACAGGTGTACTTTAATGCCACCCTTCCCAGCAGCACGTCCTTACCCTCCCCCCCATTTTTTTTACTGGAATGTGCACATGATTTGGAGTCAGGATTGAAACCTGCATAGGTCGGAGGACTGTCTTTCTATCCCCATGGAACAGTGCTGGATGTTTGAGTGGCCAGGCTGTTGTGTGGGAGGAATGGAAGACAAATTTTGCTCCATACCTAAAAGTAACGGGGAGGTAAAGTGGAGGCAAAGTAAAGGGAAGATAGGTTTAAGCTGCATTAAAGCTGAATTCCAAGAATTCAGCTACTTTGTAAAAACTTCAGGCACACCATTAGTTAAGTCTAAGGAGGTGCCTGCCACTTCGCAGACTTATCTCTATTATTCACATCTGAAAGGTTTATTGTTCTCCAGGAAGATAGCTTCCTTATAGCTGCAATGCTGCTCACTTTGGTCTCAGTTCCTTCAACAGTAGAGTCGCTAAAACTGCTATGCCTGCTATTCCCCTCCTTCTGTCCATTCACAGAAGCCTTTGTATTATGTGAGCTCATTCACAAAATACAAAAAGACTTCTGTGAATGGGTAGCAGAGTTAAGGGACAGGCATAGCAGCTCTAGTTCTCTTTGCACACAGCCAGAATGAGTTTAGGGGGCATTTAAAGAGGTTTAATTATGATATATGCTGGGAATTGTGTTTCAATAAAATGTAAAATAAGTAAAAATAAAAAGTATAGTGTGCTGGAGTCTTGAAGTTCTACAGAAGAAGAACAGTCTCTCTTTTTTTCAGGCCCTGTTCACATTTAGCAGGAATGCGTGTTCTTGCTCGTGACTTTTTTTATGCACGCTTTACACGTGTTTCTGCATGTTGCGCATAGGGCAGGCCATTCACTTGAATGAGCTTCCCTATGCCAGTTTGTTGCACATTAGAAGCTCATGTACTAAATTTTGGCACTGAGCCAGGCAATGTTTTTTTAATTTTGTTACGAGAATGAGATAGTAGGATCAACCATAAACCATTCAATAAGCCCCAGTGCAAGGGCCATTTGACTCCATAGTGTGCAATCGGGTAATAGGTCAATATCAAAATAGACCTTGCAAAAATGAAAAACTGTTTTAGGTTAAGTACATAGTCAGTTCAGGTCCGCAGTGAATAGAGCAGTGGGCAAAAATAATGTACTGTATATCAAAGGTAGGTAGAACCAGTATCAAGGAAACTAAACAGACCAACCAGTCCAAGTCAACAAAAATGGCACAAGGCCGCATTCTTTTGGGGTACTTTCGGGGGCTAACGTCTTAGCTAGCCTTTTCCAAATAAAGAGTCTCAGTAATACTGAGTGTAGGTCAGTAAGAACGAACTGTATGTTGTGTTCTTTAGGATGCACGTCAAAGAGTCTTTTAAAAATATCCCCACTCCCTGCTGACACCACCAATTGTAAGGTCCACATCCTTATCGGAACTCCAATCTCATTGTGTGGCCCCGTGTCCTCTTACACTCTCTGAGAATGAATTGTTTTTTTTCCTACGCTGGGATCACCATTGAGATGTTTGTAAATCGTTACCATGTCCCCTCTCGAGCGTCTCTTCTCCATCGAGAATACATTTTGTGCTTGCAGTCGTTCCTTGAGGTGCTCCAGTCCCCTTATTAATTTTGTTGCACTTTATCGGGGCCTGGCTGTCTCTTCTGGATTTTTACAGCCTGATGATGCACTGCAGTGAATAAGCAATGTACTGTAGATGACCCCAAAGCTCCCTGGATAGACTGATATGAAAGTATCCCAGGCTGCAGGCATTTTCACCTTGCTAAGAAAGGAGGAAATTCCCTTTTTTTTTTTAAAAGGTATTTGTTTTAGGTTGGGAAGCATCTACAGAGACCAGTGCATTGTTCCATCAAGTTGTTTTCAAGCTGTAATGGCTCATATATAATTCATTGCTGCATGTTTTTAGGGCCGTTTTACAAGACTCGGCTGACAGATGAACAACACTTGCTGAAGGTTGGTTACGTAACAGAAGTATAAATAGCTGCATTAGATATGCCGCCAGTATAAGGCCTTTTCTTTATTCCATAATGTCTTCCTGGCTGAAGGTTTTTTTTATTAATTGCACAGAGAAGCTGGCAGTGCGCCATTCCCAGGAAACAGACATAAAAGGCAATCTGTAATGACTGTGGCATCAAGTAGGTAGCAGCTTTCATCACAACCAAACACCCCCGTGATAGTCACCCTTCCATATATATGGCCAGAACCAGTAAAACATCACTTGTAATAAAGCTAAAATGTTGAACTATGTAGCTAAGAGATGGAGTCAAAGAATATCCTGGAAGTTTCAATGCACCACTGTTCTGTTTTATAAAAAGAAAAAGAAAAACGCATGCAACAACACCACATTTGAATTCTTACAAAATCCTAAATTTTAGGATGTGTAAATGGCAGACCATTACAGCTGTATTAAAAATGGAAAACTTCCTATCAAATAGTTACCATAATCTTCCTTTCCTAATGGGGAGGCGGGGTTAACTCAGCATATGTATGAGTTAACCCCGCCTCCCCTCCAGTCCTATAGAACTATAGGACCCCACTCTCATAAATTTTTGCCCAGAGCCAGAGGCTGCTTTCTGTACCTAACCTACTCATGACACTGGGAGGGAACTCCTGCTGCCATGGAGTCTATCAGGAAAGGAAAAATTACGGTAAGTATTTGATAGGAAATTTTCAGTTTTCCTGACAGACTCCATGGCAGCATACGTATGGGAAATAACAAGCCATAGACACCATGGGCAAGCAATGCTGAACCAAAGGCTCTAATTTGTACCGTCAACAGACAGGACCTTCAACCCAAAATTAATAGAGGATAGAGAAGCAGGCTCTACACAATAATGAGCCATAAATGGATTGATTGAGAACCACATGGCCGCCCTACAGATTACATTGGGAACCACATGCTGCAAAGCCGCCCAAGATGTAGACACACTTCTGGTCAAGTGAGCTGTCACCGCCTCCAAATGAGCCAAGCCCTTAGCTCTGAGAGCCTGTCCAATGACCTAGACCAGGGATCCTCAAACTACGGCCCTCCAGCTGTTGCGGAACTACACATCCCATGAGGCATTGTATAACTCATTCACAGACATGACTGAACATGATGGGAATTGTAGTTCCTGAACAACTGGAGGGCCATAGTTTGAAGACCCCTGACCTAGACAATCCATAACACATTCATCCAAGATGAGACATGTTTACCTTGTTCTTTCTGGCAAAAAGTATAAACAGGTGTTTTGAAAGCCTAAAGAAAGCTGTAGCTTGTAGATATGACTTCACAGTATCTGAGCAACAGTGATGAGCCGAACACCCCCCTGTTCGGTTCGCACCAGAACACCATGAACAGGGGAAAAGTTAATTCGAACAATCAAACTCCATTGAAGTCTATGGGACTCGAACGTCAAAAACCAAAAGTCCTCATTTTAAAGGTTTAAATGCAAGTTATTGCCCAAAAAAGTGTATGGGGGTCCGGGTACTGACCTGGGGGGACATGTACCACTGCAAACATTTTTTTTTATAAACGGTCGTTTTTAAAGGAGCAGTGATTTTAATGATGCTTCAAGTGAAACTATAAAAATGAAAAATCCCTTTCAATATCATGCCTGGGGGGTCCCCTTAATGTTCCTGTAAAGTAGCACATTTGTGCCACGTATGTAGCATTTTGCAGCAATACTGACATTTCTAAAGGAAACAATGTAATTTAAACTTGCTCGTGGCTGTAATGTATTGTCAGCTCCAGATAACAAAAATGGAAAAAAAACAGCGTGGGGTCCTCCCTAGTCCATACCAGCCCCTTCGGGACTGGTATGGATTTTAACCACTTTACCACCGGAGGATTTTGCTGTCTTACGTCCAGGCCACTTTTTGCGATTCGGCACTGTGCAAATTTAACTGACAATTGTGCGGTCGTGCAATGCCATACCCAAACGAAATACATCCTTTTTTTCCCCACAAACAGAGCTTTCTTTTGGTGGTATTTGATCACCTGTGCGATTTTTACTTTTTGCGCTATAAGCCAAAAAAGAGCGTAAATTTTGAAAAAATAACAATATTTTTCACATTTTTTTTACATGAAATTCCCCCCCCCCCCCCCCCCAAAAAATGTAAAAATCAAATTTTTAAAAAATTTTTGGCCAATTTGTTTTCTGCTACCTATGTTTGGTAAAAAAAAAATCGCAATAAGCGTATTTTGATTGGTTTGCGCAAAAGTTATTGCGTTTACTAACTAAGGGAAAGATTTCTGTCATTTTTGGTGTTTTTTTTTAACGAGTAATGGCGGCGATCTGCGATTTTTTTTGCGGGACTGCGACATTGCGGCAGACAGATTGGACCCCTGACTGACGTTATTGACGCTTTTGGGGGTACCAGTGACATTACTACAGTAATCAGTGCTATAAATATGCACTGTTACTGTAAAAATGACACTGGCAGGGAAGGGGTTAATTTTATTGGAGAGGGAGGGGTTAATGTATGCCTGGTTCTTACTAACGTGTGTGGGGGGAGGTGACTGAGTGACACAGGAACAGATCGCATGTTCAGCTCTGCTTAACCCTGCAATCTGTCACTGTCTGTCACTTAGGAGATCCCCCCGCTTTGTTTACACAAGCGGGCGGATCTCCAAACTCGATTCCCCGACGATCGGGGAAGAGCAGCGGCGATCGCCGCTGCTCCTCCCCTGGCCCGACTCCCGCTGTGACTGAGAACAGCGGGAGCGAGCCTTCGGTGGCGCGCGGGCGCCGCCCACAAGGGGAGGAGTCCAGCGACGTAGGTCTACGTTGCTGGACGGGAACGAGCCACTGAGCCGCAGTAGAGGGCCTTTGGTGTTGGTGGTGCCTAAACACCGTAACCCCTCACAGTTACTCTTGCTGGGCACAGGGACAGGTCCTGCTGTTAAAATCTTTTTTCCAAAATATCTTTATTGAAAAATCTTTTTTCCAAAATATCTTTATTGAGAATCAAAAAGGTAACATACAGCAAATTCATAAGAATAATGAGTTTGCAACAACAGAGGTAAAGAAAAACAAGAAGGTATGCGTATGGTGAAACAAAACTCGATTCCTGAACGGGAGTATCATAACTTGGACATGGGTGAGAAGAATCAAGTTATAGTGAATTCCATGTGAAGGCAGAAGTTGCTTATTGGGTGCACAGACGTTGAATTAGCTATATGAGAAATCTCTCGGTGGTGGGGGAGTTCTGCCGGATATCTGCCCCCAGCCCCAGGATAGAGCATTAATATGTCTTATTGTGGGGGAAGGGATGGGGGGAGAGGCTGCCGTTAAAAATTAGATACGAAATTTAAATTGAATGAACTTGTCATACAGGTGCAGAAAAATTGGGCCTTTGGTGTTGGTGGTGCCTGAACACCGTAACCCCTCACAGTTACTCTTGCTGGGCACAGAGACAGGCCCTGCCATTAAAAATTAGATATGAAATTGAAATCGCATGAACTTGTCATACAGGTGCAGAAAAATTGGGCCTTTGGTGTTGGTGGTGCCTGAACACCGTAACCCCTCAGAGTTACTCTTGCTGGGTACAGGGACAGGGACTGCTGTAAAAAACTACATACAACATTTTAATTGTATGCACCTGTCATACAAGTGCAGAAAAAGTAGGCCTTGGGCATTGGTAGTGACCTAAACCAAAAACATTTTTGGAAGCTAGCAGAATCAAGATTGAGGAAAAGAATAGGCATCATATGCGGTCTTCAAGGGATAGCAGACCCCTAGAAAATTCAATCAGTTACATCAGCATTAGGGGCTTGATAACAGCTGTTGATCTTGTTGGACTTATTCATTTTGATAAAAGTCAGCTGGTCAACAGAGTCTGTGGACAGACGCACTCTTTTGTCCATCACAAAACCTCCAGCAGCACTGAATGTCCGTTCAGAAAACACGCTGGAAGCAGGCCAGGACAGGACAGGCTCTATTGCATATTGAGCAAGTTCTGGCCAGTGTTCCATCCTCAAGACCCAGTAACCCAGTGGATGCTCAGTTGGAAAGGTCTCCAAATCTGTTCTTGCCTCTAGATAATCCTGCACCCTATGATGGAGACGCTGCCAATGGTTTGCTTAAACCTAACAGCCCTGGGTGCTGAGGACTAAAGAACTGTTTAAAGCAGGGGTCCTCATGCTACGGCCCGCGGGCCGCATGCGGCCCGCCAGGGTCCTGAACCTGGCCCGCCGGCCGGGATGTATCATTAATGTTTTTTTCTTAATCACCTAATTAGAGCCAGAGGCTCTAATAGGCTTCAGAAAAGGGTGGACCCAGGGGGGCAGAGAAGTGCGCCCTAGCCCACCCATTTGTGTGACAATAGCGAATGAAAATTCGCTATTGTCACACGGATCCTCCTCCCGGCCAATCAGGAAGCGGGTCTCGGAAAGGAGAACCCATGCCATTGAGCGAGGAGGAGGCGGGAGGACTCGAGGAGACACGGGAGATTGATGAGAAGCCGCCGCTGCAGGTAAGTGCACTGACTGGTCTCTCTGAATTGAAGGGGGCACGGTCCGCTGGTCTCTCTGCATTGAATGGGGGCACGCTGGTCTCTCTGCATTGAATGGGGGCACGCTGGTCTCTCTGCATTGAATGGGGGCACGCTGGTCTCTCTGCATTGAATGAGGGCACGCTGGTCTCTCTGCATTGAATGTGGGCACGCTGGTCTCTCTGCATTGAATGAGGGCACGCTGGTCTCTCTGCATTGAATGAGGGCACGCTGGTCTCTCTGCATTGAATGAGGGCACGCTGGTCTCTCGGCATTGAATGAGAGCACGCTGGTCTCTCTGCATTGAATGGGGGCATGCTGGTCTCTCTGCATTGAAGGGGGCACGTTGGTCTCTCTGCATTGAAAGGGGGCACACTGGTCTCTCTGCATTAAAAGGGGGCGCGCTGTGGTCACTCTGCATTAATGGGGCACGCTGTGGTCACTCTGCATTGATGGGAGCACGCTGTGGTCACTCTGCATTGATGGGAGCACGCTGTGGTCACTCTGCATTGATGGGGGCACACTGTGGTCACTCTGCATTGAATGTGGGCAAGCTGGTCTCTCTGCATTGAATGAGGGCATGCTGGTCACTCTGCATTGAATGAGGGCACGCTGGTCTCTCTGCATTGAATGAGGGCACGCTGGTCTCTCTGCATTAAATGGGGGCACGCTGGTCTCTCTGCATTAAATGGGGGCACGCTGGTCTCTCTGCATTGAATGGGGGCACGCTGTGGTCACTCT
Organism: Pelophylax lessonae; assembly: GCF_965119305.1. Classification (NCBI taxonomy): domain Eukaryota; kingdom Metazoa; phylum Chordata; class Amphibia; order Anura; family Ranidae; genus Pelophylax; species Pelophylax lessonae. The sequence continues at coordinate 810,814,429 of NC_138768.1, read as the reverse complement.
GCATTGATGGGGGCACGCTGTGGTCACTCTGCATTGATGGGGGCACGCTGTAGTCAATCTGCATTGATGGGGGCACGCTGCGGTCATTCTGCATTGAAGGGGGCACACTATACCTTGCTTACTGAAGGCCCCTTTCACACTTTTGTGATCTCAAAGTCACGCAATTTTTTACAGCATTTTTTGCCGCAAAGCAATGCCTATTACATTTTTCTGTTTGCGCCCCCCCAAACATTTTGAGCACCACCCGCCACTATGTAAACACAGGTATAATAAAATATTTACTCACTTTTGTGAGATACTGTGTGTGTGTGTGTATATATATATATATATATATATATATATATATATATATTGATATTGATATTGATTTTGATATATTGATATCAATATATGGTCTATACTGAAACGAACAATAGTGACTGAATGGCCTGATATATACTCAAGTGTCCTATACATCTATAGAGATATCAATGTATGGTCTATACAGAACCGATCGATAGATACTGAATGGCCTGATATATACTCAAGTGGCCTATATACAGTATCTCAGAAAAATGAGTACACCCCTCACATTTTTGTAAATATTTTATTCTATCTTTTCATATGACAACACTGAAGAAATGACACTTTGCTACAATGTAAAGTAGTGAGTGTACAGCTTGTATACCAGTGTAAATTTGCTGTCCCTTCAAAATAACTCAACACACAGCCATTATTCTCTAAACCGCTGGCAACAAAAGTGAGTACACCCCTAAATGAAAATGTCCAAATTGGGCCCAATTAGCAATTTTTCCCTCCCCAATGTCATGTGACTCGTTAGTGTTACAAGGTATCAGGTGTGAATGGGGAGCAGGTGTGTTAAATTTGGTGTTATCGCTCTCACTCTCATACTGGTCACTGGAAGTTCAACATGGCACCTCATGGCAAAGAACTCTCTGAGCCTAGGCTATAAGAAGATTGCCAAGACCCTGAAACTGAGCTGCAACATGGTGGACACAACCTAAACCCTATTGAGCATCTGTGGGGCATCCTCAAACAGAAGGTGGAAGAGAGCAAGGTTTCTAACATCCACCAACTTCATGATGTTGCCATGGAGGAGTGGAGGAGGACTCCAGTGGCAACCGGTGAAGCTCTGATGAACTCCATGCCCAAGAGGGTTAGGGCAGTGCAGGAAAATAATAGTGGCCACACAAAATATTGACAGTTTGGGCCCAATTTGGAGATTTTCACTTAGAGGTGTACCTACTTTTGTTGCCAGCGGTTTAGACATTAATGGCTGTGTGTTGAGTTATTTTGCAGGGACAGCAAATTTACAGTTATACAAGCTGTACACTCACTACTTTACATTGTAACAAAGTGTAATTTCTTCAGTGTTGTCACATGAAAAGATATAATAAAATATTTACAAAAATGTGGGGAGTTTACTCAATTTTGTGAGATACTGTAATACATACATTTCTCAATTACCCATGTATCCCTTAAAGCGCTTGTTACTCTAAAAAAAAAAAAGAAAAAATGGTTCCTGTTCCTTTAAACACTTCTGGACCGGAAGGTTTTACCCCCTTAATGACCAGGCCATTTTTTGATATATGGCACTGCGTTACTTTAACTGACAATTGCACGGTCGTGCAACGCTGTATCCAAATAAAATTTGTTTTCTGCGCTATAAACCAAAAAAAAAAAAAAAAGCAAAAAAAAAAAATATTTTTAACTTTCTGCTATATAAAACATTCCCAAGAAAAATTAAAAATCAAATTTTTTTCATAATTTTAGGTCAATTTGTTTTCTGCTACATATTTTTGGTAAAAAAAATCCCAATAAGAGTATATTGATTGGTTTGCGCAAACGTTATCGCGTCTACAAAGTAGGAGAAAGATTTATGTCATTTTTTTTTTTTTACTAGTAATGGTGGATATCAGCGAATTTTAGCGTGACCTTTCTGCTTTCTGCTATATAGAACATTCCCAAGAAAAATTAAAAATCTAATTTTTTTCATAATTTTAGGTCAATTTGTTTTCTGCTACATATTTTTGGTAAAAAAAATCCCAATAAGAGTATATTGATTTGTTTGCACAAACGTTATCGCGTCTACAAAGTAGGAGAAAGATTTGTAATTTTTTTTTTTTTTACTAGTAATGGTGGATATCAGCGAATTTTAGCGTGACCGCGACATTGCGGCGCACAGATCGGACACCTAACTTACATTTTTTGACACTTTTGGGGGAACTAGTGACATTACTACAGTAATCAGTGCTAAAAATATGCACCGTTACTGTACTAATGACACTAGCAGGGAAGGCGATAAACACCAGGGGCGATCAAAGGGTTAAATGTGTCCCTAGGGGGTGCTTTCTAACTGTGTGTGGGATGGGCTTGCTGCATGAACACCGAGATCTGGGTTTCTAAAAAGGAGGAACACAGATTCCCTGTGTTCATAACTGACAGAACACTGGTCTGCCATGTTTACAACGTCAGACTGCCGTTCTGTTTCCATGGGGAGCGATCGCGGATGCCTGGCGGCAAGTGGGTCCTGCCGGACCCAATGATTGGCTCCCCCTGTGGCCCTCTAGCGGTCCTGCGAAGCGACGTACATGTACATCATTTCACGGGACAGAGCCGACCTACCGCAATAAAACTACGGTGGCAGGTCGGTAAGTGGTTAAAGCATGTCACCTGAAATACCTGGCTGATCCTGCCTGGTTCTGCCCTCCCCCCTGTAATCTGACCACGGTTTATCATGGCTGCTGAGTCCTGACACCGTGGTCAGTTTATGTGCCGCCATCATCCGCAGCTCTCCTGTTTTTCCTTTGTCTGTTACCCCCCCCCCCCCACCTGTGTGCTCTGTGTTAGTGCCCCCTCCCCTCCTGCTGCTGAAATTACATTTATTCTTTTCATAAATCCGCTGTGTCTTGTTATGCTTTGTGCTCCTGTCTCTGTGATTTATTAAACAAATGCCTATACCTGATTTCAGAGCGCTGCTCAGTGCTCACGTGATCGGCGCTCTGAAATCAGGTATAGACAACATTTTTTTTACTTAAACATAGATACAGGAGCACACAGGGCCGCTGATAGGGGGGGACCACCGGTCCTTCTGTAGGGGGCCCTGGCCCTGTCACTTATCAGGGGGGCCCGGCCGGCAGCTTCAGACTTCATGTAGAATGTGACTGTGTACAGTCAGTTAGTGTACATAATATACTGTTCCCTGCCAGAGTCCTGGGTATTCATATTCCCTGCTGGGCTGAGGGGGGGCCCCATCTGTTCACCTCTAGAGCCGGGAGATCGCTGCAGCCTCTGGGGACTATTTTTTCATTTTCGGGCGTCCCCACGGACTTGCACACACTTTCTTGTAATGTGAGGAAGTCCCGGCTCTGTAAGTCCCCGCTGCTGGCCTGCACACTGCCTGACTCCTTTAGCAAGTAAGTGCTGAGGGAACCAGGCAGAAGAGTGCTGGCAGGCTAGGGGCAGCTAGCTGGAGCCTGGAACTGGAAACGATCCGTGCAGGGCAGGCACACAGATGAGTCCTTGTGTGATCTCCACTCAGCAGCTTGTCCAGCAGTGCAGACACAGAGGGATCTGGCATAAGTCACACAGGAAAGGTACAGTCTCATGACATGACACAGCACACACCTTTCCCCATACCCTGGTATATTGCCTATTTTAATATATATATTATATTATATATATTTATATAGCAGGGAGCAGCCAAATATGGTCATCATTATCATCATGATGACAGTCACACTCACACAGTACAGGTGCTTTGAGCCACGTACTGTGTGATTATCATGATGACAATGAAGATCATCATTGAAGAAAGAACAGTGAAATGCATAGATTTTTTTTTTTTTTTTTTAAAGGGTATGTTTATTAAACTTTTGTAGACATTGCAGCAACAACAAACACTCAGGCTCGGTTCACACTTGTGCGATGCAGGAAGGCTGCGAATTTGCAGCCTGTTCCCGCATCGCATCCGCGCATCTGGCAGTTCACACTGCCATATGCGATACGCAGGGGGTGTCAATTAAATGTTAACGACACCCCCAGTTTGATCGCATATCGCAGTGCGATCTGACAGTACGCACAGAATCGGATCGCACAAGTGTGAACCACTGTGCGATCCGATCCTGATGCTGCTGAAAAAAAGGGTCATGTGCGAGTTTGGTGCGGATACAGTGCGAATTCAGCCATACAAAGTGTATGGCTGAATTCGCATCTGCACATCAGATCACATGTAAAGAAGGAGCAGTGCGCTCCAAATTACATGCGATCTCCGCAGCCGCAATAATGTGAACCGGGACTTAGTAAGTGGTAAAACAAAGCTTGCAAAACAGGGCAGTGCACCGAGGCGCAGCTCAGACAAATACAAACAAAAGAAAGAAAGAAGAGAGATCCATTTATCCATGACAACAATGCTTAATGAAAGACCAAAATGGTCCAGCCGGCCATATATGGTTCGAATCCCCGGCAGGTGCTGCAGGAACCAGCCGAGATTCAAACCATCTATGGACAGGCTGATTGTACCCAAGTTGATCCACTTGATAGACTTGCATACAACCAGCCTGTCAGATTTCACATGCAATTATTGCTAGCAGCTAGCAAGTAATCATTGTGTTCTCCTAAAGGGGACCAGGTGGCAGAATCATTGTTTTCTCCTGACTATGGTTGCAGGAAATAAAATCGCATTATCTATGGCCTGCGTTAGGCCCCTATCACATTGGATGGACTCCGCTTTGTTCAGCGGAGGATCTCTCTACTGATCAGAGCAGAGTGGGCAGATGACAGGTCCATGTCCACTCAGTTTATGCAGAGCAGACATGGACAGAGCCCACTCTACTCTATGGGCAGTGGGGTGTAAATGGACTCCATTGTCTATTTACACCCGACCACCTAGATGGAGCAGGACAGACCCCCTTAGGGTTTTTTTATCGGACCAGATCAGAGGTAGGCAAGTGTAAACAGACACAAGTAGGTTTACATCCGCTGCTCCATAGAGGTAAATTGAGGGTCTGATTGGGTCCACCCAGGGCTGCCAATAAAGGGGGTACCATCGGGCCTCCTGTAAAGTTACTTATCAGGGGGGCCTGACCGTCAGCTTCCGACTTTGTTTCGAAGATAACTATCCCTGGAAGACAAAGCTGCATTTTTTTAAGGCAGGTGGGCGGGGTCATGGGTGGGGTAAGGGGCGGGCTTTTGGGGGCCCCATCAGATAGACTGTACGGGGCCCCGTGATTTCTAACAGCTGCCCTGGGAGCACATAGTATAACAAGACACAGGGGATTATATAAAGATATCACAGTGGGTTAACAACCCCTTTAAGCCCCATCCCCCTATATATTTTCCAGTTTTCTTTTCCTCCTTTTTTTTTTTTTTTTAATATAGAGAGAAAAAGGAAGAAAAAAAAAAAGTACACCACACTGCCCATTTACATCTAACCAGGGTTTCCACATTTATTTGTATTTCTTTAAATGTCCTTTCTTTGTATATACAAACTTCTCCTTCAATATCGTATCAATAACAACCTTTACCGACTCTATACTACTCAGAGGAGCTTGTGCCAACCATCTCTGTGCAATCAACTTCCTTGCTTGAAATTGGCACCTTGACATTGCTATCTGTTTATTGCCTGTCCCCACATTCCTTTCCACATAACCCAAAAACCAAATTATTGGTATCAAGGACCTCCCTCCAATACTTATACAGTTTTGGGCATCTCCAAACCATATTGATAAGGTCCCCCATTGGGTCTCCACACCTTGGGCACTTAGCATCAGGCCTTTGTCCAAATATAAACAACTTCTGAGGAGTATATTATGCTCTATGCACTAAAAATAATTATGAGATTGTTTGTGAGGGGGAGACTGAGACTGCCAGCCCTAGTTCTAATATACAGTGCATTTCCACTGGTCCTCTGTTATATTCCTTTGGTTCTACTCCCACTTTTTCTTACTAGGGAGATCTCCACTGCCTTCTATCGCCGCTTTGCAGCTATTCCCAAAAATATCAGATATCAATCCTCTAGAGGCACTTGCATGAATTATTTTACTGAGAAGAGATATCTTACTCCACTCCAACATCTTTTCTTTAAACTGTGCACCCACGGCATGTCTAATTTGCAAATACTTGCACAAGGACTGATTTGGAATGGCATACTCATCTCTTAACACTTGAAATGACTTCAAAGTCCTATTACCATATTTGATCAAGACGGTGAATGCCACACCTTTTCCATTCCTTGATCTTTCCTATTGCATATAGTTCTTGCAAATTTTTATTATCCACACTTTAGTGTCAACGTAGGACATAAAAAACAAAAAACAAAAACATTCTGCCTTTATGGCTTCTACTGTTGTATTATGACACGTACTGGATAACATCATACCCTCCCTGGATTCACCTCCTACTGACAGATTACATCCCCATAGATGTTGCAGCTGTGCTGCTAAAAAACAGCTCCATGAATGTGGTAACGCTACAGCCCCCTCCTCTTTTGGTAACTAGTATACGTTAACATTATCTAGATAAACCTTTCTTCCATATTAACTCTCTAACAACAGTATCTATTTTTTGAAACCACTGTTTGGGTACCCAAATTGAAGTTGTGCAGCACATACAAACATTGTGGCATCCATATCATCTTTATTAAGTTACAGCGTCCTGCTACCAATATGGGGAGTCCGCCCCAAATTATTCATTTCTGCCTAAATCTAGTTATCAATAGGGCTATATTATTGATGATATATTGTCTGGGATCCCTTGTTACATAAATCCCCAAATACTACCTCTAGCTGAGAAATCCCAGAGGACAAAGGACTTTCCAGGGGTTCTACTGGCAAAAGTACAGATTTTTCCCAGTTTATGCCCAATCTGGAGAACTGCCCAAAATCCTTTATTATATTCATCACTGCCGTCAAAGAGTGTGCATCTCCTAAAAATAGTAATACAGCATCTGCGTATAACGCAATTTTTTCCTGTCCCCTTGCCCTCTGAAATCACCGTACATTCAAGGAAGAGCTAACAGTCACAGCTAATGGTTCCATTGCGAGGGCGAAAAGAAGGGGCGACAAGGGGCACCCCTTTCTCGTCCCCCTCACTAATGGAAACATCTCAGAACTCTCACTATTTATTTTCACTTTTGCTTTTTGTATCTCGTACAACAGCCTCACTCAATTAAAGAAAAAATAAAGGGCCAAACTGGAACTACGCCAAGACCTGCCAAAAGTAACGCTATTCTAGGGCAGGATAGACCTTGACCCTTCATTAACCATAGAAATCTGTAAATTTAGATATAACCGCCTTATGTTTACACTAGTTTCTGTATAACTTTTTTTAATAGCCAACACCTATGCTAAAAATTTTACGTCTGTACAGAATAGGGAAATTGGCCTATACGAAGATGCTTTAAGCAAATCTTTTCCCTCCCTGGGCAAAATTATAATATTAGATTCTTTCATGGACTCAGGTATTCTTCCCTTCCCACCGCCGCCCAGTCAAATACCTTTAGCAGCTCTGCAAGTAGCATCTTCCCATAGTATTTATATATCTCTGCCAACAGGCCATCTAGCCCTGGAGATTTCTGATTTGCCATTTCCACCACCGCTATTTGCAGCTCTTCCAAGGTCATAGGGGAATCCAATCCTTCTCCCACATTTCCCCTTCTACATCCTCCTGCATTAAACTATACAGTCCCTCATAATATTTTCTGAACGTAACCTCAATCTTATTTGTGTGTGTAGTGACTCTGCCTGTATCTGTCATAATAGCGGGTATTATAGTAGGGGATGAGTTTACTCTGACCAGTAGGGCCAGCATATGTCCCACACTCTCACTCTCCCCGAAAAAGCGCTGTTTCTTTAATAACCGCTTATTCTCTGCTTTCATTAAGACAATTTTTATACTCCTGTTGCTTATCTGACCAGTCTGAAAGCACCATAGGGTTTGGGTTATTTATATATTGTTTTTCTTCTACTATCACTTCTAATATCACCTTCTCGCTAATGGACACCTCCCAATCCTCAAGGCCCGTACACACGTACCGATCGTCGGCATACAAACGTCGGTGGACGAAGGATCTGCCGATTGTACGCGTGTTAGTATGGTGCCTCCAACAGATGTCTGCGCACAATCCGCGGACAAAAGTCTTTCTTGCAAACATGAAAATTTTTGTATGCCGACACCAGAACGGACGATTGTTCGCCTGTCAGTACACAATTCGGCCGACACACAGCTACAAATCCCAACACGCATGATCAAACCAAATGAGTTCCCGGAAGAATTTTCTCTAGTAAACTCAACATTTTATTCAGAAAGAACTTTCGGCTCGCGGAAGTCCAAGAAATAGGTGAAATGCGGAGCACATGCTCATCTTGATAAATGTGAGAAGAAGGAAGATGCTGCTCATAATGCCATACTTTTCTAATAAAAAGGCATGTGTTCTGTTATGATGAAGATAATGTTTGTCTATTCTATCTGTTCTATCAAATTTTATAATTAAATAATTTGAACTCTTCACCATTATTTTTGTATTTTCACACCAAAGATCTAACTATTGATATGACCCTTTATTCTTGTATGAATTAATGTCTAAAACATATTTTTCAGGTTATGCACAATATTAAACATGTTAACAAATTCAGATAGGCCATTTTGTATTTTCAATTTCTTTATTTTTTGGATCTCAGCAAAAAAAACCAAAGCAAACATCAATACTTTCCGTATAATAAACTAAACATAAAAAAGGTCCATTTGGACAAAATTAAACTAGAAACTGGCAAACAGGGGTAAAATAAATAATAGGGGGTTACAAAAATTAAAGTTGCTGGTAACTGTAATCAGGTTGCCATGAGGGCAGGTTTGGATCCTGCTGGCCATATTGCCACTGGCCATGTGGCATTTGGCGAGGTGGTGGTGTTGTGGAGGTGGAGGTGGAGGTGGAGGGCACGGGTGCTCCTGGCATGCATGGCTGTGCTCAGTAAGTATGCCGTTTTCAGCCTTTTGCAGCACATCAAGAATAATTTTTCTGGCATACTGACACTGCCTGAGGTCCACCTTATCTAAAATTTTGGCAGTCATATTCCCGAAGGACTCATTTGCCTCCGGTTTCCTACGGAGGGCTATGGTGGCCTCCTGTATGAATTCATCTGTGATGTCGTCGATGTGTTTCCTCTTTTGCCTCCGTTTGGCAGGAGGAGGTGGTGGTGGAAAGAGTTCCGCAGGCTCCTCAGGCTCCTCAGGCTCCACAGGCTCCCCAGGCTCCTGGCTGCAACCTGGCTCCTCCTCAGTGACACTTCCCTGTTGATGAAATGAACAATTGATTAGAATGTTATAGTGTATATAAAAATGCATGTTTGTTATATTATTGTGAACAAATAGCAGACTTTACATACAGTGGCGTATCTAGGGTCTCCAGTGCCCTTGTTGAGGAGCTGTATTTGGCAACAACCCCCCCCCCCCCCAAGATCAATGTAAAACTGTAACCCACCCCCCCAAAAAAAAATTAAAGGGCATTAAAAGTTTCTAATTTGCCCCTTGTTTGCCCAGTGTAGAGCTCTGTAGTGGGCAATCATTGTCTCAGGTGTGAAAAAGAAAGAGAGGGTTGAGAGATAGAGAGAGGGAGAGAAAGAGGGGGTGTGAGAGAGAGAGGGGCCTGAACTTGCAGAGGGCTTGATGTAGGGCATTGAGGGTGAAGCAGTGCAGGGAAACAGGAATAAGGAAGCCACCTGCCTTGCTGACCCAGAGTGAGAGACCAGAGACATGGAAGCAAGGATGGATGGATCATTTGCAGGAGCTGTTAGTTTTGTATTAAAAAAGGTTGAGCCAGAGGAATGCTGAGGCTACAGCACTGTTTGTAAGACCGGAGGTGTGCTGGGGATGCAGTGAGAGGCAGTCTCAGTCTCCTGGTCTTTTGGCTCAGCTGCTCTCAATGTTTTACACCTGCATGAAGCAGCTCTCAATGTTTTACACCTGCATGAATCCACCTGCAAACTGGGGGTTCTGGGGTGTGCAGGCTGAGTGGATTGTTAAAATAAACAATAAAACAATGCCAATGTTTTTGTGACCCACCCCCCTTGGCCTGCGCCCCTGGCGGTTGCCTGTCATGCCAACCCCTTGCTATGCCCGTTTACATAAAGGGTCAATTATGGTTTAGCTTATAATTTTGTTACATGATTACATTTTAGCAGACAATATATTGTGAAATGCCATACCTGAGTAAAACTCTCCTCCAGGAAATCCTCATCCTGGCTTGGATCTACAGACACTGAGCCCTCTGCCGAAGTAGAAGGCAGTGTTGAAATTGACGGCCTGGATTCCATGGTGTCTGCCAGGAATCGCATGTTATCATAGTACCACAGCCGTGGTACATATACATTCCGTGCCCCTGCTCCAGACTGGGTGGAATCTTCAATTTTTTTTAACTCCCGCCTGTAGGCAGTGCGAATACTGTTTATTTTTTTGCGTATATACTCAAAATTTGCCCCAGGACAGACGGGCTTGTAGAAGGCCACCAAATGTTCCATGGCCTGTTTTCTGAGTTTTCTATTTTTATAATCTGCGGACTTGACTTGCCACAAACACGGCAGTTGCCTGAACTCATCAATGAAGCTGATGAGAAAGTTGTGGGTGGTGAAATTGTCCACCATATTGCAGGACAGTATATGCCTGCAAGACACAAAACAACACAAAACATATTAAAATAGCATGTATTTTGGCACATAATAAAGATATTCCTAATAAAAGCTGTATAGGGCCCAAAACACACACTTTCTATTAAAAGAGTCGTACCTTTGTTTGTGGGGAAAAGTCGTGATTCGCCGCTCGATCGTGCACCAACTCTCGATATGTCCGCTAGCGAATCGTCGGCCGAACGATCTGGCGTCCTTTAAATACAGCGCAGGCGTCAACTCCTCCTCCAGTGGCGGGCTTGTGCAGGGGTGTGTACGTGCCGAAGATCAGGCCTACATGCGGCACTCACACCTGAGGCAGTGGAATAATCATTGTTTAATTAGGAACCATGTCTCAACAATCTGGGAGCTCAATTAGTGGGGGCCGAAGTGATTGGGCCACCCGAAAATCAAGGGCTACACCCATGTCAAAGCCAGAAATGGTGGAGATGGTCTCCATTTTAGAAAAAATGGATTACGATGGAAAGTTGGCAAATTACGATCGGCCCAATGCCAGGAAAGATGGCATCATGGACAAGGTGGTGGCCTGTTTGGTCAAAAAATTCGGTGTCGAGCGATCGAAAGATCAGATTCGGAAACGGTGGTCTGACCTCAAACACCGTGAGCAGGATCAGCTTTCCCAAATCCATCGGATTTTGAAAAAAAGTAAGTTTTATTTTTTTATTTTTTTTTAATCATGCAATATGTTTTTTATAATTTTGTGTATGTTGTATTAACATGTCTAGATTATAATGTCTATGTAAAAAGTTAGATTACTCATTTTAGTTGTCATGTCGTGATTTGATCGATCTATTGTTGATGTTTTAGTATATGACATTAAAAGTCAGGAAGCCATAGTTAAAAATATATGTATTGTGTTGCAACGAACGTTCTTTCCTGCACGAATCTTCTCAGCAAACATTCCTATTAATCACAGATTATTATTCAAACCTTTAAATAGGAGAAAAACGTAAACTCCGTGCCAAACTATGGGAAAGGAGGAGGAGAGGTTTGGCAGCTCCATCGGCAGTTGTGGAAGAAGAGGAGGACATGGGCCCAGATGGTGGCACAGATTCCACTAAAGGTAATTGGTTCCTATGCACTGTCAAACATTAATGTACCATATTTTTCGTAGATAACCATGTACATGTCTTCATATTTGTTACTAAAAGAGCTATCAAGCAGGGCACCATGTCCTAACAAATGTACCTCTTGTGACTTTTATGATATAGCCAATGTTTTGTATTATGTAGATGAAGACATTATGCCTGAGGTGATTCTGGTGGAGCCTACAAGTGACCAGACACCAGAACAACAAGAAGGTTGGTAGTCACAGATTTTTGTGTAGTGGGATCATAGAAATATGTGTATTTGCAATGATTGTTTAACCTTATATTCTTGTATTCCCTTACAAATTTACATTGCAGATGTTGCGTCATGCCAGGATGTGGCATCCCCAGCCAGGTCTGAACCAATATCTCCTGGCAACTTGCCAAGCAGCATGGAAGCCACTTCAGAAACTGTGGAGGAACCAGGACCAAGTGTCCAAGAGCCAATTGTGTGCCCACGTAGGTTTTTTCAGAATGATTTTTATCAGTGTTATTTTTAGCCTCCAATTTACAACACTAGTTCCCTATGGGAGCCTCTTTATTTGAATGGAAGTCGCACCGTAAGTCGGATCAGGATGCTCTGACTTGCGGGGCCACTTGCGTTGTGAAGATTTTTGAGGGGGAACTACACCAAAAAATTGAAGAACCCACCGTGGGTGTCCCCCCAAGTTCACAACCAGGCCTTTTGTGTGTGGTATTGAGTTTGAGGGTATGCCCACAACAAAAAGACAGCGTGGGTTACCCCCAAAACCCCTACCAGACCCTTATACAAGCATGCAGCTTGTCAGGCCAGGAAAGAGAACGAGCAAGCGGACCAAACACCCCCTGGACCACAGCAGGACACATGCCCTCAACATGGGGGGGTTTTGTTGCTTTGGGCCAGGGGGCCTCTGCACCGCACACCCAAAAGCACCTTACTCCCATGTAGAGGAGGACAAGAGCCTCATCCCCACAACCCTGTCTGGTGGTTTTGGGGGGTCATGCGGCCAGGGGGTTCCTAGGACTTTGGAAGCAACCTTTAACAAATGGTGGCCCCCAGATCCCAGACCCCAATCACTATGTGAATGGGTATGGGGTACATAGTACCCCTACACATTAACCACATAAATGGAAGTGTATGTGAATAACGACAGGAGACGTTTATGAAATGTTCTTAAAGATCTTCGTCCGGTCTTCTCCACTCTGCTCTTTGGATCTTCTCCTCTCCAGTCTTCTGCTGTCCAATCTTCTGCTCTTATGTTGTCTGCTCTTTTGCCCTAGGCTCTTCTTCTTCCTCCTGTCCTCCTCCAATGCTGTTGCCGTGCATTCTGCCCGTCTCTGGTCTCTGCATCTTAATATATATACATTACAACCATGCCCTCACAATGACGTCATCATGCGTTCACACCCCTAATGAATATATAGTAAGCTCAGGAGACCGGCAGAATCATCAGCAACAGCATTGGAGGAGGTCAGGAGGAAGATGAAGAGCCTAGGGCAAAAGAGCATAAGAACAGGGTAGGTATTAACTCGAGAGGAATTTAAAGATTACCTGCACACCAAATGTTTCTATATTATGACCTCATGTAGGTGATTCACATTGACTCCGTTGTATTTTATTTTCCAGATCATGTATTACATAGTTGCACATTGGCCAAATTGACCCGTGAGGCTCTTCAATGCTGCTCAGACCTCGAGCAAATAAAAGAGACTGCAACGGCATTGCAAGGAAAGATGCGTGATTTTGTGGACATGCTTGCCAAATTTAAAAAAAAATTAATTTTAAATTTTTTACTGTTTGTTTTGGGATGTTCCTATTTTTATATCATATTTTATGCCAGTTTTATGACACTCAGATGTTAAAGAGTGTACCCAAGTTTGGGAAAAGCACTTTCCAACACCCTAACCCTAACCCTAACCCTAACCCTAACCCTAACCCTGTGAATGTTTGATACTAAAATATTTTTACATTCAACAATGTGTGTTCAATTCTTTATTAGACTTTCGTTGGGGGGTCGAGGTCTAAAGCTGTGTAAAGAAGCACTAAATGTATGATGGCTGTCCTATTCACATATTTACATGTTAATGAAAGCATTTGGGACACTGCCATATGCAAGTTGCTGGAGGTGTCAATGAAATGTTAAAGATACCCCCAGTTTTAACGCATATCACAGTGCGATCTGACATTTCACACAGGATCGGATCACACAAGTTTGAACGACTGTGCGATCCTATCCTGATGCGGCTGAATAAATGCATCATGTGCGACTTTTGTGCGAGTGCAGTGCAAATTGAGCCATACAAACTGTATAGCTGATTTTCGCATGAACATCTGATCGCATGTAATAAAGGAGCAGTGCGCTACGATATTACATGCCATCAGATGTGCAGTGTGAATTGAGACATACACTTTGTATGGCTACATTCGCACTGAACACGCATACAAGTCGCACATGACCCTTTATTTCTGATGTATCTGGATTGGATCGCACAGTGCTTAACACTTGTGGAATACAATCCTGTGGAAAAAGTAAGTGGCGGGTCACCCTTATGCAATGCTGGAAGGCTGCAAAGTCGCAGACTTCCCGCATCGCATAAGTGTGACTCAACACTCAAGGTACTAGCAGTCCTAGGATTCAATATGGCATTGATATTGCCAGTAGCAATCAGTGTAGGGAGATCAGTGTAATCTATAGTGTATTGCTTGTTCGTTGCTCTAGTTCACTTTCCATTACCTATATATATATAACACTTTGAGATGAACAATGATCAAGTTTCACATAACACTGACATATCCTAACATTGGTGGGCAGTGAGAAGGATGTCATAAATGAACACAACATAACAGGTGTAGGTACTTTGTTAATACCCTAATGTATTATCTGAAATATATAGTATGGGCAACTTCTGGACAATGAACACCAATATAAGGTGACATTAGATGAACCTTGGGTGTGACCTAGTTCTCAATGTGACAGGGTTTGTGTACATTTTGTGGGGTGCAGAAGGCCCTTGTATTTACACCACTGGCTAAAAAATAACACATGGCCATCATCACTTTGGATCAGCTGGTGAGAGACTACAGTCAAGAAACACACTGATGAATGTATTAACCCTTCCAAAGTCACACATATATAACACATGATTAACCCAAATAATTGTGTTTGGCATATGTGCCCAAATGATTATAATCCACAATACAGAATCATTGCAATTTTTGTTTAATGTGTTGAAAAATAATATATCTCTGACATTTATCTTGTGTGTCCAATCTTTAACAAGATTAATGTGTTTGTGACAGTGATTGCTGCCAGGACACAGCTCCTCTCCCCACGAAATAGTCCAGATATTCCTGGCGGATCTGACGGGCCCTGTGTGATGCCAATGCTGACCGTCCAACTTCCATTGACGGCATGGACTCCACTTGGTTAGAAGGTTGGGCCTCTCCACTTGTACCTGGCATAGCAGGGTCAGTATCCAGTTGCTGCAATACATAATTTTGTGCATTCCTGCGTAGGAAGTTGTGCAAAATGCAGCAACACAAGACCACATTATCCACTTTGTACAGTGCCAGGTTTATGGACGTCAGGAATATCCGGAACCGGTTGGCCATTATCCCGAAGGCATTCTCCACAACTCTGCGAGCTCTGGACAACCGGTAGTTGTAAATCCTTTGGTCTGGGGTGAGGTTCCTCTGAGGGTAGGGCTTCATGAGATGCTCCCCAAGCGCAAAAGCCTCATCTGCGATAAACACAAAGCTCATACCCTCAACAGTTTGCTCCCTGGATGGCAGGTTCAGAGTGCCGTTCTTTAGACGACGAGCGAACTCCGTCTGATCAATAACTCCCCCATCCGAATTGCGGCCATTTTTGCCAATATCCAAAAAAATAAACTCATAGTTTGCATTAACTATGGCTAGCATGACTATACTAAAAAAACCTTTATAATTATAATAAAATGTGCCGGAATTCGGAGGGGGAACAATGCGGACGTGCTTCCCATCAATAGCACCCCCACAATTGGGAAAATTCCACTTCTCCAGAAATTGATCAGAAATCTCCAGCCATTGCTCTGCGTTTGAAGGAAACTGTGGGGAAAAAATATAAAAAAATAAAAAAAATAAAATTAGTGCTTGAGCACATCACATTATTAATTACACACACAGTTGTCTGTTAAATGCTTATGCAACTTGCTAAAAAAATATACAACAGGAAGGCAAAGGTTTGGATATGGGGATGTAACATCTACATACATTTATTTTCAACCTCCTATTGTTCTTATATTGTAAAGGGCCATACACACTAGAAGATTCTCTGAAGACTTTTTCGTGCAGATTTACCTTTTCTATGTAGTGCAAGGGCCTACCAGATTGCATAGGATTTGAAAGTGTTTGTTGGACCTCATATTATTTGGTTTTGGTAAATCGGAAGGATAAATTGTTCTGACAATCTTCTAGTGTGTATGGCCCATTATACTCACCAGCTAGAGCTGAGATTTACAAACTACGGCCCTCCAGCTGTTGCAGAACTACACATCCCATGAGGCCTTGTAATTCTCTGACATTCACAGACATGACTAGGCATGATGGAAATTGAAGTTCGTGAACAACTGGTGGGCCATAGTTTGAAGACCTCTGAACTTGAGCTTTGGTATATGCTGACTTTGAGATTTAGCATGTGGGTGGGGGATGGGTAAGTAAAACTGGGCATTTATACATCAATAAGGGCTTGTGGTCAGTGAAGGTTTTAACATCATTACATAAACATACAGAATCATAGGTGGGAATGGATGGACTGATGTATTTTAGATAAATCATTAACTAGGTACTAAAACATTGGCCAAGGAATAATTGTTTGAGGGAAAGCAATAAAATGACCCAAATTCAAAATACTGTTAACAGGCAATGCGTTTAGGGACACATAGGAGAGAATGGTGGGGTGGTTAGTGGGTAATTTTACAAATGGTTAAAGATAATCTACATCTTTACTACTATGTGCATGCGGACAGAGGGTAGTTTACAAATAATGGCCTGTGTCAATTGCTGTACATCCAAAAACATCATAATTCGGGTGAAACTAGTAATACATGTAATGTAATGTAAAAAATCAAACATACCTTGATATAGTCCTTCTGCAAGACCTTGATGATGGCAGAGCAGGTCTCAGGGATGATGATACCAAGTGCTTGGGGGGAGATGCCTGTGGTGAACTTCAGATCCTGCAGGCTTCTCCCTGTTGCAAGATACCTCAACGTCGCAATTAACCTTTGCTCAGGAGTAATTGCAAGCCGCATACAAGTATCCTGCTTCAGAATATAGGGGGACACCAGGGCAAGAAGACGGTAAAAGATGGGATCCGTCATCCTCAAATAATTCCTGAAGTCATCAGGATTATTTTCCTGGAGCTCCCTCAGCAAGGACATATGAGAAAATTGATCACGGTTAAGCAACCAATTTTTCGTCCAGGAGGTCCGCTTCTTCTTCCTATTGCTCGTACGTCGTCTCAGAGCCAAAACTCCAACACTAACGACAGCAACGGACGAATTCACGGTCGCCATAATAAATTCTCGAACGATGTCTCGGAAAATAGCGAAATGTCGTCAACCAAACAAATGCTACCGAAATCAGCGCGAGATGCCCAGAAGGGTCACGGCCAAACACTCACTTCCTCTTTTGTAGCGGCGAACGTGCGTGGAACGTAGTGACGTCATTTTCTGTCGGAAGACAAATGTCCTGGGCAAGTTTAGAGCACTTTTCAACAGACAAACAACAAACACACCAGCCGCGAACATTTGTAGGACGTTCTGTCGGCCGACGATCGGTACGTGTGTACGGGGCTTTAGTCTGCCTCTTGATTTTTCACACTTTTTGTATTAATACTCCCTGAAGAAATGCTATTAGGGTATCCCATATCACCCCAGTGGGGGGGGGGGGGGGCTGTACCAGTATTCATTTCAAAGAATTCTCTCAAGGATCCTAATACCCCTTCCCTCTCCCCCACCACCTCCAACCAAAAAGGATTTATTTTCCACTCTCCTGTGAGACGAATTCCCACTTGGGACACAGACGTCACCAATGGAGAATAGTCGGAGAGACCCTTGGGCATATAATTTATATTCCTTACCAGTCGCAATGCCTCCACATTACTCAGAACCATATCAATCCTGGAGAGTGTGGAATGAGTTCTTGAAAAACCGGAGTATTGTTGCACTTTTGGATTTCTTAGTCTCCATATATCCAACAGCCCCACCTCCCCAAATATTTGTGATATCAGGCCGTCAAATACAGTGCCTTGCGAAAGTATTCAGCCCCCTTGAACTTTTCGACCTTTTGCCACATTTCAGGCTTCAAACATAAAGATATAAAACTTTAATTTTTTGTGAAGAATCAACAACAAGTGGGACACAATCATGAAGTGGAACGAAATTTATTGGATATTTCAAACTTTTTTAACACATAAAAAACTGAAAAATTGGGCGTGCAAATTTATTCAGCCCCCTTAAGTTAATACTTTGTAGCGCCACCTTTTGCTGCGATTACAGCTGTAAGTCGCTTGGGGTATGTCTCTATCAGTTTTGCACATCGAGAGACTGAAATTTTTGCCCATTCCTCCTTGCAAAACAGCTCGAGCTCAGTGAGGTTGGATGGAGAGCGTTTGTGAACAGCAGTTTTCAGTTCTTTCCACAGATTCACGATTGGATTCAGGTCTGGACTTTGACTTGGCCATTCTAACACCTGGATATGTTTATTTGTGAACCATTCCATTGTAGATTTTGCTTTATGTTTTGGATCATTGTCTTGTTGGAAGACAAATCTCTGTCCCAGTCTCAGGTCTTTTGCAGACTCCATCAGGTTTTCTTCCAGAATGGTCCTGTATTTGGCTCCATCCATCTTCCCATCAATTTTAACCATCTTCCCTGTCCCTGCTGAAGAAAAGCAGGCCCAAACCATGACGCTGCCACCACCATGTTTGACAGTGGGGATGGTGTGTTCAGGGTGATGAGCTGTGTTGCTTTTACGCCAAACATAACGTTTTGCTTTGTTGCCAAAAAGTTCGATTTTGGTTTCATCTGACCAGAGCACCTTCTTCCACATGTTTGGTGTGTCTCCCAGGTGGCTTGTGGCAAACTTTAAAAGACTCTTTTAATGGATATCTTTAAGAAATGCTATAAGTAAGGTGCAGTTAGTACTGTGTCAATACACAAGACGAATCACACTCAGCAGCGCTATACCCAAAGCAATCCACTCTGAGTATCCAAAAAAATATATTAAAATTAAACAACCATCATATCAATGCAAGCATCCAAGTGATATACACAGAACAGTCTCTATTAATCCCCAGTGCAGTCTTTACTGGCAGAGTAACATGGAGTCCTTGATAACAAATCAAATGTATTGTGGTACTTCAATCAAGTTGGAAAAGGATGGATCCACCACCACACCTCCAGTGCTCCCCTCTAGATTTAACACTCACCAGATCAACAAAGATCAGAAGCCTCTATATCACTGCCTCTCGGTTGTCTCTCCAAACCACTGGTTATAAGATAACGATCACTGCACGCTGTAGCTTCCTGTTTCCTTTGCTCAGACTCTCCAATAGCATGTGATCCAATTGACCAATGGGAAAAGACAAGAGTAGGGCTTGGATAGTGTGATATTGTTTAAACTTTTATTGCTCAATACCAATACATCCCCCCCCCCAGTTTAAAAATGCTTACATTCAAGTAAATGATATTCAGCGTATAAACTAGTGGAATACCGCCAGTATGCTGCCCAATCCCGCCGCTACGTCCGCTCCCCGCAGATCTCCAACCTCTCCTGTGGAGGACTCGGCTTCACGGTAAGGACATCCGGCTTCTGGCGTCTCCACGGTAGCGGCGTGCTGGCGTTCTGACGCGTTTCATCATAAGCGACTTCAACAGAGGACGTCAGCACGCTCCCCTGACGTTCAATTTATCCTCCCCCGAGTCCGGCCTCCCAGACTCGATAGGCAGGTATACATGTCAGGGCGGCGCCTCGCAGCATCCATCCCGGCATGTAATCAGATCAGCGGCACTGTGATGTACGACCACATACACTGCAATATCCACATGCGATCTTCGTTTTTTTCATGATTCATTTTTTCACAATTTGTTTATTCAGGCATACTCCTGCATGGTACCACACATGCATCCATGCCATTATACGAACCAATTAGTACTTAATAGCTTATACGCTCAATAAATACATAAGACAAATCAGATAAATACACAATAATTCCAATTATTGCACCAATATCTAAAATTCACATTAAATGAATTAATCATAATATTATAAATACCTACGCTAAAAAAAATCCTAAAAATGCATGATAAAATAGATACTAAAATTACTATCCTGTGAGTATGCACTTGCCGACAAGCCTTGCATCGTCTACAAGTGAATACTCACTATAGAGGGCTTACATCCTTCACATCAAATGCAAATGGGAGATCATTTGAGATCAAGGAATTAATTTCCTGCCTGTCAACCCCTGACATGTATACCTGCCTATCGAGTCTGGGAGGCCGGACTCGGGGGAGGATAAATTGAACGTCAGGGGAGCGTGCTGACGTCCTCTGTTGAAGTCGCTTAAGATGAAACGCGTCAGAACGCCAGCACACCGCTACCGTGGAGACGCCAGAAGTCGGATGTCCTTACCGTGAAGCCGAGTCCTCCACAGCAGAGGTTGGAGATCTGCGGGGAGCGGACGTAACGGTGGGATTGGGCAGCATACTGGCGGTATTCCACTAGTTTATACGCTGAATATCATTTACTTAAATGTAAGCATTTTTAAACTGGGGGGGGGGGGGAAGTATTGGTATTGAGCAATAAAAGTTTAAACGATATCACACTATCCGAGCCCTACTCTTGTCTTTTCCCATTGGTCAATTGGATCACATGCTATTGGAGAGTCTGAGCAAAGGAAACGGGAAGCTACAGCGTGCAGTGATCGTTATCTTATAACCAGTGGTTTGGAGAGACAACCGAGAGGCAGTGATATAGAGGCTTCTGATCTTTGTTGATCTGGTGAGTGTTAAATCTAGAGGGGGGAACTGGAGGTGTGGTGGTGGATCCATCCTTTTCCAAGTTGATTGAAGTACCACAATACATTCGATCTGTTATCATGGACTCCATGTTACTCTGCCAGTAAAGACTGCACTGGGGATTAATAGAGACTGTTCTGTGTATATCACGTGGACGCTTGCATTCATATGATGGTTGTTTAATTTTAATATATTTTTTTGGATACTCAGAGTGGATTGCTTTGAGTATAGTGCTGCTGAGTGTGATTTGTCTTGTGTATTGACACAGTACTAACTGCACCTTACTTATAGCTATTGTTCATTTACAGCGGCTGCTGATCAGATGTATATTTATTTATTGTTTTATATATTTATAGATTTATTGTTGCACCTTCATTGTGTTGCACATAAGTATCTGAAGAGGGTACTTATTATTTCACAGTGACCACCAGCGCTGGGCGTGTGTTTGACAGATATTGCATCATCAACCACAATTTTTACAATCTTTAAGAAATGGCTTTCTTCTTGCCACCCTTCCATAAAGGCCAGATTTGTGCAGTATACGACTGATTGTTGTCCTATGGACAGAGTCTCCCACCTCAGCTGTAGATCTCTGCAGTTCATCCAGAGTGATCATGGGCCTCTTGGCTGCATCTCTGATCAGTCTTCTCCTTGTATGAGCTGAAAGTTTGGAGGGACGGCCAGGTCTTCATAGATTTGCAGTGGTCTGATACTCCTTCCATTTCAATATTATCACTTGCACAGTGCTCCTTGGGATGTTTAAAGCTTGGGAAATCTTTTTGTATCCAAATCCGGCTTTAAACTTCTCCACAACAGTATCTAGGACCTGCCTGGTGTGTTCCTTATTCTTCATGATGCTCTCTGCGCTTTAAACGGACCTCTGAGACTATCACAGTGCAGGTGCATTTATACGGAGACTTGATTACACACAGGTGGATTCTCTTTATCATCATTAGTCATTTAGGTCAACATTGGCTCATTCAGAGATCTTCACTGAACTTCTGGAGAGAGTTTGCTGCACTGAAAGTAAAGGGGCTGAATAATTTTGCACGACAATTTTTCAGTTTTTTATTTGCTAACAAAGTTTGAAATCCAATAAATTTTGTTCCACTTCATGATTGTGTCCCACTTGTTGATGATTCTTCACAAAAATTACAGTTTTATATCTTTATGTTTGAAGCCTGAAATGTGGCAAAAAGTCAAGGGGGCCGAATACTTTCGCAAGGCACTGTACGTTATCTGCCAGTGTACCCAGTGGGAACCTGTCCACTCTCCTATCCATAACCATATTAAAATCTCCCATTACTATTACCAGGATCTCAAGTTTATCTGATATGAATTTCATCAAATGATATAAAACTTCTGCCTTAAATAGTGGATATATATATATATATATATATATATATATATATATATATATATATAGGCCAAAACGCATAACCTACTTTCAATAGAACAATAGAAAAAGATATATGGGCCTTTCTCATTGATAATATTGATATTGAATATCACCCCTGATCCCACCAAGATGCTCACTCCCCTAGAATATGAGTTGTAGACCAAATGGTATTGGATCTGGAAATTCCTACATCTCAACTGAAAAACTGTATCCTTAGAAAGGTGTGTCTCCTGTGGGCAGAATACCTCTGTATTATACGATTTCACTGTAGAAAAGACAGCCATTCTCTTTAAAGGGTCCCCCTGACATTCCAGGAGCATATATTTAACACTTTAGGCTGCATAAAAAAAAAAAAATCCTCTTCTTTATATGTGCCATCCATCACATTAATAGACCCCCCTACCAAAATACAAACTTCTGTCCTCCCTGTCATAAAACCTCTATCTTCACTCTGCTTATTCTTCTTACTATGCATGTATCTCTGTGATAAAAAGAGAAAACCCCTAAAATTTGTGTACCTAATATAATGTAATATTTTTGTAAATAATAAACCTGGAAAAACAAAACACCCCCACACCCACCCCCATCACATTTTTGTGTCCCAGATGGCCAGCAGAATTGCCTCGATTCTGCCCACGATCCCAAATCACGGCAAATTGCGGGACCCCCGTGGGATTCCAATCATTTCCAATAGCACCCCAAACGCAGCGCGATTTTCCTGCAATTGTTACCCGACGAATCGTGGTAAAATAGTGCAAATAGAATCGCGGGACATCTGTCATCCAAAAGAAGTACAAGAACTTCTTTTGGGCGACAGGCATCCTGCAATTCTATTTGCGCGATTTTACCACAAATCATCAGGTGACAATCGCGGCTAGATCATGCCACGTTTGGGGTGCCATTGGAAGCGAAGGGAATCGGGTGTCCTCCGATTTGCTGTGATTCGGGATTGCTGGCAGATTTGCGGCAATTCTGCCCATGATACGGGACTCCAAGATATGTACGGAGCCTTACTGACAAAAGACAATCTTCCTACAAAAAAAACAAACCATCCACTCCTTCTCTGCTCCTCATTAGGCCTATACAAGAGGCATCTAAAGTGGTCATTCTATTTAACCAAAGTGAGATATACAGTACATTTCCTTAGTGCATAAATTCCCAAACATTTAACTGATCTAACAAAACGAAAGAAAAGAAAAAACAAAACTAAAAAAGAAAAAACAAAACTAAAAAAGAAAAAAAATATTTAAACACAAGAGGAAAAACACAACCATTGTTCCCCTATCCCATATGTCGGTCCCCGCTCCCTACTCCCAATCCAAACCAAAAATGAGACTATTAAAAGTAAAAAGATTAATCAATTATGTAGCCTAAGTGCCACACATGTTCTCAATATATACATTTTTAATTTGTCCACTCTTTTCTAATTTTTTTCAAGCCACGCCACCACCTCTGCTGGGTCTCCCCCAGGCCCACTACTCGCAACCGTGAAGGATAAAGCATGGCGTATGTCACCTTTAATTGTTGTAGTTTGCGTTTGACTACTATAAACAGCCCTCTTTTTATAAAGTTCTGGACAAAATCCTGGAAACATGGAAATTCTAGCTCTGTTGTAAATTATATCTTTGATCTCTCTGACCTTTCGGAGTATGGTAGCCTTGTCCTTATAATAAATCATTTTTAATAGAATGGACCTGGGCTGACCCCCTGATAGTGGCGGTCTAGAGCAGGGTTTCTCAACTCCGGTCCTCAGGGCACACTAACAGGCCAGATTTTAAGTATTACCTTGGGGAGATGCAGACTAGAATACTGCAATCACTAAGCAGCAAATTATATCACCTGTGATGTATTTCTGTTTTCTTGCAAACCTGGCTTGTTAGTGTGCCCTGAGGAGCGGAGTTGAGAAACACTGGTCTAGAGGGTACTCTATGT
This sequence comes from Pelophylax lessonae, assembly GCF_965119305.1. Classification (NCBI taxonomy): domain Eukaryota; kingdom Metazoa; phylum Chordata; class Amphibia; order Anura; family Ranidae; genus Pelophylax; species Pelophylax lessonae. The sequence goes on along the minus strand of NC_138768.1, from coordinate 810,790,289 downwards.
GCTCTCTTAATTGAAAAAAACGTTGAAAAGAGTCCTTTCCAAAAATCTCTTTAAGCCAGTTCTTTAAGAATTCTATAGGACTAGAACCTTCCCATTGCCCTGGGAGGCCCACATTACTCATACAGTATTGTTCCTGTACAATTTTCCATGTCCTCAATCTTAAACACATATGTATTCACTTTTTCTTTAATTATCTTTATCTCTTGTTTCATTGGGTTCATATCATCCTCCACTGCACTGATTCTCCCCTCTAGAGCTGTTGTCCATTCTCAAACTTTTTGTAAATCATGTCTCAAAAACATTTCAAATAAACAGGACATACATGTATTGATTGTTTGCAGGACTTCTTTCAGGGATGGTTCTATTTCTGTCTGTGTACTTTCTGTCAAAGCACCAATTTCAGCTTGATCCATCCCTACTGCGGTCATCCCTTGTCCATGGTTCTTCCTTGCTAGGGATTCCCCTGCCTGGACCTTGGCTTGTTGCTGTTGTGTGGATTGCACTCCCTTCACAGGTGTATTAGTAGGTGCATGTGCATACCGTTCCAATTTGGCCACCACCTGGCTTCCCTTGTCTTTACCGGAATGCTGTGGCTGTGTGGTGGTGCCATTATGCTGCGCCAATTTCTCTCCCTTTTTCAGTGTCATGAGGCCATGTCCCCTGTGGGCTCCGGTGTGCCACAGTACCGCTGTGGCATCCTGATGCTTAGAGGGTTCCAGGACCACCCCTGCAGCTCCTCGATATTCCAAGGGCGCTCACCAGCCCTCCCCTCCAGGCAAGGGCCACGGGTCCCATGCGCTCTGAGGAATCCAACCAGCTCTCCTCTAGGTCACTCCTCTGATCCTCCTCTCCTCACACAGAGACACAGATACACAGAGGCTGGATGCCTACGATACTCTGCCCAGCAGACACTCTCACTGATGGCTGGGGCTCTCACCACCAAGGCTTACAGCCGATACAATTTTAGGAGTAGGAGTAGGAGCAGAGCTACACACATCTGCTCACCTCAGCATCTGACCACACCCCCGATAGAGACGTCTTTAACGCAGACAGACGTAGCCCATTCCACTCCAATTCCCGAGAGGGAATCAAGAAAAAGAAGGGGATCCCATTTGGGAAAACCTCCACTTAGTCTGAGGTCTGACCCGAGTTGCTCCTTTGAAGAATTGTGGGACCTGGATACACTGGAGAAGGCCGATAAGGCCGACACTTGTACTCTGGGGAAGCTGATCGATAGGGCCATGTCTAAATTGGACTGGAGGAAGTCCAGAATATTTTGAACTTCTGGATCATTACATGACCCGGCAGCAGAAGACATGTATTGCACGAACTTCAACCAGATTCTCCCATAAACTTTGTGCTCACTCTTCTAGTATTTATGAGAGTAGATGACTCTGGAGGAGCAGCCAAAGGCCTCGAATCTCCCCCTCTCAATAACCAGACCATCAGACATAACCATGCTGGACATGGATGTAGAATTGCACCCTGTGACAGAAGGTCTAGCCTGAGGAGAAGGGGCACTGGGTTCAGGTAGCTGAGCTGTACTTGCAAGGGGAACCATTGCCTGTTTGGCCAATAAGACATCACTGCCACTACTTCCACAACTTCAGTTCTGAGTCCTCACAGAAACCGGAGGATAACTAGAGCTGGAGCAAACGCACAGGTCCCACTAAATTTTCAATAATTGGTAAGGAAATCTTTCCCGAGGGCATGGAGATACCAGCCCCATAAATACTACTTCTCAAGCTTATTGCGTGGGGAGGCAAACAGATCAACTTCTGGACTGACTCCCACGGACATCCCAAATCCTCCACATGGAGAAACCATTAGTTGTTGTCCAATTGGACTCTGAAAAGAAAGTTCACTAGAATATGCAGGACTCCGGGGACATAAGCTGCTGAGATGTCAGCTAGATTCTTCTGAGCGCAAGACATAATTGGCTCCACTTCCTGTAATAGAGAAAAGCCTGCAAGTCCCACTTGTCTCTATTTTTAGGAGACCGCCATAGTGTTGTCTAGCCTAAGAAAATTGACGCTACCTTTGTCATAGTGAAATGCTTGTAGGGTGCAGAAGGCTGACCGTAGCTACAGAATGTTCAACACAATCTTGTGAAAAAAGTGAAAGCCCCACCTGCCTTGAGCTATGCCCGACAGGCAGTAAGCCCCCCAATCCCATATTGCTGGCAACAGATGTGATTGTGAGTCAAGAAATTGGGGCAATGGAATGGAAATTGAGTATGTTTCTCCGTTGTAGCAACCAGGGGACTCTCTTCTCATAAGTGAGGTTTATGTAGATGACCTGAATTCTGTTTCCTGGCTCCCACTGCTGAAGAAACCCCTTCTGGAAGGGCCACATCCTCTGGAGCGTCCACAGAACCATCAGTCCTGTAGACACCAAAGTGCCGATAATTTCAGACACGGAGAGGCTTGCAGGTGGGAAGAAGACAGGGTCCGGAGTAATCTGTTCCAGATCACCAGGATCGAGAGGCAAAGCAATGGTCCTCTCAATTATATGGAACTGAGACCTAAGGAACATAAGAGACTGAGTGGGATCCAGGTGGCTCTTTTCCAAATTCAGCAGCCAGCCAGATTCGAGCATTGAAAAAGACCTGAGCTCTGTGCACCACCAGCTGCCCTTCTGTCTTCGGACAGTAGGAGAAGAACATCCAAGTAATGATGCATGCGTATGACCCTTGTTCTGATAAAGACTGTAACAACTTTGAGAAACACGCAGGGCGATGTTAAAAGCCTGAATGGTAGACAAGTGACCTGGAGCTGGTTTTGACCTACAGCAAACTGAAGGAACTTGCAGAAGTCTTCTACAATGGGCACATGAAAGTAAGCATCTTTAGGCCTATGGAAACAAGCCAGTTGCCTGGCTGAACCCCCTATGAATTGGTGACAATGTCTCCATCTTGACTTCTCCTTTTTGATGACAATTGTTTTAGGTACGTGAGGTCTATAACCAACCTCCACAAGCCATTCTTCTCCATGACCATAAAGAGGGCGAGTACATACTCTGAAAAAACTTGCATTCTGGGACTGGCAAAGCAGCACTTTGTGACACCAGTGACTTTACATTATAGAAGAGTATATGCTTCTTTTCCTTGGAGTGACCCAGATCCGTGGAAATAAATCGGAGATAGAGGAGTTCTGAAGGACCATGCGTGTCCTGAAGAGACCGCTTTGACAGTCCAATAGTCTGGGATTGAGGCCTAAACTCAGTAGCTTCTTGAGCTACCCGAGGTCAGATTTTTAGCGGAATTCTGAAGGGATATCTGGCCCCTTTACCAGCTCTTCCTAAAATCCCTACCTGGCCTGTAAAAACGTGCGACCCTCTCATGCTCTGAACTTTACTGTATCCTCTTCTAGCCTAGCAGGTTCCGGTACTGAGGCAAAAAACCCTGACTTGCCATATGCAGCTTGAGCTATCATGCTAAGCAGCTTGTTGCCAAAAGATGAAGCTCCCTCTAAACAGATCTTACACCATGTCGGTTAGAGGCGGGATCAGCAAGCCAAGGCCACAGCCATAATGCTCACTTCGCCATAACTAACGGGAGCATAAGCTGCGCCACTATGCGGATGATATCAATTGAAGCCTCACAATGGAAATCCAATGCCAGCTTCGGCTCCTAAACTAAAAAGTTTCTGGCCTCTTCATCTGAAAGTGCCCTTGAATACATCCACATTCTCCTTCCACATTTTCATTGCTTTAGACATGGCCGCGAGAGCCAGGGCCGACTTGCAGGCCATTCACTGCATCCAGTGAGTGACATACCTTGCTAGTCCACAAGGTTTAGGAGTGTGTCTATGGGAATGTTTGATCATTCTTCCAGAAGTGCATTTGTGAGGTTAGGCACTGATGTGGACGAGAATGCCTGGCTCTCAGTCTCCACTCTAATTTATCCCAAAGGTGTTCTATCGGGCTAAGGTCAGGACTCTGTGCAGGCCATTCAAGTTCCTCCACCCCAAACTCACTCATCCATGTCTTTATGGACCTTGCTTTGTGCACTGACGTTGGAACAGAAAGGGGCCATCCCCAAATTGTTCCCAATAAGTTGGGAGCATGAAATTGTCCAAAATGGCCAACCCAATATGGAACCCTATGGACTAAGACTGGGATGCCATTAAAGATTATGTGCTTGTGAAGAGTATAAAACTCCTGATTGACCAAGACACAGCAGCGGCGCCATTGGCTTCCGCTGCTGTTAATTAAAATCAGCCAATCAGGAGAGACAGGGATACACAGAGCTGCAGCTCAGGTTGAGTGCCCCCATAACAAGCTGCTTGCTGTGGGAGCACTAAACAGAAGGGAGGGGCCAGGAGTTCCAGCCAGGGACCCGAAAAGAGGAGGATCTGGGCTGTTCTGTGCAAAATCTTTACACAGACCAGGTAAGTATAACGTTTGTTATTTTAATAGAAAAAAAAAACAAGACTTTACAATCACTTTATTGTATTCTGGCTATTGGAATGCATTAACACTCAAATGCTAGACATGTCTAGCATTTAGCATTTTTTCTGCCTTGGTGTGCAAGTTCTTTCAAATTAAAGTATAACTAAAAGGCAAAACTTTTTTTTTTTTTGTTTTGTATAGAGTGGAGGATTGGAACCCCTGTCATGTTTTTATCACTGTCTGTGCCCGTTTTAAATAAAACTATTTGTTCTATTAACTTTGTTCAGTTATCATTGAAAGTGAAATTAAATGAAAATACCAAATTTTGTGTTATCTTGAGTAAATGAAATCGTACAATTTTTCTTTTTCAACTATGTATTTATATTTTTGAATATACAGAGCCTAGGCGAGGATTGTTCACCACTCTGCTTTGTAATGTTTATTCCTTATTCTTCAAAAAAAAGTTTATGGAAAACAGAAAATTAAATTGTCCACTGGGGACACTAGTTCTGGTGACCTGGGGTGCCCCAAGAGATTCTCTTAATTTTCAGGGATTTCTTCTCACTTCCTGTTTTGAAAATGGGACAGAAAGTGAAGGGAAATCTCTGCAATGGGACACAGATGCCAAAAGTAAAACTTACAGGGGTTACAACCCTCCCTTACTTGATTCGTCATTAATCACAGTTTTTTATTTGATGTATATATTTATTGGAAGACAATCTATTTCTATACTTCACGACATATTGATTGTAAGATATTTACAATAAATTTTGAATGTGTTTACAATGGTATGTTTAGCTTTTTGATTGCAGGGAGTAGAGGGCACTGCACATATTTTTTGTTTTAATTGTTCTAAGAGAACAAAGTCATTCAAAGACAGGTTCAGATGGTCTCTATTCATTTATTTTGTCCAATTAGCAAGTCTGGAAAATACTATAGATTTGGCAGCAACTGCCTGTTGCAGGGCTGGACTTGCTAGTGCAAAGAGGCCTTTAAGAAGGCTTCAAAACACCTATCAACAAAATCCTTAAAAGAAGGAAAACCAGGATTACGCTTGTCCTCATGTAGTGCACAACCAGTTTGCACGTGGATTGAAAAGCCTTTTTTGATTTTGCCACGTCAATCAGTGTGCTGACAGTGAAGGACATTTGGAAAGAAGCTGTAGCTTGTGAATTGTAAAATACAGGGGTTGAAAAATCCTCTGTGTCCCCATCACTTTTTTCTATTTGTTTCTAAAAGAAGCAGTGTAGCGGTTTGGCCCCAGGAAACTGGTTTTAAGAGTGCCAAAGTGAGTTCAGACATAGTGGCAGAAGCAGAGTAGAGGATCAGTGGCAGAATCAGAGTAGGGGAGCAGTAAGATCACGAGAGGTCAAATCTTATATTGATCAGGCTAGGACAGACAGTATGCAGAAATTTGTCTTAACCACTTTGGGAGGTAAAAAGACCAGGGAATTCTCACTGGAAAGTCCTAAGAGATACCAGATAAGCGACTTACAGTGTAGAAATGCTTTGCAAAGCTTACTTGCTTGTACTAGCAGATGCAGATCTAGAAGACTCTCCCAGTGGTGGATGCTACTCTTCACAGACTAGCCAGACATGTTATTCTGAGAATTCAGTGGTATTTAAAGATCCTATGGATCACCGCATAGATGGGGATCCTATGAAGCTCTACGTGACTCCAGGCCTACTCTGTTTTGACTTGACCTTTTTTTCTAAAATCTTAAAGACATGGATTGAAAACATAGAAAATGCTGTTAAATAAAAAAAAAAAAAAAAAAAAAAAAATGATTGTCACAGCATTGAACGAGGTGAAATTAGCTTCATATTTTTTGGCTGCATCCTCAGTATGGGCCATTCTATGACAGCAAAGCGAATGCTATTGCTTAGACACTGGGTCATGGATTCTTCTTCCAAACAAGCTTTGTGCTCAGTTCCATTTAATGGTTTATTTGGTAAACCGCTCAAAAGAAGCCATAAACAGGATTTTCTAGGGGAAAATTTGATCTTATTCCTCAGGGCAGGCGGAGCTGTCAGCAGCAGCATCTTTATGCAAACAGGAGGTATTAAAAAGGATTTTGAGACTCTGCAGTGCTTAAAGGATTGGTTTTCTCTCAATCTCAATGGACAGGAACCCAAGATCTTTCCTTTGGAATGTTAATGAAAAAGCAGAGCAATCCTTCAAGTCCTGAGAAAAATAATTCTAAAGGTAACAGGGCTCTGGCACCCCTAGCGGGTGCCAGATTGTCCCTGTTTCTCTTGCTTTGGACATAGGAGACTACAGAAGCTTGGGTGGTAGCGATAACAAACATACTGTATAGAGTTCTCCTTCCCACCTTCCCAGAATCAGTGGGTCGAACCATGGTTCTCAAGATTTAGGGAAAGAAAAAGGTTCTGAAATACTATTATTCCAGTGTCAGTATGTGAACAGACCCCAGGGTGCTAGTCCCAGATCTTTCTTGTAAAATTAAAGCCCCCAGGAGGTTTGAGGCAAATCCTTGACTTGAAGGATCTGAACGAGTTTATCTATGTCGACAGCTTTCATATGGAGTCCTTGTAAAAAATAATGGCAGTAGTGCAGAAAAAAAATTGGGCGATTTTGATGGATCTTGCAAATGCTTACCTTCACAAACCAACTGCTACCAGTTACCAGATATTTTTTTTGCATTTTCAGATCTTCAGTCAACACTGCCAGTTTACTTGGCTCCCTTTTGGATTATCCGCAGCCCTGCGATCATTTTCAAAGGTCTTTGCGTCAGTGATAGCCCTTCTCACTTAAGAGTATAACATTATCTAGACCAGGGGTTCTCAACTCCAGTCCTCAGGGCACACTAACAGGCCAGAATTTAGGTATTACCTTGTGGAGATGCAGACTAGAATACTGAAATCACTGAGCAGCAAATGGTATCACCTGTGATGTATTTCAGTTTTCTTGCAAACCTGGCCTGTTAGTGTGCCCTGAGGACCGGAGTTGAGAAACACTGATCTAGACAATGTTCTGGATTTAGAGAACTCCTGTCAGGACTTGTGTCAAACTGACAAGTTTTGGTTTGGTTGGCTGGTGAGCTACCACAAGAGTAAATGATCTCCACAGCAGAGAATGGAATATTTGGGCATCTGATTATTCAATAGGACTAAAGCGAGTTTTAACAAGGTGACAATTGAGATTATGTTCTCAGTAAGTCCCCTACTATGTGATAATTCAGGCAAATGAGTCACAGAAGATTGTATACTCCTGTATGATGACAGCAGGCTCCAGCTCGGTGGCATGAGGCACCTTTAAAAAACAGGCTTTCTTCAATGAGATTGCCCATTGCCGGACCAAAGCCGATGCACTCGAACAGACAGTATCTTCAACCAGATGGATTAAACTCTAACAGATGGTATCTTCAACTAATTTACAAGAAATGGGGAGTACCGGAAAAAAATGTATTCACTACCCTGGATCCCTGGAAAACGGAAAATTGTATACTCACCTTTCCGTAATTTTCCTTTCCTGGCGCATCTTCATGGCAGCACACACTGGGTTGCGACTCCGCCCCCTCACAACTGATAGGACTGGATAGCTATAAAAATCTAAAGAGGGACACCTCCCAGCATTCTCCGTAACTATCCTCTACAAAGAAAAAGGGAGGGTTATTTTGTGCTGCCATGAAGATGCGCCAGGAAAGGAAAATTACGGAAAGGGGAGTATACAATTTTCCATTTTCCTGTCGCATCATGGCAGCACACTGAGACATAACTCGCTTATGGGCGGGTGCTTGCAATATATTTATTATATTCACAAGAAATGGTTGAGTTAGCTTGAATAACAGCTTTTCCAAACTCGGCCGTAGTTAATTGTGCCGGGTCTACTCTGTAATGTGTCATGAATGTGGATCGGGATGACCAGGTTGCTGTCTTGCATATGGTCTCTAGAGATACTCTACAGCAGTGTTTCTCAACTCCGGTCCTCAGGGCACACTAACAGGCCAGATTTTAAGTATTACCTTGGGGAGATACAGACTAGAATACTGCAATCACTGAGCAGCAAATGATATCAGCTGTGATGTATTTCAGTTTTCTTGCAAACCTGGCATGTTAATGTGCCCTGAGGACCGGAGTTGAGAAACACTGCTCTACAGTACACTGCCCATGAGGTAGAGATTGCCCTGGTAGAGTGAGCCTTCAACCCTTCCGGTATTGGCAGGTGTTGGGTTAAGTACGCTTTCTTGATAGCCTTAATTATCCATGATGCTATCGTGCGTGACAATGCCACCTGGCCTTTCTTAATGCCGTGAGGGATAATAAATAGGCTTTCCGTCTTTCGTAATGTATCAGTAGCCGCTACATACGAAGTGATGGTTGTTTTAATGTCCAGAGGGTGTGGTTCCCCTTGGCTAGTAAGGATCTCAAGTAGACTTATTTCTGGGTTGAAGTGGAATGTAGATGCTACTTTGGGAATACATTTTTCCAAAGGTCTTAGTACCACTCTGTCTGGATAAATGATCAGATGCGGTTCTTTCGTCATGAGCGCTTGTAATTCGGACACCCTCTTTGCCGAAGTTATGGCAACTAGGAATGATACTTTTAGTGTTAAGTCCCGCAAGGAAATTGACACTGTAGGGAAAAAAGGAGATTTAGACAGAGCCTCTAGAACTATTGAGAAGTCCCATGTAGGAAAAGTTGGCTTCCTTGGTGGTTTAATTTTTAGGCATGCTTTTATAAACTGGATGACTAAAGGGTCCAAGGCCCACTTGGTTCCCGTCATAGCGGATAACGCCGAAACTTGGACCTTGATAGTGCTAGATGCTAGGCCTTTGTCTAACCCTGTCTGAAGAAACTCCAGGATTTGTGACACTGTAGGTGTGGCCGCATCCCATGACTGCTGCTGTGTCATGGGATGCGGCCACAAACTCTATTGTAGGTGTTATCAATCGATCTCTTCCTTGCTTGCTGCAATGTTGTTACTACCTTAAGGGAGCAACCTTGGTTTAGGAACCTTTCCCTTTCAACTTCCAAGCCATCGGGTGTAGCCTTTCTGGTGCTGGGTGCAGATATTTTCCTTGCGAGAGCAGATCCGGAGTTGTCGGGAGAGGCAATGGTTCTTCTATACTCAGCTGAAGGATGGTTGTGAACCATGGTCTTCGAGGCCAATAAGGTATTACCGCAATTACCATTGACGTTGATCTCGAGTCTGGCTAGGAATCTCGCTACTAGTGGGATTGGTGGGAAAATATACCCTAGACGGAAGCTCCAGTGTGCGTGCAGACAGTCTATCCCTGCTGCCGTTGGGTATGCAGCCCTCGAGAGGAACTTTGCACATTTGGTATTTATTGGGGTACCCCACTTCTGTGTCAGATGAGTAAAGGCTCGACTTGCTCAATGACCATTCGTTGTTCGAGAGAAATTTCCGGCTGAGGTTGTCGGCTAGCAGGTTCTGAGCTGCTGGAATATATACTGCCCTCAGATCTGCTAGATATATCTGTGCCCAATCCAGGATGAGACGTACTTCCTCCCTTGTTGATAATTATCGGTTGTAGCATTTCTGTGCCATTCCATTGTGCCAAAAAAGAGTTTTGAAATGTCCTTGTGTGCCATTGAGCCCATTGGACCATGGGGAAAGGTGGCTGACATGGAACCCAACGGGCTGAGACACGCCCTTACCGGTAGATAAGTGGTCGCTAACAACTTTTTCATCTTGCGTGTTAGGAGAGCTATTTTTTCTTGAGGGAGTTCCACACTGTTGGAGACAGTATCCAACTCTGCTCCTAGGAAAAACATTTTCTGAGTTGGTTTGAGGTTGCTCTTTCCCCAATTTATCAACCAACCGAACTGTAGGAGCGTGTGAATTAGAATCTCTCTATGTAAGAGGAGTGTCTGGTGGTTGTGGGCGAGGAGCAGAATGTCGTCCAGATAATGATGTATCCTCAAGCCCTTTTCCCTTAGATGGGCTACCATTGACAACAGGATTTTTGAAAAGGTTCTGGGTGCAGTCGATATTCTGAACGGTAAGCTTTCGGAATTGGAAATGATGTTGGATTATTGCGAAGCGAAGATATCTTTGAAATGCAGGGTGGATGGGGATGTGCAAAAAGGCGTAGAGTAAATCGACTAGCAGCATCCAATCTCCAACGCTTATCGTCAGCAAAATCGACTCCAGACTTTCCATCTTGAAGGATTCCACAATTATCTTGTTGTTGAGTTTTTTTAGGTCTAGAACAGGTCATAAATCTCCTGTCTTCTTTTTTTACTGAAAAGAGCAGAGAATAAAACCCTTTCTCTCTTTCGTCGTGAGAGACTTCTACGAATGCTTGTTTGTATAGTAATTCCTGGATTTGGTTGAGTGTCTTTTTGACAGAGAAGTCGGGAGTCTGGTGGTTTAGAAGTGATCCCTGGGTGTCTGATATTTGAATCAGATGTCCATCTGTAACCCATCTGGATCGTGGATAACGTCCACCGGTCTTTTATGTGACCAAGAGAGCTAAGAAAGAGAGTCTCCTGGTTCCTACAGCTGATTCATGTAATCTTTGACCCTTTATGGGTCTGTGGCTGAGGTGAGAGACCAATTTATCTGGTGGTGGGATATATGCACAGCGGTGTTGTGGAATTTTTTGTAGGATCTCTTCATCACTTTGCTGGAGCTCCCCTTTTTTTCACCTTATTATTGGACACTTATGGACTTATTTCACGGCATATTTTATATTATTTAATGGCACCATTATTATCACCTGCATCTAATATCTTGATTTAAGTATTTTTCTGGCGCAGCACTCTTCAAGCATTTTATGTGATCCGCCCAAACCTGCGTGAATAACCTCAGTCTGCCACTAGCTATCGCAGGCTGGGCGGGCGCACCTTCAAAAGGACTTCTGTTGATCCCCTGTGACAGAAGGTCTTGACTTTTGTAACCCTAAAAAAGAAGTTTGAGAGTTCCTCCAGTTACGGTTGAACTCCTTTCCCGGTCTGTAAGATCTCACCTCCCTATATTTTTCTGGAAGATTACGTCTAAAGGGTTGTGACCTTTGCCGTTTTGGTCTTCTGTCAGAGGGAATGAGGCCCGACTTGCCCCCTGTAACCTTTGAGATGGCTGAATAGAGTTTTGTTCCGAATAGATTTGTGCCATCATAAGGTATTTTGCACCAATTTGTTTTTGAGGCCACATCTGCAGCCCACGGTTTCAGCAATAAGGCTCTTCTTGCTATGACCGAGGTATGGTTCTTGATGAAGATCGTATGTCCACCGATGCTTCCGCTACGAAATCTCCCGCTAGGGTGAGTTCCTGAAGAGCGCTACCAATTTTTCCTTGCTCGGTCCCTGCTGAAAGTAGTTTCTCAACGTTGGCTGTCCAAATGGGTATTGCTTTCCCTACTGCTGCCAGAGCAATCGCTGGTCTGCAGGAGCCACCCGCTGAGGAGTAGGCTTTTTTGAATTCAAGGTCGATTTTACGATCAAACATATCTCTGAAGTTTACTGCGTCCTTAATTGTCAAAGTCACGTGCCTAGCTAGACGCATTAAGGATGCATCTACTACGGGTGCCGAGATCAGAGGATTCACATTGGGCTCTCTTAGTGGATATAGTTTCGCTAGTCTATTGTTAAGGCTATATTTCTTCTCTGTTTTCTACCACTCGTCTTTTATTAAATCCTTGAGTTCATCGATGAACGGAAAGGTCTCTGGTTCTTTCCTCAAATGCGGGAAGTACTTATGCAGTTTGTGGGCGGTCTCCTTTGACTCTTCCCAACCGATCGCCTCCTTTACTGATTTAGCAAATGGATCTACCAAGACAAAGTCGAACCCGGATGCTGTCTGAAATTCTCCCTCTTCGGAAGACTCTTTGGAGTTCGGGGGCTTAGTGATACCATTGCTGAGGTGCCCTGGATTGGTCTATCCGTTTCAGTGGCTGATACCTGCAAGATGGATTCTTTCATGGACTCCTTGATCATATTAGATACTTCTCTAGCATCTGCATCTTTCTCCCTGGTCGCTTCCTCGAAGCACGTGGGACACACTAGTTTGTCTGGAAGTGCTGTGGCTCCGCACAACCAGCAAGCTGTGGCTGGTGGATGGCGGCTAGAGGCATGTGATCGGTGGGCCGAAGATGTCTTCCTATGCGAGTGATGATGGAAGATCTTGACGGACTTCTCCTGGAGCGTCTGTGTCCTGAAGATGAGTGTCCCCTCCTTCTGGAGTTAAATGATCTAACAGATCTGATGGGGCTGCATAGAATGATATGGTATCTTTTAATATTCTTCACTACTTACCTAACATAGCGCCCCTTACCTTTCCGGCTGAGGATGGTCTGCTAGGGCAAAGGCCTCCATGGAGGGAGATAAAGTAATACCTGGGAAGGTTGAAACTATAGTAACCCCTATAGCATGTAATAGCAGAGCATAATAGTAACACAGCACAGGAAAGGCAAGTATAAGGATAAAAGGTTCCTACCAGTGGGATGGTGTGGTTGGAGGAGATAGGCAGGGTGCAGAGTAGTTGTAATGCTGTCCAGGGGAGTCCTGTCATTTTTTTCAGGTTGTTTCCTGGTTTAAATAAAGCGCCGCCCACGGAGAAAGTGACATCCCTTCCACACATGCCCAGAAGCGAGATGCAGCAGCCGGCGCCATCTTGGGTACTGGCAAAACGAGGATGTTTTCTGCATCACTTCCGGCTGCACATGCTCAGTACAGAAGCAGCGGCCATCTTGGATACCTGAGGCCATGGAACTACTAAGCTCAGCCAGACTGCTGGGTAAAAAAAAGGAAAAGGAGACCAAGTGAATAAATAAATAGGAAGAAAAGAGGGAGTGAGGAAATAAGAGAATGACTGGAGGTCGCTGCACTATCTCTAAGCCTATTTAAGGCTTGAATGGCACTAAGCATCAAAGGCTCCTGAGACCATCAGAGTGGGGTTCCCTCCATGAAGCTCTTGTTAGAGACTGTACAGGCAGGGACTTCCACCTAGGAGAGGCCAACCTGGCTGGGGTGAAGGCAGTAAGGGGGACTGGTCCAGTCCTTTGTTAATGAGGGAAAAAAAGGAGAATGCTGGGAGGTGTCCCTTTTTAGATTTTTATAGCTATCCAGTCCTATCAGTTGTGAGGGGGCGGAGTCACAACCCAGTGTGTGCTGCCATGATGCGACAGAAAAATGCTTTTCTTCCTGGGTTCCCCCCCATACCTGCTTTTTCAATCTCCAAGAAGTGGTCCAGGATGTCTTTTCAAACCAGAAGAATTTCACGCTGGCTTATATGTTTCCACCAACAGCACTGATTTTTAAACCTCTCCTGAAGATCAGCAGAGAGCCTTGGAGACCAATTGTCATGGTAATATTTTGGCTGAGGGGGCCTTGGTATACTCTGTTGAAGCAGAAGGTGATAGTACCTCCTTACTATCTACTGTGCAAGAAGACTCTTTTTCACAAACATTGGCAGCATCCAAATCCTCGCAGATTGAACCTGGCTGTATGGTTATTAAAAGACAGAGACTCCAGTCTGGCTTCTTCAGTGAGGGACACGATGCTTCAACCATAAAAACCTATCACCTGGTGTGGAAGAGGTTCTGTCCCTTGGCAAAAGAAAGGAATATCATTATATTAATTCTGAAAATGGCAGATATTCTAGACTTTCTACAAACAGCTTTAGACTTGGCTACAATACATTGAGGGAACAGTTCTCAGCATTGTCAGCTCCGAGCAGGGGTAGATGGGTCAAAGAGTTATTGGTGCAACTGTTTCTCTGTGCTGCCATGGGCCTCCTTGGAAGCCCCTTTTTTCTTCTTCAGGATTTACTGCTGGTGTTGGAGGTCCATGAGAGTCCTCCTTTTTATGTGCTGGAAATATAAAATGTTCAATAGAACATAACTTACAGCTGCATCGAGTAAAGGAAATAATTTTGTTTAGGACAACCTTGGTCCAAACAAACTATTTAAAGTCATAATATTCCCAAAATCAGGCTTCAGAGTGTTACTAAACCCAGTACCCTGCATTCATTGTAGTAGGTCTCCCACAGTACACAGCAGATAGAAAAGCAATTATTTAATTAAATACAAACTGCAAAACACATTTTCATATGAGCAGTTAATAGCAGTCTTGTGACTTCTATAAGTGTCTGGCTGAGCCCTGGTTAAAGCTTGTAGGAGGAGTTTTCATTCTCATCTGATGGGCCTATGGTACTGCATGACCCCTGAACCTCTGTCTGGACAGTGGTGATTGGCCCTGTGCTGATCACATGCACCCCCCCTCCCCAAAAAAAAAACCCTCTCCAACACCAGACTGAACATGCACAGAGTGCATCCAAGGCTCTGTTCTACCAGCAGATAGTTAAGGGATAGTAAATTAAGGGAAGGATCAGAGAAGACAGGATCAAACAGCCTATTTACACAATGCAGAGGATTAACGCTCAGGTTCCACAATGAGTATAACAAGCATGTTTTACTGAATATACAGACTGATTTTACGGTTGTGGGTTTAGGAACACTTTAAGCTTAGTAAAATTTTGGTGTAAAGGGTTTCTCATCCAAAATCTTTAAAAAAAAAAAAAAAAAAAAAAACAACAACAAATCTGACTGGAGTACACCTTTAAAGGCTGAAAGAACTATGGGATCAATTCACTAAGAGTAAAATAACAGCCAAAAAAATGCGATGAATCAGTTTTGAAAGTGCAATTTACTAAGAATTTTGCATTAAAAACCGAATGCTGTATTTGTTTGATTTAGCAGTAATTACTGCATCTTTTTCATGTGGTTATTTACCGCACTGAGCTTGTTGGATGCTGGCTGCCGAATCCTTAACGGATGACTTATGTTTCCTGCTGACAGGTGAATGTTAAAAAAAACAAAACACATGCAGACAATTAAAAAGCATGCAGCCGGGCAGGTAAGGAAAGACCCCTACAACCAAGGACCAGGGTTATGGGGATGAGGCCACCCCCCCCCCCCCATGTTGAGGGCACATAGCCTGTTATGTTTCAGGGGGGGTGTTCGGTCCTCCTTGCTCCTTTCTGACCTGCATGCTCGGATAAGGGCTGGCGTGTATTTTGAGGGGACCCCACGCCAAGTTTTTTTTTTTTTATTTTGGTGTGGGGTTCCCCTTAAAATCCATACCAGACCCAAAGGGAAAGGAAACCTACTGACAGCTGAGTCATCCATTGTAAAGGAGGCAGCAGCCAGCTTCCTGACCCGCTCCTTAGCATCTAGCTATTTGGCAAAAAATCCCAGATTTACTGACACATTTTTCATTTTGCGGGTAAATACTGCATAATCGTTACTTTTTTTTGTTGTGAATTGGACTTTATTAACCACATGCGATAATTTATGCAAATAGACTGTTATTGCATACGGTAAACATTTGTGAATTAACCCCTATACATTTGCTGCTTTACAGATCCACAAAATTTAAATGAAGCAGCTAATAAAAGAGCATTGTGGAGATAAAATAACATCCCTGAATATTTCTAGTGACTGACAGCATGTTATCTTTTAATATTTGGGCAATGCAAACTGACAATATAATGAAAAATACAGGTCCAGAGATCTGAGGTTATATGCAAATCTCAACTTTCCCTGTAAGGACTGAGCACATCCAACCCTAAGGTCACACCTCACATTAGGGAGCCAATCGGGAGAGCTTAGGATAAATAAAAGAGATGAGGTCAAGATTGGCTTTTGCAAAATGAGGATGTAAAACTTTAGCTTTCTCAAAAGAGGTCAACACCATCCACAAATAAATACTGTATGTAAAGGTTGCAAATTATCTGAAGACATAAAAAGAAGGCGGAAACATGGTAAACTGGCACGTTTCTGTCCAGTAAAAAAGACAATTTAGCTGTTCCTGTATTTCCTGTAATACACCTAAGTGACACTTTTTTTTTTTTTTGGAGTATGGGGGCTTTTCATATACTTTAGTTACGACACTTCAGAGGAATGAACAGAAACATTTTTGTTCCTTTAGGAATTCGGTTCACAAAATTGTGTACCACTGCTAGCAAGAGGCATCATATAGCACCGAGTTCACAAAGTGTCAGGAAACATGGTCCTAATTTCCCCTTTTAGGATGTAGACTTATGGGGGAAAAAGAAAGGAAAGTGAACTCAAACATATGCAAGAATAGAAACTCCTGCATACACTGCCAAAATCACAAATGCCTTATATGCCTCAGTATAACAGGAACATAAAAAAACAGAAGTTTTTGTTTACGCTTCCCCCTCCCCAGTTAACATTGTTTTATTACTTCTCCATCCTGCCACTAGATGGGTTTTTTTACCCCCACTTGACGGCAGCCTTCTCACCATGAGGGCCAGAGTATTTTTGGGTGGACATGTAGTTTTAAATGGACTTTACATACAAAACAATTCAAAGCCCAAGTTCAGCTAACACTGATTGGACACAAACAAAAACTGCTATCTTTAGGATACCAACACAGAATGTAATTGTTTTATTTTGCCCATTTTAAGTGTCTACATAATGTTGCTGAGTGTGCATTTAATCTTTCCATGCAAATAGGATTTTTGTACTCGCTGTAAATTCTTTAAGTCCATTGGGCGATAGACGAAATATTTACCCTTCGGCTTATAATGTTGCTAATAAGATTGGAGACTGGCAAATGATTGAAAAGAAAAAAAAAAAAAAAAACTGTAGGCCAGCCCAATATACATCCCTTACCCTCTTCTCTTGTCCCCCTCAGCATAGCCAATTTTCTGGCTGTGCTGGAAGTATAGCCTGCCTGTCCTTCAATGGCCAAGGCACCCCTTCAAAGCCATTCACTGGAGATAGAAGTGTACTGCTCTTTCTCCAGCCCTAGCTCTCTAATCCCCTTAAGCAGCCGAGAACAGAGGTCAAGTGATCACTTATAAAAAGAAAGTGTGTATATGTTTTGCCTTTAATTTCTATTTTAAATGGAATGGGATGTTTTAAAAAGGTAAGAGTTCACATATCCCTTAAAGGTAAATTTCCTTTAGTGAACTAGAATCAGGCAGAGCAAGTCTGTCCATCCAGTTGTTCATGTCTGGAATGGCAGACAAAGCTAGAACAAAGTCCTGCCCAGGGAAGGATGTGATCTACCTCCCGCCACCAGTGCATTGTCAAGCTGAATCTGGATTGGATGACCCCCTGTAAGGATAGTTCAACTTTGTAGGAACAGCCAAGTCACCCAAAGTTCAAAGATGTTGATTGGGAAATGAGATTCCAACAAACCATTCCCCTGTAGTGAAAGGGTGCCCAGGAATCCTCCCCATGCCCAACATGCTCAATTGGGAGCAGCGGTCCTATAGTGGAGCTATGATTGGAAGCCTTCAGAGCTGCCTTAAGAACACCATCTTTGGTCATACTCTCTGGTAAGCAGTATATCCTCATTGGGTGGTGGACTGTCGCATATAGGCGATTGACACACGGACAGTGGCAAGATTAATTATTTTTTTAGCAGTTTTTGCATCAGGATCTTCATCTTTTCTCTGTGGACTTTTACAGTCATAATATGGACTTTAGCACCATTGTTTATATTTATCATGGGCACTTTATAGTATATTAGATATTTATAATACACATATCTACTGGATTATTGTTTAACGCTGCACTTACACTATGCTGGCAGCCATCATGAGAATCCTCCAATAGACTAGAAGGAAGAACTAATTTCAAAACTGGAGTCCTGAGTCGTTAAGCTAGAGCACCAGTGTAGTACAAATCAGCCTGGGGAAAAGGCAGATGCAAAATGGAAGAATCGGTACAGCTTTAGGCGTTTTGAACAGTCCCACCAAGTAACAGACTGACCCTCTAGTTTTTGAGTGATGTGCACTAAATTATTAAGAGGTGAAAGGGTTTTCCTCAATTTAAGAGTAATAGCAAAAGTCTGCAACTCCTTGGGGGGGGGGGGGGGGGGGGAGTCTAGGCCCATCAAGTCAAAAGCATGAGCGTCACAGAATCTTAAGGCCCGTACACACGATACGAAAATCAGAAGTAAAATTTCATCCGACAAACGAGCTGCCGATTTTCGGATTGTTAGTATAGTGCTTTCGACAGCCGATTACAAATTTTTGGACGACAAAATCTGAATGTGCAGGCTATAAAATTTTTATCGTATGACAACATAACGTCCAATTTTCATTTAATTAGTACAGTTTGCCGCTAAGATCACAGGCAAATACTAGAATCTGCAGGATAGGGCACTAAAGCATGCTTGTGGCTTCTACAAAGTCAGCAAATTACTGGATCTGTTAGGTCATAAAGACTATGGTTTAAAAAAACAAACCTTAACAGCCAAAAGGGCACTGGAGTGCTACAAATCAGAGACAAACTTCTAGCAGTGATGGAGAGAAGAGTTTTGACAGAAGAAGAAGGAAAAAAAAAAAAACAAATTTAAGTGCTCATGGACACTGCAAAAAAAAAAAAAAAAAAAAAAACACAAACACAGCTTTAAGGCTACGTTCACATGTGGGCATAGCGGATCATGGGCAGAATCATCGCAGGCCGCCCAAAAAGGTACAGGAGCATCTTTTGGGCATCATTCATCCTGCGATTCTGTGTGCACGATGTTACCGCAATTCGGCAGGCAGAAATCGCAGCAACATCAAAGCGTTTGGGGTGCCATTGCAAAATCACAGGCATCCCGCGATTTGCAGTGATTCTGCCTTTGATTCCCCCTACGCCCACATGTGACCGTAGCCTTACAGGCATTTGAGCTTTTATTTCAGCGTGAAGAAGCTTGTACTTTCTTGGGCTCTTTTGAATGTTTTTATTGAACACCTTTGCACATGTGTTTTTCACAAACCCTCCCAATTCAGATTTACTTTTTCATCCACATTCCTGCATTTTTGGGCGCTAAGGAGCTTTCCAGCAAAAAAAAAAAAAAAAACAAGTTGGGGGGGTTCTGCCTGTAAACTCCTGAAAAAGGCAAAGTGTACATGGACACATTGGCTAACCGAGGAGGAGGTTCCAGGCAGAAAAAAAATGAATTTTTGTAAAATCTTACCTGTAAAATTCCTTTCTCTGAGTCCTCCGACAGTCGCAGCCTCCTCTAAGTCATCACTATTGGGTATTGACTTCCGCTCCGCAGGAGTAGCTAGGCATAAGACTTAGTCAAAAAGAACAAAGGCATTTGCATACACACACCCATGGGGGCTGTCCCACTAGGTCAATACCCCCCTGCAGTGACCACTCCCAACTCAGTTTGGTAGCACAGCAGTAGGAATTAAGACAACAACCCCAAAAGAGGGTTGGAGGACTCAGAGAAAGGAATTTTACAGGTAAGATTTTACAAAAATTCTGTTTTCTCTTACGTCCTCCGACAGTCGCCACCTCCTCTAAGTCATCACTATTGGGATGTCCCAAAGCAGTGTATACATGAGGGGTGGGAGACGCAACGTAGAAAAGGTAACGCAGTACCCACATCAGAGAAAGGAACCTTACACGCATAGTAAGAGAACCTTCTGGGCAACCGGAAAATGCTCAACAGGAGCAACAGCCCAGGAAAGCAAACACCAACAGCCAGGGACCCATAAAAAAAAAAACAAAAAAAACAAGGGTCCTTCATTGCACTGCCGCACTGAGAACTTTGGAGGCCAAAGGAGGCATCAGCTGATACCAGAAAATCTACCTTGTAGAATTTGGAAAAAGTGTGCACCGACGACCAAGTCGCAGCCTTGCACACCTGGGCCACCGAGGCCCGATGCCAATAGGCCCAGGACGCACTCACAGATCTGGTAGAGTGCGCTTTAACAGGGAAGGGTGGAACCCGTTCCTTCAAGGCATAAGCCTGTTCAATGGTCTGTCTGATCCATTTGGCAATAGTCGCTGCAGACACAGCCATGCCCTTCCGAGGTCCCTCAGGAAGGACAAAGAGGGAATCAGTTTTCCGAAAGGATACCGTAGACGGCAGGTAAGCCCTGATCGCCCTGACAACATCCAAGGAATGCAGAGCAACCTCCTTATGATGCTTAGGCTTCGTACAAAGCGAAGGAAGGACAATGTCCTCATTAATGTGGAACTCAGAGACCATCTTATTAATGTGGAACTCAGAGACCACCTTAGGAAGAAAGGAGGGATGCGGATGCAAAACCACCTTATCCTTGTGAATCACCAAGTACAGAGAACGGCAAGATAACGCTGCCAGTTCCGACACCCTGTGAGCCGAAGTGATCGCCACCAAGAAGGCAACCTTCTTAGACAGCAGAGGCAACGATATCTCCCAGATGTTTTCAAAGGGAGCACGCTGTAACACGGACAGAACCAAGTTCAAGTACCATGGAGGTAAGGGCTCCTTCCTGGGAGGAGCCAAATGTCGCACACCTTGAATGAAGGTGCGAACCAGGGAATGAGACGCCACAGGGCGTTGGAAAAGAATAGCCAGTGTGGCCAGCGCCAGGCACTGGTCCACCCCAGACTGGAGGAAGGTCAACACACTCGTCACCGGGTACGAGCGAGGGGAGAACCCCCCTAGACTCACACCAGGCGAAATAAGCCTTCCAGGTACGGTAATAGATCTTACCAGAGGAGGTTTTCCTAGCCTTGACAGGGGTAGGGATGACCTCAGGGGAGAGACCCCTGTCCCTCAGGACCTGGGTCTCAACAGCCAGGCCGTTAAAGCCAGCGACTGTAAAGGAGGATGGAAGATCGGACCCTGAGACAGTAGATCTTCCCGCATTGGCAGCCGCCACTGCCAGGTGAACAACGTCGGCGTACCAGGACCAGCGTGGCCAGTCCGGCGCCACCAGAATCACCAGGTGCGGTTCCGAGGCTAAGCTGCGGATGAACCTGGATAGCAACTGAAATCGGAGGAAAGGCATACATCAGACGATACTGATGCCAAGGGGCCACCAACGCATCCGAGGCGTCTGCCAGAGAATCTCGCATTCTTACCATGAACCCCTTTCCACCTTTTGGTTTAGCCGAGATGTGAACAGATCCATGTCCGGGGATCCCCTCTTCGCACACAGCATTTGGAAGACCTCCGGGTGCAGGGACCATTCCCCCTGGTCCAGGGTCTGGCGGCTCAGATAGTCAGCCTGCCAGTTCTCCACACCCAGAATGTGAACTGCTGAGATTGCCGGGACATGAGTCTCGGCCCAATACAGAATGTCGGTCACCTTTCGGGCCGCCCGGGCACTCCTGGTGCCCCCTTGGTGGTTGATGTAAGCCACCAAGGTAGCATTGTCCGTCTGTACCCAAACAGGACGGCCCCGATGTCGGTCCGACCACTGGAAGAGACAGTTTTATCGCTCGCAATTCCAGCACATTTATCGGGAGGGAGGACTCCTCCGACCAAGTGCCCTGGGTAGACAGGTTGCCCAGGACTCCACCCCAGCCCGACAGGCTGGCATCCGTGGTAATCACCGTCCACAACAACGGACGGAAGGACTTGCCTTCTGACACCGTCGGGGACTGGAGCCATCACAGAAGAGCCAATCTGGTCTGACGACTCAATGAGACACTCAGGTCCAGGGACTGAGGTAGGCGGTCCCACCTGGCCAGGATCTCCACCTGGAGAGCCCGCGTGTGAAACTGAGCAAAGGGTATCGCCTCGAAGGCCGACACCATCAACCCCAGGCCCCGCATACAGGTCCTGAGTGCCGAGGATGGATTGTCCCTGAGGGACCTGATCTCGTCCTGCAAGGTCCGGAGCTTGTCCTTCGGCAAGAACACCTTTGCCTGAGCAGAGTCCAGAATCATTCCCAGATAGGGAAGACAAACCGATGGAGACAACGTCGATTTCTGAACGTTGATGGTCCATCCGAACTCCTGTAGTATCTGCACCGTGGTGGACAGATCGCGCAGTAGGTCCTGGCTGACACTTGATCTCAGAAGGAGATCGTCCAGGTACCCCAAGACCGCACTGCCCTGTGCCCTTAACAGGCCCAGAACCGGCGCCAGCACTTTAGTAAACACCCTTGGAGCCAAAGCGAGACCGAAAGGTAACGCCACAAACTGATAGTGGTCCTCTGCGATAGCAAACCGAAGGTACCACCGATGACCCTCGAAAATGGGGATGTGCAGGTACGCATCTTTCAGATCTATCGAGGCCAGGAATTCCAGGGAGAGACTCCATACGGAACTTCAGAACGCGCACGATGCGGTTCATTGCTTTCAGGTCCAGAATAGGACGCACTTTGCCCTCCTTCCTGGGCACAGTGAACAGATTGGAATAAAATCCCCGAAACCTGTCCAGATGAGGCACCGGGACGATCACCCCCTGAGCAAGAAGGTCCTGCACCACTTGATGCAGGTCCTGCAGACACCCAGGAGGCAAATGAAGATTCGAGGGAAAAAAATATCTGTCCGCCTGCCGGGAAAGGAATTCGATTGACCCGCCGAGCCGGCATTGCCGGACTTCTGCTTGCCCTCCCAGGGCTTCTTCTGGCTGCCCTGGGCCTTGAAGGGCTTGCCCTTGGATTGGTTCAGAAAGGCACGAAAGGACCCCTGAGTGGATCAAGACGCAGAACCCCGCTTGCCACGAAAGGACTTGTTCTTTGGGTTCTGGGGCAGCAAAGTGCTCTTGCCCCCTGTGATGCCTTTCACCAGGGTATCCAGCACCTCGCCAAAAAGGCGAGAACCAGCATAGGGAAAATCAGCAACTGTTTCCCGCGAGGACTGGTCAGCCGACCAGCTCTTCAGCCAAATCAGTCGCCGGTTAAGTACCGAGACACTAGATAGGCGTGCTACTAAAGGGGCCTCATTTAAGGCCGCATCACACAAATACATGATTCCTTGGTGAATTTGATCCACCATATCCAGCCGGGCAGGTGGAACAGCATCAGACACGAGGTTGCACCTAAGCACCTTAGTCCAATCAGCCACCGCCTGAGCCGCGAAAACGGGTCTGAGCATCGAGCCCGCCACCGTATAGGAATGGCGGGCTAGAGACTCCAACCGCCGGTCCGTGGGATCCCGAAAAACCGGAGTATCCTCAGAAGGAACCAAGGTAGCCTTGTTTAGCACGGCCACAGTGTGATCCACCTGTGGAGGCACACACCATCGTAATTCAATAGCCGGTGCAAAGGGATAAAGCAATTTGAACCGACTAGGTACCAGGAAGGGACGTTTTAAAGTGCGCCACATTTCATTAACAGTGTAATGAAACTCAGCGGGGCAGGGAAAAACCTGCGCCAACTTGCGGGTCCTGTGTGTCCCAAATGAGGACACAATGCCCGGAGGACTGGGCTCATCCTCCAAATGCAGTGTTTCCTTAACAGAAACTATCAATTCATCCATGGTTGCACGCTCTTCGGGCGACCCCGGGGAAGAAGTATCAACCCCCTCCACCTCCGCCTCCCCCTCAGACCCCAGCGGGTCTAAGGATGAGCGAGACTCTGAAAAGGGCAAGCTCGCCGCAGCAGCCATATCACCATCTGAATCAGAGGAGAGAGACAATCTGGGCCTCTTCCTAGCAGCACGTTAAGCCATAAGCACCTCCATATTGGACACCAAGGTCACCACTACAGCGGCCAAATCAGGTCGCAGAGGGGCCACAGGAGAACTGGGGTCCCCCACCAGAGCTGGGGGGGAATTTGCTGTTCTGAGAATCCATTGCCCAAGATGAAACAGCGCAATAAATTTGGTACTGCCCATTTAAGACCGCTGCGGAGTGCGCAGCCCACCGCTACAGATACAGTGAGAAAAGACCCCAAACAGGAGAAGGAAAAACTGAGCCAGAAAGGACAATACAGAAGGTAATGAGAGAGATAGCCTACAGAGCCCCGCAGAGTGTTATCACCGATGTCGCTGCTTCAGAGGAAAAGGAAGTGCTGTCAGAGGAGGCTGAACTATAAGCTGCATGACTCAGGGAAAATGGCTGCCCCATAGGACTGAATAGAGGGCTCAGACAAAATGGCCGCCGAACATGCGGTCGTAACGATCGTTCTGCCGGCCCCGGATGGCGCCAAAACAGCATGTAGCATTGCCCATAGTGAAGCCAGACATGCTTGCCCATATCTAAAATGACGGACCGCGCGGTTTTACCTCGCTGCGGCCGCTACACACACAGTCTGCACCCCCACAAACACCGAAGTGACACAGGGAAAGGGGGCCCCAAAAAAACACACAGCACCGCAGCGCATGTACAAGCGATCCCCGCAGGGATCGCATCAGGGGGTCACACAGGCACAGACATGGGGACACACAGCAACACAGGACTGCCACCCCAGACAGAGGCCCCACACAGAAGTACTTACCTGTACCAGATGGCGTGGGGAGCCTCACAGAACGGAAAGCCGCAGTCCTCCTCTGACGGGGAATGCCATTAGCCAGGGACATTACACTGCAGTAACGCAGATGTGTCCAGTGAGGTAGCCACCTCACGGCTGCATTCCTGCTGCGAGCAGGGATGGGTCGTTCATAATGCCAGGACAAACCACGGCTGAACGCTCGATGGCGGGCTGGGGGTCAATCTGACCCTCTGCCATGGAGAACCAGGGCGGTCAGTCCGAATCCCAGCACCGCATGAATCCATCTTCTTCCGAAGAGTCGACTAAAAACTAAAGCTGACAAAATAAACAGCTAGTAAAGTAAGAAAAAACTGACATTTTCAAAAGAAAATCAAATAAAAAAAAAAAAAAAGATTAGATAGGCTGAGACTGTAGCCCCAGCACAGGGAAGACTAACTACTCCTGACGCTAGGCAGAAAGAAACTGAGTTGGGAGTGGTCACTGCAGGGGGGTATTGACCTAGTGGGACAGCCCCCATGGGTGTGTATATGCAAATGCCTTTGTTCTTTTTGACTAGGTATTATGCCTAGCTACTCCTGCGGAGCGGAAGTCAATACCCAATAGTGATGACTTAGAGGAGGCAGCGACTGTCGGAGGACGTAAGAGAAAAAATGAGTTAAAAAGCCTGTGGGAGCAGCTTCTTTGAGCTGCAGTATGCATGAGCCCCACAAAGAAAAACCATGAAGCTAGCAAAAGTTTTACAAAACAAAGCTGAACTAGGAATGCAATTATGCCAGGGTCCAATCATCCTGTAAGCAGCACTATAACCTGAAGGCTAAAAAGATTTGCCAAGTCCCCTAAAAGGGAAAAGGCTGGAAAGAATGTTGATCTTTCCCACAGGTTAAAAAACACACACACTTCTAAATGAGATCTAATAATGACAAACAAGAAATGTTGCCCAAAGAAACCAGATTTTTTTTTTTTGTTTATCCAGTTGCAAGTTACTTCTTTTACAATTCACATACCGTTTAAAAGGCATCACTCATGTCCAGACAAAAAAAAATGATGGAAATACCATAATAACTGTGTAAGGTTCTCCCCCTCCTCTAGCACCTCAGATGTTACCATTAACCTAGGTCTTGGTTGTACCACACTACTAAAGAGACATCTTGCAAATATTTTACAGCACAACTAAGCAACTGCAGCTGTGTCAGCACCCAATGGCCAGCACAGGGATACTCACACACTGCTCAATTAAAAAAAAAAAAAAATCCTGCACTTTTGCCATAGATTGAACAAATCAAGGTTGATGAGATACTTTACCAGCAAACATTAATACTTCAATATGCTTCTGTATGACCAAACCCACTTTCCCGCAAAAGTAAAAAATCCAAATTTGATTAGGAACTTTTCATGTAACAGGCTAGACTTGAACCAATTATGATGCCAGTTATACATGTATCAAAGTATATATATATATTTTTTTTTTTTTTTTTTTTAATAAAAAAGGGAACCAGCAAGGTTGTGTCTAATACACACAGGGAAATTTTCAAAAATTGGAGCAGAATCTGGAGTCACCGTGAATGGCAATCAGCCCCCTAGCTTTCTTTCCTTAACCACTTTCCCACGAATTGACGTACCTGTATGTCGGCTCAGAGAAGTGGTTGTACAGGGATGATGGCTGCGGCTGCAGGCAACAACCCGGTACCGTTCTTTAGAGCCGGTGTTCAGAAGATAACAGCCGATGCGGCTCAGGAGCTGCTTGACCGTTATCCCAGCGACCACCACTGGGAGTCCCGAACAAATCCGGATTCAGCTTGGTTTGGGTATTCGATACATTAACCCAGAAGCGGTGTCATGACGGCGCCACTTCCGGTTTACTCAGCGGTTAAAAAGGCACCAGATTTAAAAAAACTCAGTATTCAAAAATGCAGATTTCGGCATTTTGAATACTTTGCAGCGCAGTGGACCCCCGATCCCTCAATAAACAGCACCTGTCACTGCCTATTACTGTGACAAGGGATGTTTACATTGTTTGTAACAGCAATAAATGTGATCAGATTTAATAATCATAATAAAAAAAACAAAAAAAAACGCAAAAATAAGTTGCGCCCGCAAATGAAAACAGTGTTCAAACCACACGTGTATCGCTGCGATCGCCAGAGCAATAATTCTAAAAAAGACCTACGCTGTGAAGAACTTTACCGTAGTTTGTCGCCATTCCACGAGTGCACAATTTTAAACCATACCATGTTAGGTATCCATTTACTCACCATGACATCATCCTTTACAAATATACTGTTAAGCTTTTTTTAAATGCAGTGAAATTAATTTTTTCCAAAAAAAAATGCATTTGAAAGACCGCTGCACAAATGCCACGAGACAAAAAATATTGCAACGACCGCCATTTTATTCTCCAGAGTCTTTGTTAAAAAAAATATATATATTGGGGGTTCCAAGTAATTTTCTAGCTAAAAATACTGATTTTAACTTGGAAACGTGTCAGAAATAGTCTTGGTCCTCAAGTGGTTAAAGCAATATTAAACCCAAAACATAGTATTACAGCTTACCAATCATTGAAGATGAGGGCTGCATTAAATTTTTTTTTAGGCTTGTTCTGTGTTTTTACCTGGTGATCTGACCAGTAACCAATCTCTTGTATTAGAATGCAGCCACTCTGGATGAAGGAGCACAGGGAGACAGCAGGACCAGGTCTTTTTTCTCACACTTGCTATATATCTATCATTTTTTTATGTCAGTTTTTTCTCGCAGTCATTTTTCAAATGCAATTTTTTGGGAAAAAAAAATAACCTTTAATGAATTAAAAACCAAAAAATAATAATATATACCCCAATTTTTGGGTAGAATATGGAAGCTGACGTTACGCTGAGTAAAGAGATACCCTAACAGATCAGGCTTGAAAAATGTGCGCACTCGTGGAGTGCTGCCAAACTACAGTACCTAAAATTCTCCATAGATAACACCTTAAAGTCTACAGGCTACCAGTTTAGCCTTACAGAGATCTAGTGCTAGAATTATTGGTCTCGCTCCGAAATTTGTAGCGATACCTCACGTGGTGGTGCGAACACTGTTTGCATATGTGGGCATGACCTATGTATGCATGCACTACTGCATGCAAGCGCACAGGGGCACTTTAAAATTTGATTTTATTACTTTTTTACACTGTCCTTTTAAACAATTTTTTTTCCCCTTTTATTGCTAATCCCAAGGAATGTAAACATCCCCTTCTGATAACAATACATTCTGACAGGTCCTCTTTATAGAGAGATCTAGGGCTAAAGGACCCCAAATCTCTCCTCTTCCCCTAAAAGCAAAAAAAGCTTTTTTTTTCTTTTTAAATAAGTCCTCCTAGGGCATAGAGAGGAGTGGAAGCCATATTTTCTACGCTCATCTTTATGCCAAGCCACTGCATCGGTTTTCAGGTTTCCCAATAGGGGGGTGACCCAGTGGCGAATGCACCGCTCGGAGCGCTATTTATAAGACTGGCTACTGAGGGATACTGGGGTTATGACATGTAGCTGCACCCATAAGTCTGGTATTTCACGTCAAAATCATGATGTATTTTCCCAGTTAGGCACTCAGCAAGTGCTTAATCAGAGTGGGGAGGGGAGTGTTAGATGTACTAGCAGATTTAGATACACTAACACCACTATGAAGCCAAATTCCTGTTCACACTGCAGTTTTTTTGTTTGTTTTTATTATTACTATTAATCTTTTGGGATAAAGGTTTTACATGAATAAAAGCCGATCATTGTAAGCACCTGTCAGAGGTAAATGATTAGGCTCTACCCTGTAATGGATACGTTTGCAGGAGAGATTGCTCTATTGAAAAACAGGCTTACTAACCAGGTGAAAAGAAATAAAAGAAAGCCTAAAAAAAACGCAGCCATTCCATCTGTGAATTGGTAAGCTGCAATAAATTAAAGGCTTACTTTTGGTTTTAATACTGCTTTAACTGAACAAGAGGAAGTTAGAATCTCTATGGTTACAATGCACTGCTGCTCCAATTTTAGTAAACTCCCCCCAAAGTCTGAACAACTGCATGCCCTCTGTTCAGAACTGCAATGTTTCAGACAAGTTTGCAAAATGGGCAGGCTTCAATAAAGTTGGCTTTGTACTGGCCCCATGGCTGTAGAGGTGAATGCATTTTGGACCACTTATTTAAATAGGAAGCAGACTCCCCTGCAGTCTGCCTAGTTTGTAATTGTGTGCTAAAACCTTCTCTATCTGGGCAGAAGGGAGCATGAAAGACTGTGCAAAATAAGTACACTTTCAAGGGCTGCATATTTCCCTTATTTGTCCTTTTTAATCCTCACCAGTACACAGGATTTCAGTAGCAAGTGGCAGAATGCAGGCGAAGTCTATTTGCAGACTCCTAATCCAGCAAAATCCAGGAGCTGTTGCTTAGAATATCTCTGCTACCACATGGTGTTATCTCAACACCAAGATGATTTTTAGTGTCCTTTGTATTGTCATTATTGATTAGGATTACTGAGTTGTTTTTTTTTTTTTCCATTTTTAACAAGATTTTTGTAACTACCTTTGGACCGAACTGGGAAAGGTTAAAATGAATGGCAGGCGATGCCCGTTTATCCTGCCAGAAGTGAGCCAACTTCCTGTGCTTTACTGAAATCCCAAGCCATACCCAGTTCACTTTTGTAGACTATGGCAGGCCTGGATAAAAAATATCACCCAGAACCAGATTAAAAACATAGGAGCAATAGTTTAGAGTTTATCTATCAAAATTAAAAAAAAAAAGAAATATATTATAAGCTACACTTCTATATTACAAAGCCTGCAATATGGAAATAAATACCCTTTAGATGTGCAAATTTCACAGGAACACTATACAGATGTACGGATAAGTATATAGCTGATTATGCCCAGCACAGCTAATCGCATCTGCAGGAATGCCTTGTGTATGATCCAAGGTCACTGAGGCTCTGAATGCAGTACCAGGCAGCATGACCTCCCTGGGCCTGGCTGCTCCAAGCCTTCATTACTAAATCCAATCAAGCTCCCATAGAATCCACCAGCACCATTCTCTCCACTCACCACACTCACAAAAAGGCAAAAAATCCCTTGCTATGTGTCATATACAGGACACGGAAAGAGTTTGTGTGAGCCAATAGAGGGGGCTGATCTGTGCGTTTCTCAAGCTGGCCACACACTAGATTAAAACTAGAAGATTATTAGAAAACGTTTCAAGAAACATTTAAATTTCTTGTGGTCCAAAAGACACAGAATGGAACTTCCCAAACAAATTTCTAACAATGAATGGTTTCGTTAGAGAAAATTACAATTTTGAATTTGGCATGAATGTAAAGTACTTTCGAACGATATTCACTAAGCCATCATAAGGTACTGGATAAGAATTTTTGTATAGCCACCTAAACAAAGGATCATTCGTTCGCTTCATTTTGTAAAAAGTCTAAAATTCTGTCCCTCCCTTGTGCCTGTTTTGAGCAGAATTTCTGTATACATAAATTATACTGCTGACCCAGTCGCCAGGTTTCAATCAAAAAGGCAATCAGGACTTGGCTCAGCCCTGAACTACAGATTCCCCCTTATAAGTAAAAGAGGAGAAAGGAAAGTGTTCTGTTGTCCAAATCAGGAGCAAGCAGTCTAGAGGTTTCTTTATAAATACAGTTTAGTGATTGTTGCGCGCTGACGCCCCCCCCCCCCCCCCCGACAGAAATTGTGCTATTGACTGGATCACTAGGTAAAATTAAAAGGGGGGGGGGGAAGCCTGAAAAGAAAACAAATGCAGTCACCATATTCAAGGACTGGTAAATATTTTACATTTGTGTTCTTTGGTTTAGATACATCCAAATTCTCTAACCCTTACATACTCTGATGCTTCTTACATCCCTGCTTCATGCCTTTGTAGAATGTACTCTGAGCTGGGCATGCGTGGGGAGTCAAGTCATTCCAGGCCAGACAATCAATATAGCAGAAGAGGTCTGTACTCTGTATATAAAAGGTTACTGCCGGTGGGTGGATCGCCATCGGGGAATCGCTAGAAGGTGGAGAGTATAGATGTCTTTAGTTCTGCTTTAACAGTTCAGTCTGTGGCAGTTGAGGAAACTGATATGAACATACAGAAGCAGACCGATCAATCAAGATTCACTGGTGGAAATTTAATCGAACAAGGAGCAGGCAGAATCTGGAGCAGCTGTGCATGGAAACCTGTTAGCATCTATCGTCAGCTTTCAGTTAGGCTCTGAAAATGAAAGAAGCGGATTGGTTGCCAAGCACAGCTGCTCCAGACTCTGGCTGCTCTACTTTTGCTGAATTCCCCGCACTGTGCAGAGTTAAATTCTCTAATCTGCATGTGAACTGTTAACAGATTCGCTCAAATCTAAGTTACAGGAAAATTAAACCAAGATTAAACCAAGACCCTGATCTATATTCAATACTTTAGCAGACAAAAATTTACATTGCAAATACTGCAGATAAAAAAAAAAAAAAATGTAATGCTGAAAATTGTACACTGCCATTTCTCAAAACTTAGAAAATGAAGGTGGATCCACAGGATTTTCATGAGAAAAGGTGAAGACAACAAAACTGGGCAATTTGCTCCTGATTGTATAGCTAGTTTTAAAATTGGGGATACAAAAACTGAGCATTTTTCTGTGTCCGGACCCTGTTGAGTTTTCGGGAATAGATTAAGTGTAGTCACCACTGATATATCCCATCCTGGATTCTAGTCATGGCAGACAATGCGTCCATCCAGGGAGATGTCTGATTGTTGTACTGATGCCCATCTACAAGTCTGAGTTTTTGGTCCACAGTTCCAAGCCTGCAGTCTCTAAGAGACGTTCGTTAGGGGCTTGTATTTTTTTAGCTTGGTCCAATTTCCAGTAGAATAGTTCATTTCGAAAACCGTATCCACCATCATGGTGGTGCTGCCTGTGCCGTCTCCTTTCTGGATGACTTCGGTGTACTCACTGAGTTTGATCTGGATGACATCACCCTGCTCTGGGCATGGATTTTCTGCACAAACCAAGACATATATATTAGTAAGAAATTAAACAAGAGCCTGGAAACTAAAAACGTAATTCTTCTGCATTTAAACCTCAAAAACAGGTAGTCAATACAATTTTACAGATCCAATCCTTTCCTAGGTTAAATAAGGCCTTGCAGTTTCCCCTTCACATTTTAGATGGAATGGAGTTGGGAATGGTTAAGACTCCTGTTAGAGCTGCACGATTAATCGTATGAAAATCGCGATCTCGATTCACCCCCCCTGACGATCTAAACCTGACATATGCTCGATTCTTTGCATAGCTGAGGGAGCAGAGAAAACAGCTGTGGAAAACTCCCAGTAACTAAACAAAATGATTACATTGTATCGTTCCTCCTGCAAACTCCTATCAGCATTTAAGTCTCCCAGTAACTATAAACAAAAATGATTACATTGTATTTTTTCCTTCCCTCTGCCAGGGAGAAAGGAAGTTTAACCTCTTAAAGACTAGAACTTTTTCTGACACTTGTTGCTTGCAAGTTAAAATAATTTTTTTTTGCTAGAAAAGTACTTAGAACACCCAAACATTTTATATATTTTTTTAGCAGAGACCCTACAGAATAAAATGGCGATTGTTGTAATATTTTATGTCACACTGTATTTGCGCAGCAGTCTTTCAAACGCAATTAATAGACTTCAAAGAATAAAAAAAAAAAAACGTAACAGTAAAGTTACCAATTTTTTTTTTGTTACACAGAGAATCGTGATCTTTATTCCAAGCTAAAAAATCGTGATTCTCATTTTGGCCAGAATCGTGCAGCTCTAACTCCTGTCAGTTTATTTTTTTTGTGTCTCCATGGGGTGATGGTGTTTAGCTTCCAGTCCCATAGACACAGCAGGATGTTAGAGGAAAATGCTCTAAAACAAGGTTTTTTTTTTTTTTTTAACATGCATTAAAAGAAAACCCATGAGCAATTTCTAACTTTCTAAATAAACAGATGTTCTAAATAAATAGATGTTCTTTTAAAGGCTAAGTTCTCTAAGAAATAAATACACACTTTTTTCCCCAGGTAAAAAAAATGTGCTTTGATTTTTTTAAGCCTGTAAAGCATTTCACCAGTGATCAGCAGATCGCTAATGCCATGCAGGTCTCTTGTAGATCTGTCAGTATCTGCATGCCTGTACATTCCGCACGGGCAAGCAGATACACTGACGAAAAAAATGCTGAACCACCACAGCGTTCCACATAGACAGCTACAAGCCGACAGTCGCAGAGGATGTTTGGGATTGTACTTCATCCACACAGAGCTGTGCGAGTGAATGATGTGGCCTTGTGGGCGTTGTCAAAAAGGGACAGCTAGTTTGTACTGGGAACTTCTCCCTGTACTACAGTCACAGGAAGGAGGGGGGGGGGGGGGTTTGAAGATTGGGCAGCGGCTTCAGCATTGGGAACATGTTACATAGTCCACCCTAACACGGGGTGGACTATGTAACATGTTCCCAAAGATTAACTTATCCTTTAAAAAACAGGCACCATTAATTTATTTGCTAATCAAAAGATACCTCTTCTATATACCCTGGTTTTATTGTCATTAAAGCTGCGCAACATACATCACTTTGAATACATACATGCCATTTTCCATATTGTTAGTTTTTTTTTTTTTTTAGGCAATCCAAATGTAGGAAACAAAATGACTGAATGTCAGTTTTTAAAATATCCTTTTATTCTCAAAAAATCTATTTGTACACTGTTGAGATTTTCATAAGCACAAAACTGCAATATTAAAACAAATACATGAGAAGAAAAAAAAAACAAAAAACAACTGAAGCACAAGTGGGCAGATAAATAGCCATCAGTCTCAGGGCTAAGTACAACCTCCAGAGCCAAGTTTCACCCTTGCTTTGCCTGTATAATGACCGCACCTATACTTGTCACCAAGGTGCTTTCAATGGATAGGAAAACAGCAATCTGAGATGCCAAACAGGAGCAGTTTCCTGCAATATGATCTGCCATTCACCAAGACTGCTGGTATAAATAGGACTCTGGAACCTACCTCTTGATCCTGCCATAAATCCCAGTATTAGAGCCTTCTCTGGCCTTGTGAGCTTGTTTGCGGTCTTGAACATTTCTTGAGCGGCAAACATTTGTTCCCTCTGTCAATAAAAATGATTAAACAAACATCAGGTTGCAGCAAAAATCTGAATCACATTTTCATACAATTAAAATGAAAACAAACCCAGACAAATACAAAGAAGAATATGAATGCGAATCAAGCAAGAATAGTGGGGCCAGTCTGTAGTGTTTGCTTCGGGCATTGGATCCTGCCGTTAGGCACACATCTTGGCATGTTGAGCAATGTGTAATTATATATATATATATATATATATATATATATATATATATATATATATATATATATATATACATACATACATACATACACACACACACACACACACACACACACACACACACTGTATATACATACATACATACACAGGTCTAGGGCCATGGTCTATTTTTATAGTTCCGAGACCCTGACAGGTGAAGCCACGTCTTCCAGTAGGCCCAGCATTGTGGATAAGGTAAGACAGGATTTCCCTGTATGTTGGGACCAGTTCCTGGCTTTTAATCACACAATCTGCAGTGCTTCGCAAACTATGAAGTTTTACAAAGGATTGGTGAGTTTTTTGGGTTATATTGTTGCACTCTAGGGGTAACCCCTAGCAAGATTTTTGCCAGCCGCCAATCACCTGAAGGCAGACGTCATTAAAATGACTGTACAATTAAGTTAAGATAATTGCTTATGCCAAACTGTGTCCCACAACATCCGGTGCAAAAAACCTCTGCTCAAAAAAATAGTCCAGCTGTTATTTGCTAAAGATGAATATGCCATCTTCAGCGATCTTGCAGCCAACAGCACTAGAGAAAGCTCAGCGTTCTTGCAGCCAACAGCACTAGAGAAAGCTCTGAACCATCTCATGGAATGGGTTTTGTCAGCACAGATATTCTTAGATAAAGAAACAAAACAACTTACTGTAAGAGACAAGCTTTTCCTGGGCGGAGGCTGTGTCTGTGTGGTAGTGATCTGAGGTGCCTGTGCTGCAGGTGTTACCACCTGAGTTACAGCAGGTGTCAGTGGAGAGGTAGGGGTGGCTGCAGGAGTTGGTGTGGTGGCTGGAGTATTGGGGTTGCTGTGATACATCGGCGTCCGTTGTTTGAACTGTGTGGCAAGAGTGTTGTTGGGAGGTGCAGGTTCCTCTGCTTGTCTTGTGGTTTGTAATGCTTCCCGAACTGAACCAGCTGTGTAGATAGAAAGACAAATCAATTTAACCTCAAAACCAAACTGTGCATGTGCTTCCTTCCTATTCCCTATCGGACCATCTTGAGAAGTTTAGCAATGGTTTAATAAACTGGTCTACAGATACCAGAGAGTACCCATTGTCAGGCCATACAATGCCAACTACTGTCAACCTTGCCATACTATTACAGACCTGCCATTTTCCTAAACTCAGCCAACATTCTAAGACTCGAAAACCACATTAACCATCTCTTAATCTGAAGCACACAGGAATCATTTTAGTAATTAGATTGTCCACAAGTGGATTAAGGGGATTTGTGTCCATGGACAAATGCAACTCACTTCCACATGCACTTGGGATCAGTTTAAAGGCACTTCAGAGATCACTCATTTAGTTTAGGTTCACATCTATGCGGGCTGCGCTTGATGCATTTTTCAGGGACATTTTTAAACCCTTGTTTATGCATTTTTGCATGCAGTTAAATGCATTTTAAGTTTTGTTCCCCCACCTCTTAAACACACTGTAGATAGGTGTATATACTAAGTAATGGGCTGGTCGCCGCATCCTTAACTGATGAATCATCAGCTGCATGCTCTCAACACTGGGCGTGGTCATCTGGTGACATCAGCCGGAGAACCCACCCCTTGTGATGTCACATGCTGTCACGGGGCAGGTTCTCAGAGTGACATCACTGGATGGCGACGCCCCATGGCTATATAAGAAATGGCTGACAGCGGGACCTGACACAACGGAGGCAGCCAGCATCGGAAGAAGACCATGTTTTGTTATTTTTAGCAGGTTATCTGTGGCGGACAAAGAAGACATCACCGAAGAGCTAAGAGGGAGAGCAAAAACACCGGAGGGAGAAGACATAATTTTTAATAAAGGACTTGTCAAAAACAGTAGAAAAGAGGTTGGTGGCACTTCCTGGAATAAAAACACTTCATAAAAAGCAGCGACATGACACACATGGTGTACTGGTCAGCAAACGCGTTTCACACTCCTGTGCCAAATTCATTGCAGGTCGCCTCCAGTAAGCTCGTTCCCTATAAGCACAAGCTGACAGGTGTGATCAAAGAGATGGGGTCCCCACACACCAGCGATCCTCAACCCTGACAGCCCAAGTCAATTTGGAACAGCAATGTTTATAAAAACACTTAAAGAAAAAAAAAAAAAAAAAAAAAAAAAGGGGGACAAAATAAACCCATCAGAAGAAATACTAACAAATGACCCATACACTCCATGAAAAAAATGGCCCAATGCCATTTTTTTCCCGGCAATTTTTTTTTCACATTCCCCGCTGACAGCTGATGACTCATCGGTTAGGGTAGGGACCCGGCAGCTGGCTTCCCGGCCTGCTCCTTAGCAACCAGCTATATACAGTGTTTAAAAAGGGAAAAAAAAAAAAAAAAGAAGAATCAAAAATCTCATCACAAACACAACATTTGCATTTCTGGTTCGATTCCATTGAAGTCTATTACACGCAAAACGTGGGAAAAGAAGTCCCCAACCCTTTAAAAAAAAAAAAAAAAAACGCACCAGCTTCAAAAGCGCATTGATGTGAACGTGTACCATAGGAAACCATATTAAAAATGAACTGTGGTGTGTTTCTGCAAATGCACTTAACACAGAGGTGTGAACTTGGGGTTAAGCCTGGTACACAGATTACTTGTAAAGCCAAAAAAAAAAAAAAAATCTCAGCTCTGGTCAGAGCTGCTGTACTTACTATGTGAAGTACAGCGACCTCCCCCACTGAGCTGTTGTGTTCTGACAGGCATGAAGGGTTTAAATTACTCTTAAATATCATAGTGTTGGTTTCGGACTATGATAAAATGTGCGTACCTTGTGGTGTCTCAGATGCTGGAATATAGGAGGAAGATGGTACCACACTGGGAGTAGCTGGCAAGTAACTGGTAGAGGGCAGTGCACTTTCGCTGTTCAGCGTGCCAAGTTTCTGCAATGAACACATACAGTTTAGTATACGTTTTATTATCCTCTATCCAAAACCTTTAGTTTTAAATGAAAAAGCTAACCCGAGGTCAGTATTTTTAAAAAGTGAAAGATAACTTGCAATCCCATCAAACCTCTCACTTATCATAATGGTATTGCAATAATAGAAACCAACGCACTTGTGTAGACACCAGACCAGCAGCATAATCCGGGGTTGCGCTTTCCACAACCGTCTCTTCTTTCTGAGGCTTTTCTGGAACATCTGTTTCTGTAAAAAAAAAAAAAAAAAATCAGGGATTAAACAACTTATGAGAACCAAAGCATGCAAGGTTTAGGCATTCAGATGACTCAAGTAGCAAACACGACAATCTACCTTGTAGAAACTCAGTACTTTTAAAACACCCAGGCACAGCAATAAAACTCAATAAAAGTTCAAACTCTATGCAACACAAAAAAAAAAAAAAAAAAAAAAAAAAAAGAAAGGATACTTTTTTTTTTATTTCCTAGTCTATTAGTCTATGCACCCCCCCCCCCCCCATAAAATCAGTTGACCCGACCCTCAGCTGGTCCCTCAGCTGTGAGATGGCAGCTCTTTTAGAAAGAATAAAGGCACTGCTAGAATAGAAAGAAGACGGATGTTGGACCAGAACACATAGGTTGTGCTGATATAGACATTGGTCATTTGCGTCAAAACATCAATGGCTCTAAAAAAGTAAATTCTTGGCAAATAAAAGTACACTACAAGCCATAATAACCCAATAAAAAAAATAACGGATCCTCTAACTGCCACCATAATGGTGTTAAACACTTAGCCACAATCCTATTAAAAGAGATTGCACATTTTAGAATCACAATGTACCATAGGACCAAACAATGAGCTCTATGGGTAACATGGGAGATTAACATTGGAGCAGCAATAATAAAATGAGTACTCACCAACAGTCTTCCTTCTTCTCTTGGCCTCTCGACCTGCTCCCACCATGTCCAATTCAGATATATCCAGGAGCTGTAAGCAAACACGTGCATTAAACTTTTGATGTGCCACTTGTACTTGCAGTAAGTAGCTGAGGAAGTACTGAAACGCCTGTTCTGAGGTAGTGTAAACTATATTTGAATCCGTTCAGGACATTTACCCACCTTCACTCCCCTCTCTCTGCGGAGCGGCGTCCTGGAAGGTGCAATGGGGGTTCGGTTGGCAGTTGGGCTGAACACACTGGGGGTTGTAGGGCTTCTAAAGGGCGCCTGCTTTGGTATACCTTTGAGTGGAGCTGTAAAACGTTTACAAAAAAATTGTAGTTTTATTTAAGAGTAGTACATGTGGACAATTCGTAGATTACAAAAATTCACATAAAAAAAAAAAAAAAAAATTCACATAAAAAAAAAAAAAAAAGTAAATTTTGTGCTCTGAAATTAATTAAATGCACATTCGTTTCACATGGACTTTTTTTTTTCTGAGAAGAGCAGGGAAGGGTTAGGACATCCAAAAAGTCTTTTTGAATAAAGTGCCTTTATACCCAGTTAAGAATCCCACCTCTGACAAGGATCATCAAACAGACGTCCTCACACAGACGTTTCCACTCAACTACTTTCACTGACCAATTAAAATTTTCTTTAGCATTCACAGAAGTGAGATACCGTTATTTCCCAAATGGGAAAACTTTGCATCAAAAACCTTACAAAAAAGAAAAAAAAAAAAGTTCTGTTTAGTTTGGGGTTTCGCCTTAAAGTGGTTGTATGGGTTTGTTTTTTTTACAACAACCACAAACAAGTTATACTTACCTGCTCTGTGCAAAGATTTTGCACAGAGCCGCCCCGATCCTCCTCTTCTGGGGTGCTCTGGTGGTGCTCCTGGCCTCCACTCTTCATCGGGTGCCCCCACAGAAAGCCGCTTTGGGGTGCAATCCCGAGTCCTGCTACTGCGTCCATTGACCCTGCCCCCATGTGACTGGATTTGATTGACAGCAGCGGGATACAATGGGGGGGGTTTCCGCAACAAATAAGGTTTTTCACCTTAATGCATAAAATGCATGAAGGGTGAAGAACTGAGACCTTACAATCCCTTTAAGCTTCCCCGAGTTTAAACAAAAATGACCAATGCCATGTTCCCATCTGCAACTGAACAGAAGCAAGGTAAACAATGGAATAGACAGATGTCTATAGCAAATAAACTGATTCAGATTGCATAGTTAACTCTTTAAAATTCACAGCTCTTAAAAAAGCATAGACCTTTACAGAATGCTTTTTAAAGACAATAATTTTTTTTGGGGGGGGGAAGCCCGGAACTCCTCTTTAATGTTCCTAGTCATCTACCATTGTAGAAAAGATGAGATTTACCTTCTCTAGGTACTGAGACCCTAACATACTCACTAGTTGTGTCCAATTTTTTGACTAGACCTCTTCCTTTTGCATGAAATGGAACTCCGGCAGTCTTCTTAAGCTGCTGTGCTGTTTCGGTCGCTAAAAAAGCAAAAAACACACATTTGTCAAGTCTCCATTGCTTAAAACTATCAAACTTTGTGAAGCAGAATAAAATAAAAAAAAAAAAAAAAAAAAAACAAACTGTCTAGTCAGAGCTAAACAACTGGTGCCACATATGCTGATCTAATAATGTACACAATAGTCCCCTAAACCGTCTCTTTAGGTCTGAACTATTAGAATGCATATTAACCCCTTCTAGAATTGAGAAAACTAGTCTAAAATCTCATCTGGCCACAATTATTGGATTTTTTGTAAGAACTTAAATAAAATCCTTCTCTCTGAAATTCATTGACAGACGCAGCTCCATATCTTCATTACCATTGGTTATGCTCCTCCAATCAGGAATAGGCACTAGGCAGGAAAAAAAAAAAAAAAAAAAAAAAAACACACCCATGGGGTATCCCTGCAGGCATAACCACACACACTGCAGTTTTGTTGCAAGCAGTATTTAGAAGACAAAACCCCATACACTCAAAAGTAGAGGGGCAGGTGCTGCGTCTGTCAATGAACTTCAGAGAAAAGGATTTTACGGTAAGTTCTTATAAAAAGAAAAAATCTAATTTTCTCCATCGTTTGACAGGCGCAGCTCCATATCTTCATTACCATTGGGATGTCCCAAAGCAGTATTGACATGAGGGGTGGGAGAACGCAATTCCCCAAAAACTAAACTTAGGCAACCAGGTAAAAAAAAAAAAAAAAACTGGAGCTCACCCAGAACATACACACCCTCAAAAGAGAACAAAAAAAGATTCTCTTTAAAAACAGCGGCCTGCAAAACCTTGCGGCCAAAAGAGGCATCCGAAGATGCCAACACATCTACTTTGTAGAACTTCGTAAAAGTATGCACAAAAGACCAAGTTCCCGCCTTGCAAACTTCTATGACAGAAGCTTGAAGGCGAAAAGCCCAAGAAGCATTCAACGCCCTAGTAGAATGCGCCTTCACAGGGAAAGGAGGAACCTGACTTCAGCGAATAAGCCTGAACCACCGTCTGCCTGATCCATCTGGATTAGGCTGCAGCAGATGCAACCAATCCTTTACGAGGTCCCTCGGTAAGGACAAAAAAACGTCTGATTTTCTAAAAGACTCAGTGGCCTCCAGGTAACCCTGATCGCCTGAACCACAGCCAAAGAATGCAAAGCAATTTCCTTAGAATGCTTAGGCTTGGGACCGAGTGAAGGCAACAATGTCTTCATTCAAATGAAAATCAGAAACCACATTAGGAAGAAAAGACTGATTAGGTCGAAGCACCACTTTTATCTCTGTGGATCACCAGATAACGTGAGCAGCAAGACAACGCCGCCAATTCAGAGACTCTGCGAGCAGAAGTTATAGCCACCAGAAAGGCAACCTTCTGAGACAATGAAAAGCAGAGAAATCTCCCCAATGTACTCAAAAGGAGGCTTTTGAAGAACCAATAATACCAAAATTGAGATCCCACGGAGGTAGCGGGACCATTTCAGACGAGCCAAATGGCGTACTCCCTGAATAAAAAGTACGAATCAAGGCATGCGTGGCTAACGGGCATTGGAAATATATAGCCAAAGCCAACACTTGGCCTTTGATAGTGCCCAAAGCCAACTGCTGTTCAACCCCTTTGTTGAAACACTAGCAACAGAAAACAAGCGAGGGTGCACCTTCAGCGATTCACACCATGAAATGTACGATTTCCATGTACGATGATTTACGTCTTCCTGGAAGTCTACTTCCTAGCTTTCAACAGCGTAGGAATCACAGAGTCAGAAAGACCTCCCATCTCTCAACAACTGGCTGTCAACAGCCATGCCGTTAAAGCCAGCGACGCTAAAGCAGGATGGAAGATCGGGCCTTGAGACAGCAGATCTTTCGAGAGGAAGTCTCCAGTAGCATTGACCATCAACCTTAACAGGCCTGCGTACCAAGACCAGCGAGGCCAGTCTGGGGCCCCAGAATAACCAGAATCCTTTCCATCTCTAGCCTGCGTAGAAGTGGTGGCAGAAGTGTTAACGGAGGAAAAGTATAAAATCAGCCGATACTGACCCCAGTGTGTCTGATGTCGGCCAGAGGATTTCCAGACCTGGCTACTAACCTCTGCACCTTCTTGTCGAGAAGCAAACAGATCGACCTCGGGCATCCCGCACTGAACACAAAGATAAAACACCTCCAGGTGTAGGGACCACTCCCCTTGGTCCAACACCTGACGACTCAGGTAATCCGCTTGCCAGTTTTCCTCCACACCTGGGATGTGCACCGCAGAAAGAGCTGGAACAAACTGTTCTGCCTAGGCCAGAATCTCGGCTACCAAGACACTCTTGGTGCCCCCTGGTGATTGATTAAAGCCACAGCCGTGGCATTGTCCAATTGAATCCGAACCAGACAATCCTACAGACGAGTCGCTTTATCGCTCTGAGCTCCAGGTTCCCTGGGCACAGAGCTTCCACAGCACCCCGCCCCCAGCCTAACAGGCTGGCGTCCATGGTTACCCCTGTCCAAAATGGGAGAAGGACTTGCCCTAGCATAGTGCTGGTGACTGAAGCCACCACAACAGAGCAGATTGTGTGTTGTGGCTCAACGGAATCACAGTGGCCAAGGACTTTGGATCCTTCTTCCACTTGACAAGAATCTCCTTTTGTAAAGGTCTTGTATGGAACTTAGCAAACGGAACCGTCTTAAAGGTTGATACCATCAGACCCAATAACCGCATGCAGATCTCAGAGAGGGCAGATCGGTACCAACAGTAACCGAAATCGCCTCCTGCAACTTTTGCAGCTTGTCCGGGGAAGAAAGACCCTCGCCAAGGCAGAGTCCACAGTCAGGCCCAGATAATCTAGCCTCAAAGAATCAGGGCAGATTTCTTGAAATTGATGGTCCACCCGAACTCCTGCAGGTTTTGGACAGGGATCGTGAGGTCACCCATCAGGACTGAATGAGAGCCTTCTCTCAATAGGAGATCGTCAAAGTACCCCAGCATTGCAATCCCCCATTGGCGCAGCAATTCCAACACAGGGGCCAGTACCTTGGTAAAAACCCTGGGGGCGGAGGCAAGGGTAACAAATTGATAATGCTCTTCTGCGATTGCAAAGAGAAGAATAAAAGTACGTGGGGATGTGTAGATATGCGTCCTTGATATCTATTGAGGCCAAAAATTCTCCATGGTGTAGTGCTATGCTGTATCTTGGCCTAGGACAACAAGGCCCAGGCCTAGGGCGGCACTTTGCAGGGGGGGGGGGGGGCATCAAAAAAGCTGTCCCTGCATGAAAAAAACAGCCTCCTCCTGGCTCCTGCACAAAAAGAGTCCCCACAACTTGCCAGGCTTATGGGCCTGACTGGGCTGGGTGGCAGGGCCTAGGAGGAAAATTGATCTGGCGCCCCCATAAAGCAGACGGTCTGCTGCCAGTATGATACTACTGGCCAGTGGCTGATGACTGGCAGCCGCACTTAATAAAAACTGGCGGCCGCCAATACTAGTAAGTGTGGCACTGGCAGCAGGTCTTAGCAGCCTAATGCTCCGCCTACCCTCCTCTGCGGCATACCAGGCTTTTGTAGTCTTCCGGATGAGAAGTAAAGCTGGAACATATACTTTTTTTGCTCATGGTTTTTGCAACCTGCTGATTTGTCTTTTGTCTATAGGAACATCTTAATGTCAGTTAATCCTGTTTTATTTAGCAAAATGTATTGTAATTAAACATACACAGGTAAAAGATCTTTCAGTCTGTGTGTTGACAAATTTGGGGTAATTTTTGGCCTGATTCTTAATGCTTTGACTATTAAACTTGTTTGTGAATGTCACATGACCACCTTCATATGGAACTGTAGTTGGGCAGGTCCCCATCCCCAGTGTTCCTCCTGGGATAAGTGGCACTGACTATATCCAATAATCCACAAATATGGATTTAGCCCAACCCCATCTGCTGACCCAATGTGATGTCATTTAGGGGTATTTAAGCAGGTGAATATAAGCACTTCCACCACATAAAAGTGCTTTTGTTATCCCTTAGCACTGACCTTTATTTATTTTCAGGTACTTATATAGCGCTGTCAATTTACGCAGCGCTTTACATATACGTTGTACATTCACATCAGTCCCTGCCCTCAAGGAGCTTACAATCTAAGGTCCCTAACTCACATACATACACAGTAGCGCAAATTTTTTTTTTTTTATACAGGATCCAATTAACTTACCAGCATGTCTTTGGAGTGTGGGAGGAAACCGGAGTACCCGGAGGAAACCCACGCAGGCACAGGGAGAACATGCAAACACCAAGCAGGTAGTGTCGTGGTTGGGATTCAAACCAGCGACCCTCTTGCTGCTAGGTGAATGTGCTAACC
This sequence comes from Pelophylax lessonae, assembly GCF_965119305.1. NCBI lineage: Eukaryota > Metazoa > Chordata > Amphibia > Anura > Ranidae > Pelophylax > Pelophylax lessonae. The sequence continues at coordinate 810,746,774 of NC_138768.1, read as the reverse complement.
ACTACACCACTGTGCCGTCCCACCACTGCGCCGCCCCTTGTTCTGACATCAGTTTGGAATGTTTCAGTGATCATTCAGAATTCATTGACAGGTGCACTTAACCGCCTTCTGACCTGCATTTACCTGTGTTTAATGCAGATTTTGCATTCCAATAGACTTGCATAAATATAGAAAAGATACTTGAAGCAAGCAAAAGCCTCTCAACACAGCTTAGGGTCCATTCACACCAATCGCTGCACTAGTGAAGCCTAAAGAGAAAGGGGTGTGGTTTGCAGATGACAGGGGGGGTCTTAAACAGGAAGGGGTGTGGTCATGACAGGAAGGGGTGGGTCATATTTAAATTGGGGGTGCACGAGCTTAGTCAGACCTAGGGCAGCACTAAAGCTAAATACACCACTGGTGTAGTGACACCAATACCGTGCGGATGGATACCATCCGAAACTTCTGTACTTGCACAAAGCGATTCAGGGCCTTGAGGTCCAGGATGGGATGCACCTTGCCCTCCTTTCTGGGCACGGTCAACAGGTTTGAATAAAACCCTCGAAAGAGTTCCTTTGAGGGAACTGGCACAATCACTCTTTGCGACCGCAAATAGTGTACCGCTCCTCGCAAGTCACTTAACCGGTCAGGAGATAGGTGAAGATTGGACGGGAAAAACCTGTCCGACGGTCGAGACCAAAATTCCATCTTGTACCCAGAGTGCATCAGTTTGTGAACTAGTCCTGAATCAAGGAGGTCCATGGTTCCGGAAAGAAGCGAAGACTCCCCCCCCCCACCCAAGAGGCAAAAAAAGCCATTTACGAGCAGAGAAGGAAGGCCCCCACTTCGAAGGTGGCACCTTACCCTTAGGTGATTGAGGATGAGTACTCCTTCCCCCAGTGAGACCTTTGATCATTTCATCCAGATGGGATCCAAACCACCTTTTTGAGAAGCCAGCTTTTTTAGCCACACCTTGCGTCTAACAGCAATCCCCACTGCCAACACCCTGGCCACTAGTGGAGCCACATCCAGGGAGGTATCGCACATAAAAAACCAGGGCTTGAGCCAGCTGGTCAATTAGTTCCAAGTACCGCAGGGGGGAGCCGTTCAGTTTCCAAATTTTGCTTTTAATAGCTTCACCCATTCAGTAACCCTCTGACACCAGAATGATCACAAAAGTAGTTTTCAATATAGAACCCGCCATCGCGTGTAAGTGGAGGGATAGGACTCCACCCATCTATTCACGGGGTCCACAAAAGTTGGTGATTCCTCCACTGGAACCACAGTAGACTTATTTAACCTGGAAACTGGGTGATCCACCTTCGGTGGTACAGTCCACCTAGTGGATACTGCATCTGCAAAAGGGTAACAACATTTAAACCGCTTAGGCACCACCAGCAAGTGCTTGATGCGCCGCATTGTTCATCCACAATGGCATGAAACCTATCAGGACAAGGGAAAACCTTGCCCGATTTCTGGGATTTGCGGGTGCCAAAATATACCTGCGTATCTGATGCTGTAGATTCATCAGCCAATTTTAGAGTTTCCTGCACTGAAACTATAAGAGCTTCCACCAAGGCGCGTTCCTGCGCTGCAGCTGAGGACAGGTCCTCTTCACCGTCAGAATGCGAAGACACCGACCTCTGTAGGGTGGGGTGCGTCTGCTGGGGCCATATCTGCCTCAGAGTCTGAAGACACTGCCAATGGAGGCAAAGGCAGAGGGCGTTTGCAGCTGGCAACACTTGTAATTCCAAAATCTACTTTGACATCAGGTTTTGTAAAAATGCTGTGAGATCGGGCTGTGACTGACCCAGAAGGGTCCGCAGCAGTACCCAAGGCGTCTAGGAGAAATTTTCTCCTGGGATTCCATTTTACACTGGAAAAAAAAAAAAAAAAAAAAAAAGCGCATTGTCACTTTAAGAGTCGCCAAATCGCAATCTCACCACTGAGCGGGCTACCAAACCCCAGGCTAGTACAATCTAATAAGAGTGTACACACCAGATAACCGTTACCGAACTACTCATGAGACTGCCAGCATGCTTTGTGAAAACATAAGTGAAACTAATCTACACAGGAAAAAAAAAAAAAGGAACAGCTTGTGTCTTTGCTAGACTTAAAGTGCCATGCCGCTCGCCTATCCAGCGATCGTGGACCACAGGAAAATGGCCGCCCCATGCAATCCTATGGTGAACAGAAAATGGCTACAAATGGGAAAAATAACATTTATCTACAGCAAAATGGCAGCCCCCATGGCACGCCATGCGGTCTCCAGGACCCCCAAAAAGGGTCCCAGAACATCAGGCATCGGAGGGTCCCTAGGAAGAGACCCCACCAGGACCAACCACTCCCATCAAAAAAAGGCGCCATAGCGGCCACAATATTCCCGCCCCAATGGTAGGAATCTGCACAGGGTTGGGGGGTTTGGGCCTAGTCCTCCTGAGAGGCCAGGGGAACAGAGGGTCCAACCATTCCAGGGATAGGACCCACGTGAGACCGCTAAAGGTTTTGGGGAGACAATTACTCACCATACCACGATACCAGGTGGGCATCAATCCAAAACAGATCACCTTCCACCCGGGATGGGGTGCTGTCAGCCAGGGGGTACGCCACGACTCAGGGCATTCCACGTCGATCGTGTCCCAGCAAGATGGTTCACTCGCAGGCTCGTCCCCATTCGTTGGGGCACTGTCGTAGCGAGGTCTAGTTCTGGACTATAACCTGCTCACACGCTCGCTGGCCAGGCTGGGAGACCTTAAGGATCTAGATGGTCCAGTCCGAAACCCCAGCCAGCTGTTGCTTGTAGTTCTCCAGGAACTAACTAGTGAAAAAAAATTTAAACATTCCCTATTTACAGCTAAGACCGAAGTCCCAGCAGGGAGCTAGGTCCTATTCCTAAACTAGGCAGAAACAAACTGCAATCGGAAACAGTGTGTGGGGTTATGCCTGCAGGGACAGCCCCATGGGCGTGGTAACGTTTTTTTCTCCTGCCTAGTGTCTATTCCCGATTGGAGGAGCATAACCAATGGTAATGAAGATATGGAGCTGCGTCTGTTGATGAATGATAGAGAAAATAAAGAAGTTAGAGTAGATCTGTCATAAGTATAGAGACTGCCATTGTTTGGCTTCTGAAAATGAGAGTTGCTGGCTATATAGCTATATCAGGCTACAGTACTCCAGAGATTCTATACTCTATAGTATAGAACGCTATACTTTTTGTGACTCCGTGACTTACATTTCAGAAGCCAAATTATCAGCTAGACAGTGAGCTAACATTTCTAAAATGGCAGATTTTTATATTGAGAGGTTAAACTGCTTGGTGCCAGGATCCATCTCCCTCTGCTTCAACAGTAAAGCCCCGTACACACGTACCGATGGTCGGCTTACAAATGTTCCTCTTTTCTCCCCGGGATGTCGGTGTCTGCTGAAAAGTGCAAAGACAGCACAAGGACAGCACAAGAATTTTGTCCGCCGACTGCAGAAGTGATGTCATGTAATGGTTAACTTTCCCTGTGTTTTCTATTTTCTGAGCATGCCCAGTCTTGCAAATCTGCGGTCTGTCGGACGAATTGTGTACTGACAGGCGAACAATCGTCCGTTCTGGTGTCGGCATACAAATATTTTCATGTTTGCACGAAAGACTTTTGTCCGCGGATTGTGCGCAGACATCTGTCGGAGGCACCATACTAACACGCGTACAATCGGCAGATCCTTCGTCCACCGACGTTTGTATGCCGACGATCGGTACGTGTGTACGGGCCTTAATGGTCAGAGGAAGTCAGACTTGTGTAGCAAAGACATGGTTGTGAAAAATTACTTTGTGGGGCAATTACTGACAAAATTACCATCACTGAGTCAATGTGTTCAGCAGCTCCCAGTGTGCCTACTGTGATGACAGCAAGTATATACTTGTGCGCACATTTCAATATGCACTCCCTCGCCAGCACAAATAAAAGCCTAGTGTGGAAGTACATAACAAAATTATGGAGCAGATCTCGAATAAACTAATTGAAGGGGCCAAAAATAAACCTACCATGAAAAAAAAAACAGACACCATTTAAAAGCCTCTTATTGAAGCTGGAGTATGACTTTAGAGCCTTATGCTACATACAGGGCAGAAAAGTACTGTTAAAAAAGGGAGTGTCAAGTCACCTTAGGCTGGGTTCACACATGTCTGGCTGCAGATAGCAGTCCAATGTGTTTCTATTCACTGGTTCAAGTGCGATTAAGGTGTGAATTTTTGCCTGAATTTACACCAGAACTGGACCTAAAAACACACAGTGCTCCTTTTCAAAACCGCACCGTGGCCCCCCGAGACATGTGTGAACCGGCTCCATTGAAAGCTAGGTCACATTCACGTTATGCGAATTGGATGCAGTTAAAAATGCATCCAATTCGCAATGTGAACCCAGCCTTAAAACACTTTTAAAAGCAGAAGCTACAAGTTGCCTGCTGTAAGCTTTCATTAGCCTCTTCTGGGCAGCCAGCTGATTTTGGTTTGTTTCCCAGGTTCTCCGACGATGGAGCCAACAACCACCCAAAAATAAGCCTAGAAGCATGTAGAACTATTTCCAAAGTATAATAAAAAAAAATGTATAACACTGTTAAATTATTTAAAGTGCAGGGTGTAATGGTTTGCCAATGTAATCTTCTTAGAGAAGTTGAGGAATCTAGAGAAAAAAAAAAAAAAACCCCACTCACCCACCTAGATGGCTGCAGCACCGATCCAAGCTGCAGCTGTCCTGCACCAGCTCTGCCCTGAGAACTGAGCGAAACACCGCTGATTGCTCAGTTCTCTGGTCTGTTCTGAGCAGAGAGAAGCGACTGTCCGTCATTGGCTCCCTGTTCTGCCCCTCCAGAGCTGTGAAGGGGCAGAGTGGTTGGCTCAGGCTCTCAGCAGCTCGCTGAGAGATTGAGCCAGCTGCCTGTCCATTTGGGATCTTTTCCGAGCCTGGAGTGGCTAAGTGACGTCAGCAGACTTTAGTCCGCTGTCACCTGGAAACAGGTCACAGGAGTGCAGAAAGCTTTTGCTATACTTCTCCTTTAATCATTTTCTCTTGCTTAAACTGTTGTTAAAGCCAAAGTGCAACCAAAAGCAAGAACAGAAAAAATGAGCACAAGGAACATAAAACTTAGGGAATAGAAGGTGTCCATTGTACCAATTCCTCTTAGTAATAATCAACCTTCGTCCTGCCCCCATCCCCCACAATCTTCTGATGCGGCAGGGGTTAATATAACTAAGGGGCTGTCACTGGTTCTCAATCGACAGGGCCTGACTCTGCCCACCCTTTTCCATCCAGCTCCTCCATTCCTAGAAACCGTACTACAGATTCTAATGGAGTGGGATAAAAGAATGGGAGGACGGGGGGGATGATTGAAAGCTCTGCTACCTTCATTTACACATCCTGTTTTATTCATAAATGCTGTAGTACGGCTTCTATGAATGGTGCAGCTGGGAGGAAAGGCTGGGCATAGACTGACACTCTGATGACAGCCTGTGACAATCCCTTAGTTGTATTAATTTCCACCGTATCTGAAGATTACAGCAGCAGGGGGGTTCAGAACGGAAAAGGATTTTTACTAATAGAGGAATTAGTACAATGATCACATCCTAATAAGTTATGCCCTTGTGCTGATTTTTCTGGTTTTACTTTTGGCGGCATTTAGGCTGTTTTAGATAAAAGGTTATTAAAGCCTTTCTCAACCTTTTCAACACAAAGGAACCTTTATAAAGGACTTCGCAGTCTCAGGGAACCCCTGCTAAAAATTACTATATCTACAACTTATGACACGGTGTGATGGTCAGGGAGAAGAATTCCCCCTTAACAGGTAGCTGGTTAAAAAATAAAACACCACACAACAATGGTGTCAGAGGGAACTTATTTGAGAGGCAGAAAAAGCTCATTGCTCAAGGAACCTCTATCAACATCTGGAGGAACCCTAAGGTTCCACTAAACCCTAGCTGAGAAACCCTGCTCCAGAATTATCAAGGGATTCAAAAGTTAGCCTATTAGAAAAACTATAGCAATTTCAACAAATCATACACACAAATGCTCGTAGTCAACAGGAAAAAAAAAAAAAAAAAAAAAGGCGCAAAGCTAACTGAATCTATATGTTAAAGAACAGAAAGCATGGCTCCAACTTACATTTCTGTAAAAGCTCTGCTCTGAGCGTGGCACTTTTTGGTTTTCGCTTTAGCTGAAAATGTTTGACTGGAGGAGTAAGCGGACCAGCCAGCATGGTGAGGGCATTCTTATTTAGGTACTGGCACTCCAGGGGCAGCATGGCGGAGGCCTCACATTCACTTACTGGATAAACAGAAGGACACAGTTACCTTTCAGAAAACACAGCAGCAGATCTGTCAGACAAAGCAGAAAATAACTCAACTACATCACCTTTCTCTCGGAGCTCTCCCAAAATATCCTGCACATTAGGATTTTGCTCCTCAAGATCAAGGTTTAGTGAGCCTGTGTCTGGGAAGGATTTTAGGATGTCTGCCACCATAAGAATCCAAGGATCAGAGTCCAGCGTGGCCAGCTGGATGATTTCAGTCAATGCCATCTTCATCTGTAAAAAAAAAAAAAAAAGTTATACATAAAAGTTATCCACTTGAGTATAGTCAACCTTTAAGTGACATTAAGCGATATCCTTACTTTCCCAAAAGTAATCCACACACATGCACGCTACTTAATGATCCTGTAGCCCATTTTTCACATATCTTCTCCTTTTCCACCTTACTTTTGTAGGTTTTTTAATGAACAGTGTATGCTAGCAGCGATCATGTGCACTGCTGTATGCACACTACAAATCCCAGTGTCAATTTATAGATCATCTTGGGAGTGACCAAGAGAGAAGGTGGCTATGTTCCTACATACAGTGGGACCATGGAACATGAACTACCCTCAAACAGGCAGTTGAATCACAGCAGCAAATATAAAAAGGAATTAAGAGGCGGCCGAGATCAATAGAAGGTACTTTTTATAAGTTAACCACTTCTGGGCTGGAAGGATTTGCCCCCTTAATGACCAGGCCATTTATTGCGATTCGGCACTGCGTTACTTTAACGGAAAATTGCGCGGTCGTGCGATGCTGTACCCAAATACAATTGATGTCCTTTTTTTCCCACAAATAGAGCTTTCTTTTGGTGGTATTAGATCACCTCTGGTTTTTAGATTTTGCGCTATAAACAAAAAAGAGCGACAATTTTGAAAAAAAGCCATATTTTTTTTACTTTCGGCTATAAAACATTCCCAATAAAAAATATATTTGTCAGTTTAGGCCAATTTGTATTCTGCTGCATATATTTTTGGTAAAAAAATACCAAAAAGCATATTTTAATTGGTTTGCGCAAAAGTTATAGCGTTTACAAACTACGGGATAGATTTTTGGACTTTATTTTTTTTATTAGTAATGGCGGCGATCAGTGATTTTTAGCGGGACTTCGACATTGCGGCGGACAGATCGGACCCTTGACACTTTTTGGGGACCAGTAACACTTTTGGGGACCAGTAACACCAATACAGTAATCAGTGCTAAATAATATGCAGTTACTGTATAAATGACACTGGCAGGGGAGGGGTTAATACAGGGGGTGATCAAAGGGGTTAAATGTATGCTTACTGACTGTGTGTGTGTGGGGGGGGTGGGTTCTGACAGATCACAGTTTCAGCTTAGCTGAATCTGCTGATCTGTCCCTGCCTGTCAGAGATCTGCCTGCTTTGTTTACATAAGCAGGCGGGTCTTCTCTCGGTTTCCCAGACGATCGCAGGAGAGCAGCGGCAATCGCCGCCGCTCCTCCCACAGCCCGCCTCCCGCGTGTGCCCCACCTAAACCCCATGCACTTCAGTCACGTACTACGTGACTGGGCGCAGCCGAGCCGCCCTGCCGCAGTAAAAAGGCGGCGGCGGGTGGCCGGCAAGTGGTTAAGAAAACATACTTGAATAGATTTTTTTTATTAAAAAACAGAGCTTAGTGTCACTTTAGGCTGTCCATGCAATCCAAGCAGGTGAATGGAGGATCCCCTCTCCAGAACATTGTATTCTATGCTCTATCAGATGCACCAAATTTAGAAGGTTTTTCCAAAAGGTCCCCTTAACAGAAGTTAAAAGATCAACTTCTGTCATGTGGGGACACATGCAGATCAAACAGCTGGTCCCTGCTGAAGCGGCCAAAATTCAATCAGTGTATGACCCGTGTTAGTTTAAAGCAGGAACTATACTTACCTCGGCTCTAGCGATGTGGTGTCCCTCAACTCCCCAACCAGCCGCTGACATCTTTAGGCAGCTGTTTTCCGGGTCTCAAATTGCGGATTGCTTTCATTGGCTGGGCGGGGATGATGTCAAGTCAGATTCGGCATTGCTGAAAATTGTACAGTTAGCTGCACATATGTGGCTCACTGTAGAAGGGCAGACAGGCAAGTAACTTTAATGCAGAAGAGACATAGCATGCCTCTTCTGCATTAGAAATCCTGCCTGTTCACCCATTCTCATGTTGCAGCCTAAAGTTTCACTTTAATCTGTTGTCAATAAAGCTTAACAATATACAATGAACAAAAAAGTCAACCCAACAAGGTAAATAACCACGAGAGGATATTATAATGGAGTGTTTTTGAAGACAAACATCTATGTACAGTGCTATATTTATTATGGAGTCATGTGACTTGTTTATGACAATATAGATTTCAACTTTCTTGCTATTTCATCATGCACTGGTGCAACAAATTAATAGGCTCAAATCCCTGAAGGACACAACAAGATGGCAAACAAGAGGAGATCCATGAACGGCAGTCATGTGCTCTGCTGGGTAGATGTCCTTCACATCAGCTCAGCCAAACAGTTAGGAAAACACACACAACCTCACGTTAAAATTGATGCAGTCAATTTATGGAATTGTTTCCCCCCCCCCCCCCCCCCAGAGCCTTCTTTTGGTGGCATTTGAGCACCACTGGGTTTATTTTTTGCACTATAAAACCGAAAAAAGCAACAATTTAGAAAAAAAAAAAAATTCTTCATAAATTTATGTATTCTGCTACATATTTTTGGTAAAAAAAGAAAAAAAAAATTGATTGGGTCGTGCAAAGGTTATAGCATCTACAAAACCATATATTTTTTTTTCCTGGTGGCAAACAGCGAGGACTGCGATATTGCAGCGGACAATCTGACACCAACTGACACTCTGTGGGAACCAATGACACGAATACAGTGATCAGTGCTAAAAATATGCACTGTCACCAATAATGACACTGGCTGGAAAGGAGTTAAACATCCAGTGTGATCAAAGGGTTAAGTGCGTGCCCAACTAGTGTTTTTCTGTACTATGTGTGCTACAGGGCAACACTCTTACTTTTGACAACCCCAATACTAAAATCACTCCAACCTCATGCATCAAACCTGTGGTATATTTTAGAGTCAGCCTCATTATCTGCCCACTCTTACCTTCTAGCTCAGCCTCTCTCAACCAGTGTGCCGCGGCACACTGGTGTGCCGCCAGAGGTCCTCAGGTGTGCCGCAGGATCATGGGAGAGAAGGGCTGTCAGATGAGCCAGATTTCCCAATCCCCTGCCGAATTGTACATCGGCACTGTGAGTCAGCTCAGTCAGCCTCAAAAGTGAAAGTAAAGTAAAGAGGAGTGTGCCTTGCTCTCTGCTTCCCCCTACAGTGCAGTACCCGGCTAAACAAGGAAGGTACTGTGCTACAATGTTTTACAGAGCTTTATACATGTGTCTGTGTGTATGTATGTGTGTACATTTGTGTGTGTGTACATTTTGTAGGGCTTGTTTGTGATAGCAAAGGGAAATCCATGATGAGATTGCTTTACAGATGCATTTAACAGGTGGTAAAGAGGCAATATGTTGCCTCCTCACTACCGGTTTTAGGCCCGTAAATGCAGCATTACCACACCCCAACAGTGCAATGCACACAGTTGCGGGCTGGTTGCAGTGCAGCCCCTTTCACCCTGAGTATACCTCCAGCTGAAGCCACAGCATGTGTACCCCCCTCAGTTGCTGCCTCTGCAGCTAAAGGAGGAGAAGTTGGGAGTGGTAAAAACAGCTCAACCTGAAATGTGAACAAGTCCTTGGTTCACAGCTGTGTGGTTGCGTGCTGTGTGTAGGGCAGCCCATTCATTTCAATGGCCTTCCCTATCCGCAGAAATGCAGTAAAAGAAGTCCCCGACCCTTTTTCTCAAATTGCGCCGCACCAAAAGCACCCTATGTTTGCCAATCTGTGGGATACCAGTAAGAGTTAATGGCACCTCTAAAGATCAGAGCATTTGTCTGTGTGTCAGGAACGAGCGTGATTTGTTACGCGACACACAGTAATGTGAATCAAGCCTTGGACAGGGGTGCCTCAAGACTGAAAATACTTTTCAAGGGTGCCCCGACTGGAAAAAGGTTGAGAAACACTGTTCTAGCTAATACTCTAATAGTGAAGAAAAATACCCTGTACTCCTGCCTATGGGGAGGACTTAACTTACATACCTTCCTTCCGCAGCTTGCCGATTGGTCATTCAGAAGCTTGAACATATACATTGGAGCAAATATAAAGGGGCTTCAGCCCTGTGTCACAAATTTGAGCTCATTCATGGCTTCTTTTTAGCCGCTGTTAGAGGATTAGCAAGAAATGTATAAGCAACAGAGGAAAGTGGCTTCACTAAAGTGATCTAGTTGCCCTGCCATCCATGAGCAAAGTACAGTTCTATTTAGAAAAAGAATATACTGTACACACACACACACACACACACACACTAAAGCTGCACAATCAATCGTTAAAAAAAAAAAAAAAAAAATCGTGATCTTAATCCAGCATTTCCACAATTCGTGTAAAAGTGCAGAGCAGTTCCCCGCTCACAGCTGTCAAAAAAAAAAGTCGGAAATGTTTATCAACATTGCTAAGCGCTGAAAGACAGAAAAAGATACATTGTATCTTCCTATTTGTCCTTCGGTTTATTAATTTACAGATCAAAAAGGGATAAACTTTAGCCTGCAAATCAAGTCAGTTTAAAAGCAACCATGTGAAGAGAAATATATTTTTTTTTTTATTAAAATTGTTCCTCTGTTTAACTTCATTAACCCTTAATTTACTCTAATCAGCCTTAACTCCTTATTCACCTCCATTTATTTTCCTGGTGATTTTTTTTTTTTTTATTATTTACTTCCATTTTATAAGAAATTAAAACCGTTATTTCCTTTGTGCATTAATATTTTTACACCTTTAACATATTTACATGTTTGTTTCATATTGAAAAAGCGCAAAATAAAAAAAAAAAAAATTGTAAAATAACTTTTTAAATGATTTGTACCATTGTGGGGAAAAAAAAAAAAAAAAACACCCCAATATAACAATGTTAATTTCTTTATTTATTACATTTCTTTAAATTTGATTGAAGCAAAGAGTATGATGTCCTATTTTATTGCCATCTTGTTTGATAACCTAATGTTCAGGGTTGCAAATCTTTAAATAAAAAAAAAAAAAAAGTTCAGAATCGTGAGCTTTAATTTTAATAAAAAAAAATTGGGACTCAGAATCGTGCAGCTCTAACACACACACACCACTATTTTTTTTTGACCACTGGCAGGTTAAGTGGATAACATTGATCACCTTTAACCAGGCAGGTCTTCTGTCAGTTTCTCTGATGATCGTGGGAGGCTGGCAGCAATCGCCGCAGCTCCTCTTGCGGCCTGCCTCCCACTCTTGCAGTGCCGCCGAGACCAGGTGCACAGAATCACGTAGATCTACGTGATTTTGTGCAGTCTAGCCGCCCTGCCGCAGTATATTTTGTGGGGCGGTCGGCAATTGGTTAAACCAAAACTAAAAGCAGAAAAGATATGAACATCACAGTTTGTGTATGGGGCAGAGTAGCTACAGAGCAGTCAGGGTGCCCATGCTGACGTGTCCACAGCCAAAAGCTAATGTGAACATAAGAAACTAACCGCAGAGCAATGGAAGGTGGTGGTGTGGTCTGATTATCTTATACATCATCTGGAAGTCCGGAAGCGTCCAAATGAGGATTATTTTTTCCTGACAATGAAATTAAAGTGATTGAAAAGTCATTTTTAAATAACAGGTTACACGTACCTGCCCTGTGAAGTCGTTTTGGCACAGAGCAGCCCTGATCCTCCTCTTCTTGGGTCCCTCTTCACTCCTCCTAGCCCCTCCCTCCTATTGAGTGCCCCCACAGCAAGCAGTTTGCTATGGGGGCACCCAAGCCGAGCTGCAGCTCTGTGCACATTCAGACATGGAGCTGCCATTTGGCCCCGCCCCCTCTGGCCCCAAATGGCACCACTGCTTTGTCTCAGCTAATCAGGAGGGAAAGTCCCAGATGGCCAAGGGACTCGTGGACATCACTGGATAGCGATGGGGCTCTAGAAGGTAAGTATTAGGGGGTGCTGGGGCGGCTGCTACACACAGAATGTTTTTAGAATGCATGAAGATAAAAAAACCTTCTAGCTAGCTTTACATCTCCTTTAATGTCTAAGTGCTTGAAGCACCTAAATGCGTTATTACAAGCATTTTTTTTTCCCCTGCCAAAACACTGCTGCCAGGAGGCGGAAAGGAGTCTAGGAGGCAAAACGCCCTGTGCGCATAAAGCCTAAAAAACACCCCAAACTGGTATTTTAATTTATAGACAACTGCTGACAGGCTATTTAAAGCGTTTGTATCCTCATGGAAAAACAAAAAAAAAAAAACAAAAAAAAAAACACAAACCTGCAGGAGAAAGGCATAATGAGCTAGTATGCATCGCATACTAGCTCATTGTGAAATACTTACCTTAGAATGAAGCCCTGACACGGTCGTCTGGACAACGCTGAGAGCACTGTCATGTTCGCAGGAGTTTCACTTTCCAGCAAGGAGCCAACAAGGAACGCTGAAGGTCCGCCAGACCTTCAGAGCGCATGCGCAGCTGACGTCAGTGGCTGCATGCAGGTTGAATATCTCCTAAACCGTGCAGGTTTAGAACATATTAATTGTACCTACAGGTAAGCCTTATTATAGGCTTACCTGTAGGTAAAAGTCAAATAGCGGAGTATACTACCGCTTTAAAGCTTTTAGTGAAATTGTTTGGACCAAGCTGGTCCAAACAAACTATTTCCTTCACCAACAGATGCTAGCGGCTGGGGGCACTTTAATCACTGTATATAGTCTCAGCTTTATACAGCAGACTAAAAGCTGGAGATCAACTTTAACACCAAGTGCAATAATGAGCTTTTTTCCTTAGCTACATTCCGGTGTTGCAATGGTCCCACTACAAATATGGAATTCTACAAGTAGGACACAGACCACCTTTTTAATGAATGCAGCAGGTGAAATGTGTCTTGGGATGCCACAGACATATACTTGGACAGTTATTAGAGCAGGGATCTTCAAACATAAGCCCTCCAGCTGTTGCAGAACTACACGTCCCATGAGACATTGTAAATCGCTGTCATTCGCAGACATGACTAGGCATGATGGGAATTGAAGTTCTTGAACAACTGGAGGGCCATAGTTTGAAGACCCCTGCATTAGAAGATGGAAGATAAATCAACTGGAACTAAAGTCATACATACTAAGAGAAATTCAAGCGGTCAGCAGTGTACAGCCCCTGGGCCTTTGGTTTTGGTCTATATTATACTGTAATCCAAATCCAATTAAAAACATTAGGAAAATCGATTTAATAAATATAAAAAGAGAACCAGATTACCTTTTTAAAGCAAAAGCTGGAAATCTGGCATAACCAATCCTCTCAAATGGAGGGAAGATTGAGAGGGAACTTTCATCAAGATGATTTAGAGTATAATTTAACCATTTTTCTGTATAGGTCTACTTTTCATCTGTGTCCTTTCACACTGCAATTCAGTGCATAACCTTCCATTCCATAAACTACAGGAAAAAGCTGGCACAACCTTCCTTCCATTCTATAAATTAGATAAAAATCAGGCATGATTCGGATGTAAACTGGTGTGAAATGAAAAGCGACGACTTTGCCAAGTTTTACAAATATACCATTAAAGTGTGATAAACAGTAGAACAAGCCTCTACTTGCAGCAAATACTGGAGGGGTAAATATTTGTATATGCTGCTTTTGTTCAATCTAAGTATATCTGGATGTAGAACAGCCATTACAAATAATCATTCAAGCTGTAAAGTAGGTCATGAAAGCTGAATGTGTGCTTGTATAACAAGGTTTACAGCAACAGAAAAATGTGCAACAAGTACAAAATGTTCAGATATTTTCAGCACTTCTTAAAAGAAAATATATATATATATTTTTTAGATTCATACTTGCGTAGGTGGATGCTGCATCTGTCCCCCAGTGCCTCCAACACTGAGAACTGGGCGATCAAACACCGCCGATTGCTCGGTTCTCACAGCTCCCGGAGCAGAGAGCTGTCTCACTGCTCTTGCCCCCTCCTCACTCACTGGAGCACTGGGCTGTGGAGGGGGTGGGAGCGGCCAGTTCAGCCTCTCAGGGAGGAGAGTGCCGGTCCAAGCATGTGGGTGTATCCCGACTACATGGTCTCGATGACGCCTGAGCCTGGACCGGATCTGTGACAGCAGACTTCAGCTCGCTCTCTGCTGAAAACGGGTCCCAGGAGTGCAAAACCAACTGCACTCTGTGATTCACAGAAGTACAGTCAAATAAAGCCTGTCAGGATTATTGAGGATTAAATAAAAAAAAATTGAATTATTAAAAGCTACATGTATATTCAGAGATAGATATATATATATATATATCTATATATATATATATATAGAACAGTGCAGCATCCATTTTGTTAGGAGTTCATGTTCTTTTACAAGAGGTCTCTTACATGGTTTCAACAGAAAATTCTGTCTACCTATGTAGTCATAAATAAGTGGTACATGGACATCTCATCAGATAAGGGTCATTTTAGCCAGACACCAACAGTTACTGGTGGCCAGTCTCGCTTGTATTCTTATCTGTATTTTAACAAAGGACAATAGTCCAGTGTATTCTATCAGACATTTAAACTATATAAGTTTTAAAGACGCATTATATCGTGTGTAAGAAAATATGAGTAATAATTATACGTATATGTGTACATATATTTAGGAATGTTATATCATATTTTGGTTTTATATTCTTGCTACAGTTTTAATCTTATTTAGAGTGAATACTAATTACCTCATTTTAGAGAAGTTTGTGTTAAGTGTTTATGGTGATCATAAATACTATATTTCAGACACTCAGTCTGAAGTGTTTGACAGAATCCAAATAATTAATGGATTTTCACTAGCCATAGGTCGAAAAGGTCATCAGATAATAGTGGTAATTAATTATTCTATACACTGAATTTAATAAGCAGTACAATAGTGCCCCCTTTGGAGATGCTACTAAATGCAGTCTCGGGGTAACTCAGTATTTTCCAATATAAATATTGTATTAAAAATATAATCTTATAAATGGCTTACCAGATCCAATAATTGCCAGGGTACATGATGGAGATATTAGATGGACATTTATGTATGTACTGAGAGTATGGACAAGTTTATATGTTGTTTTATGATTATTTTTCAATATAAAGAAATCATCATTTAGTTTTAATATCCAAAATATTGGATAATTAGTAAAGATGTTGCCAATGACATCACCAGCTTATGTATAAAATGTCCCAACCAATGGGGATAATGTTCCTCCCTCTGGGTTTAACTTATGGTAATTTTAATAGTCCTTTGTTCAATACCATATAAAAAAGGAGAACCCAGATGTGAGACATTACACTACTGACAAAACACATTACACCTACAACACACACGCTACTCACATCCATCTATATACTCATCTACACATACTCCATCTTGCTCCATCATTTATCTGAAACTTTGAGGGACGCCAAACGAAACTCCTCCCTAACTGGCCACCATTTTAAGAAGGCATCCATCTTAAGGACTCTGGTAATGACCATTTGAAGCTAGCAGCCATCTTAAGTGTGGTAAATATACCTGGCTGTTTATTTGATTTTATTCAATATTGTTTATTTCCTTCCTTATATGTTTTATATTGCATATTTAAGGGTAATAAGATTACAATCCCAGCCGTATAAACCATAGTAGATTTTTCTCTAAAAAACTGATTTTTGTTTTTATACATTTTTATTAATATCAGATTTAGCGCAATATTTGCGATTTTAGTCTGCCGTTTTGCATAGCTTATTCTCGCTCCATCTGCAGTGGAGTGACTGCGGCTGCGCAATTCACAGACAATTGTGGTCTGATTATATAGAATACTTACCTCTGGTTTATGCTATACCTGGGGGAAAAGGTAATTTTGTTTTATTTTTACTTTCATCATTGAGCTACATTTCACATTGCATTTATCGTATGAAGTTTGTATTTTATGCAAGGTTATCTTTTTGTGTCATTTTAAGTTTGATCATTTATTGTGAATACATGTCTTGTGAATAAATATTTTTATATATTCCATACTGTAGACTGTACTCCCTAAGATTGGTATATGCTTTTAAAAAGAAAATCAATTAAAAATAATTAGTTACATATTGATTTGTGGAAATAAGTTGAGATTCTCCTACCTTACAGATCTTTGCTTATTGAGGTAAATAGACACTGTTATATTCCGAGCAGTATACATATTCTGACAAGCCGGTTCCCTACTGCGCATGCGCAAAGTGTGCTGCACTTTGTGAATGGCCTGGTGGCAGGAGAAGGAGGGGGCGAACTTCTGTAGAGATAAGCAGACTTTCCCCTTTTGGGTGGAGCTCCACTTAAAGTGGTATTAAAAGGTTCAGCTTTTAAAAAAGATAAAAATATAAATGTTATAACTACCTGCCCTGTTCAGTGATTTTGCTTGATTTAGCCCGATCAGCTTGTTCTTGGGGCCGCCGATTCTCCTGGCTTGCCTCCCTTGACCAGTGCCCCCAAAAGCAAGCCGCTTGCTATGGGGGCACTACTGGTGCATGCACGCTCCCACAACTTTTTTTCTGCCAGTAAATACCTTATATAACCAATTTCCTCTTTCTTGTCTGGTAATTAGCCTAGGCTAATGACATCATTCACAGCTCTCTCTCGTGAGAGTTTTCCAGCAAACTCGAAGGCTTGTCATAGAAGAGCCTATGGGAGCTGCAATACTGGAAGGGGCTGGATGAGGGCGGAAATAACAGGAGACTGCAGAGCTCCATGTGTATTCTTCAAGAGGAGAAATGGGCAGGCAAGCAGTGTTTTGCGAGTGTGTGTGTGAGAGTGTCTATATATGTATGTGTGCCTGTGTAAATCCAGGAAGTGAACAGGCAGCAGCTTCAGCTGCCCACGGGTAAAATGGCTGCTGCCAGGACTTAGTGAAGGGAGATTTCTGCAGCATATTTGGCAAGTACAGAATCACAGTATATATAAAATAACGTGCAAAGTGGTTGGAGGGAAGCTTCAGAGTGGCAGATATGTTTTTATAACAAATTATGTGAGCAGACTACAGTTCCTCTTTAAGCTCACCTGGTAATACTGCAAACACTTTCTGTCCCTACATACACTCATTCCACTGTATCTGGGAAGGAAGTGGTGGTTGTTACCCAGGCTGGATTACAAACATGTCTGCCTTTGCTCTCCATCACATGGTGGGTTGAAGGGAGTAGTAGTTTTACAAAAAAGGATAGGTTTAACAGGTTTTGTATTCTTTTCAGCTCCGTGACAAAGACACTGCATTTCTGGCAAGATCAATAGGCATTTTCTCTGGGAGCTGAAAATGTGGTTGTATTTTTTTTTTTTTTTTTTCGGGCTAAGTACTGGTTAAACTGCATTACATAATATTTTTGCTCTTGGGTATCTTTCTGTTACAAAGTGAAACTCACCAGCTTATTTAGGCTACATGTAGATTAACCCATGTGCATCACATCCCAGTGTTTTTGGGCACCCAGCAGTAGTGTGCAGCCCTGCTGCCAGAAGCCTGTCAAAATTTAAAAAGGAACTCCAGGTTTTCCTCCAAAAAAAAAAGAAAAAAAAAAAAAGAAAAATCCGGCACTGTATGTGAGTGAATCCCAGCCACACTGTCCGTTTGTGAATAACTTACCTCCTTTAGCTGTATACAGCAGGTTTCTGTGATGAATTTTAAAGTTCTGACTTCCTGTTTCCTTCTTTCCATTCCTGATACTACATGTCCCATGATTCTTTGTAGTTTCAGGGTGGGCTATGGGAGTCACTTTCACCAGTTCTGGGAGTTGATGTGGGTGGGTCCTAGGGTTACTGTGGGTGTTTTTCTGGGCCTTCATGTGGCTTGTGAAAGGTGTAAATATGTGTCATATCTCCTCCTGTGTCATTCCCGTCTTGCAGCATGCCAAAGAATAATGGCTTACTGCAAGGGCTATGGGGGGTTATTATGAAAGGGTTTCCTTCATATGCAAATTAATCACTTCACAGAGAACAGAGCTCTGGGAGGGCAGGATCTGAGGGGCCAGACTCTCCCCGTTCAGACTGGTCGGCATATTTAACTGGGCAGGATTGAATTCTAATTGTGATCCATTCAATCCTGTCCAGCAGCACGGCTAGCTTTTAGAGTGTATGAACATGCTTCCTTCTTGAATAATGCTGTGATCTGTGAGGGGGGACTTGGGAGGTTTGGACTCTTCCTGTAGGTGCGATTGTGCGGGACTGAATGCCAATTAGAATGTATTCAATCCCACCCACCAGAGCTGTGAAGAAAGTTGCATCGTTGGAGTCCCTGAAAGAATATAGTATAGAGGAGCGTTATAGACTTTGGTTGAAAAAAGGTGTACATCTGCATTGATTAAAACAGATAGCCAAATTATATGAGCATCCTCTTATAATAAGTGAATTCATAAGTGCTTAAAAACGTATTAAAGAAAATCTCTCATATCAAAAACATTCATATGGCAACACCTTATAAACTTAATGGCATAAAACAAATCCAAAATGCATTAAGTATAAATTGTTGAGGTTATATGAATAGCTTTTTGATGATGGATTTCCTAGAATATGTTTAAAGTGGAGTTCCACCCATTTTTAATAAGTTGGATTACATAGATGTATGTAATCCCCTTTAAACGACTTTTACCAATGGAAACGTTTTCTTTTTGCTAGTAAATACCTTATTTTCTGCTTTATTCATCCTCTCCTCACTTCCGGGTCTGGTCGGCAATTACGTCATTCGGCGATTCGCAGGGTGTGCTGGGATGTATCTCAGGGCATGAAATCTCGCATTATTACACAGGAGATGAGCTGTACTGCGTGCTCTGCCCCGCCTCCTCTCAGTGAGCTCAGTGAGGATATAATGCTTTCAGTCCTTGCTCACAGAGGAGGCGGGGCGCAGCAGAGCATGGCCTCAATACAATACATACAGTACAGCTCACTGAGAGGAGGCGGGGCGGAGGCGGGGCAGATCATGCAGTACAGCTCATCTCCTGTGTAATAATGCAAGATTTCATGCTCTGAGATACATCCCAGCACACCCTGGGAATCGCAGAAAGACGTAATCGCCGACCTGACCCCGGAAGTGAGGAGAGGATGAATAAAGCAGAAAATAAAAGGTATTTACTAGCAAAAAAAAAAGTTTCCATTGGCAAAAGTCGTTTTAATGGGACTACATACATCTAAAGTTACTAAAATGGGTGGAACTACACTTCAAGTATGAAAAATGTTCACTTATTAGCAGAGGATGGTCATATAATTAGGAAATCTGTTTTAAGCAGTGTAGATATACACTTTTTTTTCAATTAGCACTTATTGTGTTAACACAATTTGTATTTGCAGCAGCTTAGAGGTCAATTTAAATTAGGTCACTTATTTTATTTATCACTTTGGCAGTGCACATCATCTCCCATTATAGACTCCGGTCACTGCAGGAATTGGCTGTGGAAGGGACAGAGCCTATCAGCAGAATATACAGGGTCACATGATACAAAGCCACAACTAAACCCAGAATATCAGGGGATCTGCAGACATCAGGGCAAAATGGTACAGAGGTATGATCTAGGATTGATCAGTCCATTCAGTTCTAGTGAAAAGAAAGTTGGAGTTCAGCTTTCAGTATGCAGTCAGGAGAATGCCCGGCACACAGGGATTGTGCATTTCAGGTATGCATTTCAGGTATACGGCCCTAATCGGTACCAGTCGGTACAGCATGGCTAGACTTTGCATCACGGCTCCTGCTGTTTTTCAGGCACATGACACACGGGCCTTACACAGCACTATACAGAAAACCACAGACAACAAAACTAAGCAAAAACAGACTAAACAAGAAGAAACTCAGCTGTTTCCTCAATTTTTGCAAACCACTTTGCATGTGTAAAATTGACCCGTGTGCTTTCATGCACAACATAACACAGGTGGCTCTAGAATATTCAGTGTCCCGGACATCTATCAGTATCTCACTAAAGTGAGTACACCCCTCACATTTTTGTAAATATATTATATCTTTTCATGTGACAACACTGAAGAAATTACACTTTGCTACAAAGTAAAGTAGTGAGTATAAAGCTTGTACAACAGTGTAAATTTGCTGTCCCCTCAAAATAACTCCATGCAGCCATTAATGTGTAAACCGCTGGCAACAAAAGTGAGTACACCCCTAAGTGAAAATGTCCAAATTGGGCCCAATCAGCCATTTTTCCTCCCCGTTGTCATGTGACTCGTTATTGTTACTAGGTCTCAGGTGTGAATGGGGAGCAGGTGTGTTAAATTTGGTGTTATCGCTCTCACTCTCTCATACTGGTCACTGGAAGTTCAACATGGCACCTCATGGCAAAGAAAGCCCACAAACAGTATGCTGAAGACAAGTAGACTAAGGACATGGATTAAAGGAACAACGTGGTCCTGTGGTCTGATGAGACCAAGATAAACTTATTTGGTTCAGATGGTGTCAGGCGTGTGTGGCAGCAACCAGGTAAGGAGTACAAAGACAAGTGTGTCCTGCCTACAGTGAAGCATGGTGGTGGGAGTGTCATGGTCTGGGGCTGCATGAGTGCTGCCGGCACTGGGGAGCTACAGTTCATTGAGGGAACCATGAATGCCAACATGTACTGTGACATACTATACTAAAGCAGCGCATGATCCCCTCCCTTCAGAGACTGGGCCGCAGGGCAGTATTCAAGCATGATAATGACCCCAAACACACCTCCAAGACGACCACTGCCTTGCTAAAGAAGCTGAGGGTAAAAAGGTAATGGACTGGCCAACCATGTCTCCAGACCTAAACCCTGTTGAGCATTTGTGGGGCATCCTCAAAACGGAAAATATAGGAGCGCAAGGCCTCTAACATCCACCAGCTCCGTGATGTCGTCATGGCGCAGTGGAAGAGGACTCCAGTAGCAACCTGTGAAACTCTGGTGAACTTCATGCCCAAGAGGGTTAAGGCAATGCTGGAAAATAATGGCGGCCACACAAAATCTTTAGACGTTGGGCCCAATTTTGACATTTTCACTTAAAGGTGTACTCACTTTTGTTGCCAGCGGTTTAGACTAATGGCTGTGTTGAGTTATTTTGAGGGGACAGCAAATTTACACTTATACAAACTGTACACTCACTACTTTGCGCAAACCGACGTAGGTCTACATTGGTTGCCCGCAGGAAGCTAAGGGGCAAGCGCGCGCCCCCACTCGACAGCAGAGAAGCCGATGCACGGGTCAAGCGGCTCAGATTGCCGCCTGACACCCGCGATCGCTCCCTGCTGTGGGAGAAGGTCGGTTGTTGTAAACACAGCTGACTGCACTTCTACCTGAAATGATCACAGAGCTCATGTGATCCTTCTACAGGGAGTGCAGAATTATTAGGCAAATGAGTATTTTTGAGGATAAATTTTATTATTGAACCACCATGTTCTCAATGAACCCAAAAAACTCATTAATATCAAAGCTGACTATTTTTGGAAGTAGTTTTTAGTTTTAGCTATTTTAGGGGGATATCTGTGTTTGCAGATGACTATTACTGTGCATAATTATTAGGCAACTTAACAAAAATCAAATATACAGTATACCCATTTCAATTATTTATTTTTACCAGTGAAACCAATATAACATCTCAATATTCACAAATATACATTTCGGACATTCAAAAACAAAACAAAAACAAATCAGTGACCAATATAGCCACCTTTCTTTGCAAGGACACTCAAAAGCCTGCCATCCATGGATTCTGTCAGTGTTTTGATCTGTTCACCATCAACATTGCATGCAGCAGCAACCACAGCCTCCCAGACACTGTTCAGAGAGGTGTACTGTTTTCCCTCCTTGTAAATCTCACATTTGATGATGGACCACAGGTTCTCAATGGGGTTCAGATCAGGTGAACAAGGAGGCCATGTCATTAGCTTTTCTTCTTTTATACCCTTTCTTGCCAGCCACGCTGTGGAGTACTTGGACGCGTGTGATGGAGCATTGTCCTGCATGAAAATCATGTTTTTCTTGAAGGATGCAGACTTCTTCCTGTACCATTGCTTGAAGAAGGTGTCTTCCAGAAAATGGCAGTAGGACTGGGAGTTGAGCTTGACTCCATCCTCAACCCGAAAAGGCCCCACAAGCTCATCTTTGATGATACCAGCCCAAACCAGTACTCCACCTCGCTGGCGTCTGAGTCAGACTGGCGCTCTCTGCCCTTTACCAATCCAGCCACGGGCCCATCCATCTGGCCCATCAAGACTCACTCATTTCATCAGTCCATAAAACCTTTGAAAAATCAGTCTTGAGATATTTCTTGGCGTTTCGGCTTGTGTCTTGTTCAGTGGTGGTCGTCTTTCAGCCTTTCTTACCTTGGCCATGTCTCCGAGTATTGCACACCTTGTGCTTTTGGGCACTCCGGTGATGTTGCAGCTCTGAAATATGGCCAAACTGGTGGCAAGTGGCATCTTGGCAGCTGCACGCTTGACTTTTCTCAGTTCATGGGCTGTTATTTTGCGCCTTGGTTTTTCCACACGCTTCTTGCGACCCTGTTGAATATTTTGAATGAAATGCTTGATTGTTCGATGATCATGTTTCAGAAGCTTTGCAATTGTAAGAGTGCTGCATCCCTCTGCAAGATATCTCACTATTTTTGACTTTTCTGAGCCTGTCAAGTCCTTCTTTTGACCCATTTTGCCCAAGGAAAGGAAATTGCCTAATAATTATGCACACCTGATATAGGGTGTTGATGTCATTAGACCACACCCCTTCTCATTACAGAGATGCACATCACCTAATATACTTAATTGGTAGTAGGCTTTCGAGCCTATACAGCTTGGAGTAAGACAACATGCATAAAGAGGATGATGTGGTCAAAATACTCATTTGCCTAATAATTCTGCACTCCCTGTATATAGGATCACATGTCTCTATAGTCAGTTCCCAAGCCACGCCCCCCCGTTAGAATCGCTCCCCTAGGCTCACATTTAAACCATTGATCACCCATAGGGTTAACCCCTTCCCTGCCAGTGTCATATTTTAAGCACTGATTACTGTAGTAATGTCACTGGTACCCCCAAAAAGTGTCAAAAAGGTCAGTTAAGGGTCCGATCAGTCCGCCGCCATGTCGCAAAAAAAAAAAAAAAAAAAGAAGAAACACCACACAAAAATTACAAATCTTTCCCGTATTTTTAGTAGATGCGATAACTTTTGCGCAAGCCAAATCAAAATACGCTTATTGCAATTTTTTTTTACCAAAAATATGCAGCAGAAAACAAAATTGGCCTAAAAGGTTATAAAATTTTGATTTCCACTTTTTTTTTTTTTGAGAATGTTATATAGCAGATTGTGAAAAAAATTATTTTTCCAAAATTGTCGCTCTGTTTATAGTGTTAAAAAAAAAAATGCAGTGCCGAATCACAAAATAGGGTCTGGTCATTAAGGGGGCAAATCCTTCCGGTCTTAAAGTGGTTAATGTAGAATTTAGGAAGCAGCCAATTCAATCTATTTGGCCAATAGGCAGCTTTTAGGCACATAAATAGAAAAACTGATCCTGTGTTCCACATAGAAAGTTACAAGAACCCTGGAATCCTGGCAACATCCACAATATTTTTGGTGCTTGCAGAAAATGTTCCTAGCATTAAAAATGAAAACTAATGCAGCCGCCACATCTAAAAAAAGATGGGTAAACAGCAAAATACTCCGATCAGTCATAACATTAGGACCACTCACCATGACTCATTGAAGCATGGACTCCACTGAAACTCTAAAAAAGGTATACTGTGGTATCTAGCACCAAGCTGTCAGTAGCTGATCCTTTATGTTTAGTAGTAAGGTGGGGACTCCATGGATCAGACTTGTTCCTCCAGCACATCCACAGATGCTGGATTGGATTGATAACGGGAAAATCTGGAGGCCAAGTCAACACCTTAAACTTTGGTTTGAGGAATGCAACAATTTCTTGAATATGTCAGGCCACCACCTTCCATTGCTCTGTGGTCCAGTTCTGATGCTCACGTGCCAGTTTAAAGCGTTTTCGGCTGTGGGCACTCCGACAAGCCGCACATGTGCAACCATAGGAAGTGGCTTCCTATGGTGGCATAAGAAGGAGAAGTAGCCGAGAGTAATTTTACAAATCAATCACTTTAAAGGTTGCCATTCATAAAACACACAATGTTGGGCCTTGTAGTTTTGTGAATACCTTGGCCTTAGTCTTGGGCAACTAATGCGGTTATGAGAACTGTACCATTCTGCTAGTACAAAAACTAACAAGGCAAGCATGACATGTATTAGACCTGATTTCTACTGCAAAATGCTGGACTGTTGCATGTGAAATATTACATACATGCTTGAAGACCTTAAGCGGTTCTGTAATCCTGGCATGATGGGGGTGAAGAAGCAGCAACACTCTTCCACAATACTCCATTGTCATAATGTGCAACTAGGGCTGAAACAACTAATCGATTAATCGGCAACTAATTGTGGATTATGAAAATGGTTGTCAACTATTTTCGTAATCGATTAATCGGTCAGCCGATTAGTTGTCCTGCATACAGAATGCATTATTTGTTCACATATCAGAAAATACAGTGCAACGCACATACAGCTTAGTACACCACGCATACATGTATGCAGATGGTAAAGAACTTGTGACTGTGTGAGGAGCAATGCCTCATGGGAAATTTAGTCCTGGGCAAGAGAAGGAACCTACTGATTCTAAAGGCAGAGGTTTTTTTAACCTTGCTATAGGGACAATACAGTACTATACTTTGCTGCTTCCTTTAGGGGCACTTTAAAGACAGGAGGGGCCAGAAGTGCCGGGGGGGGGGGGGGGAGGGAGGATAATCAGTGCTGCTCTGTGCAAAATCATTACACAGAGAGGGAAAGTATGGCAAGATTGTAAAAAACTTTGGTGTAACCCAAACAAAGAAGCTGTGCAAACGGTGATATCTGACAATAAATGACACAATCAACAAAATATGTGCATAGAAAATTAGTGTAAAACAGTTTTTTTGGGAATTGCTTCCACAGTGCAAGCTGCAATAAAAACGCATAGATAAACGGAAAAAAAAAAACTGCGCTCAACACTCAGACACACAAGAAAGTGCTTGTGTGCATATAACCTGATATTAACCATATAAAAGGTATTATTCCAAGTAAAACAAATGTGTGATAAATAAATGTCCTTTCAAATAGGTGAGTATAAGTGTTAGTCCTTAAAGTGCTCAGTGCAAAAGGATCTCTCAGCAGAACCGAATGTACTTCAACTTGATGTGAGGGACCTCCACCCTTAAAAATCCACCCAGTGCTCAGATTAGGTACTCCTTACGAGAGCTAGTTGACCCCTTAGTTATAGGGGGTCTCATACAGCATTGATCTCCACACAGATCTCCAGGCTATCCTTGTGATATCCTCATTGTTGGTCAGGCTCAGCTAGCATAGGAGACTCCGGGGTCAATGGTACCGTCTTTGTCATGCAGTTCCTGTAGTGAGGCGGCAGCCACCCCGTGCCTCTCCCGGCTGCTGGATAGCCTGGAGATCTGGGAGGCTTCTGTAGATCTGAAGGCACCAATGGAGCCCGCACTGTCAGACACCTTGAAGAAAAAAAAAGTACGCACCAGGGAGTGTGGGCCAAAAGGTCGTTGGCAAAGGTTGTTACCAAAGGGTAACGCCACAAACTGATAATGCTCCTCTCCCACAGCAAAGTGGAGAAAACGCTGGTGACTGGCACATATTGGAATGTGAAGATAGGCATCCTTGATGTCGATAGAGGCTATGAAATGCAACCACCGTTCGAATGGACTCTAGTCTGATTTTCTGTATACGCACAAAGTTTAGCGCCTTGAGGTCCAGGATTGGACAGGCTTTGCCCTCCTTCCTGAGGACTAGAGATGCAGCGAAACGAAAATTCTGGGCCGAAACAAACCGAAAATTCAGGAAGCCCTTGGCCGAAAATGACTTTTTTCCCCAAAATGATTTTAAAATATTTTTTTTCTAGTACATTGGGGAATAAGAGATATTGGAGAAAATAAGGGGATGCCTGGGATGCTAGAGAGGCACTAGTCTTAGCAGTACCAGAAAACAAAAATTCTGTCTGGAAGAGAAAGATAAGGAACAGGGAGAGAATACAGAGACAGTGTCTATGTATTCTCTCCCTGTTCCCTATCTTTCTCTTCCAGACAGAATCTTTGTTTTATGGCACTGCTGAGACTAGTGCCTCTCTAGCATCCCAGGCATCCCCTTATTTTCTCCAATATCTCTCTTTTGTTCCCAACTCTTCTTTAATAGACAGCACTCTGAGGGCAAGAAAATAATAAAAAGTTAACAGAGTTACAGATATAAGTGACTGCTAGAGGAAGAGAGCAAACTCCTTGTGGCATACATCAGATCCTTTAGTGACAGTTATCTGCTGGCACTCACTTACAGTAAAGAACGTCTGCGGTCGTGTCCGGAGCTAAGCAGCATGGCTTTGAGCCCTTGTCAGTCGACCCGGAGGAACAAAATTCTTTTAAGCCGAGAAGGAAGGTCCCCATCTACAACTAGTTTCCTTGCCCTTAGTAGCCTGCGGAAGAAATTTACTTTTTCTCTCCCCTCCCCCGTGAGACCTTTAATGATGTCATCCAGGGTAGCTCCAAACAGGTGATCTCCTTGAAAGGGAAGATCAGTCAAGGCTTTTTTAACGTTTGGTCTGCAGACCAGCATTCGGGCCAATAGACACGCCAAAGGACCACCGTCAAAACAGAGAGGAGCCATCAGAGGTGCTGTATCCTAAAAAGGCGTCCGATAAACTGCAGCCCCTGGACCGCCAGCTCAGCAAAGGCAGGGGGGAGCTGTTCTCCCTCCAGGTCATGGCGTAGGAGATTAACCCACTCAGTCAGAGCTTGCGACACCAGGGCAATGGTACCAGCCTCATTGTAGAACCAGCTAAGGTGTACATAGTGCGGGCCACAGCCTAGCCTTCCGGTCAGCCGGGTCCTTAAAGGCCAGGGACTCATCAACCGGAATCATGGTTGCCTTGTTTTAATCTGGAAACCGGAGGGTCCATTCTTAAGAAGGGACTCCTCGAAGTGGGCAACTCCTAGTAAAGCGCTTAGAACCCCACAGGGACGCTTTGGTCGTCCCGACTTTAGCAGCAATTCTGTCAAAATAAGCAAGGAAAGGAAACGCCTTTGCCGCTCTGGATAGCTTATGAGTGCCAAAGGGTACCTTCGCCTCCATCGCAGCTTTAGCTGCGTCCTCCATTTTCAGGGTCCCACGCACAGATAAAATCAGTGCATCCACCAGCGCCTTTTTATGCGCAGTAGCAGACATTGAGGAATGCATGCAGGAAGGAGGGGAAGTCGGGGGTCTGACTGTCCCAAGGAGAGGCCCACATCCACCCCAAAACCCACCACGGGCAGGGGGGGTGGCAGCTACTCACCATACCAGGAACCAGGTGGGCACCGCTCCAGACAGATCTTCCTCTCCATCGAAGTGGGGTCGGCCAGGAGGAACGCTGAGACTCAGGCCAAGGCGCGGTCTTATGCCACCTCGCGAGACGTTTAACTCGCAGGGCCAGCCCCGTCCAGTCAGGCTATGTCACGGCCAACCTAGTGCAGGGCTGAGGCTTGCATGCGCTCGCTGGCCAGACTGGGATGACCACTAGATCATCGAGCCCGTCACCCAGTCCGACAGCTGATAGTAGATCTCACAGGAAAAATCCAGGAGGAAAACATTTTCTTTCTAAAACTTTTTGCAAGGACCAAAGATCCCAGCAAGGAACTAGGAAGGGAAAAAAAAAAAAAAAAAACCACACTAGTGACTATAGCAGGGAGAGGGAGTATACCCCATGGCACTGCCCATGGGTGTAGCAAGAAGTTTTTCCTGCCTGGAGTCCTACTCCTGTAGGGGGCAGTATAACCCAATGGTCAAGAATGACAGGAACTGTGTCCGTCAATGAACGAAAAAGAAAGTGGTTTACTGAATACCTTGGGAGGGAAGTGCATGATAACCCCACCCCACCCACCATACTCTTAGGAGGGCAGACGACAGACATTGAGTTTGATTTTCAAATTATTATTGAGCTAATTAGGGTGTAAAACTATCACTGAAGACTACGGGGAGGCTGGAACATTTAGATGAGGACCCCTCAAGACTGTAGTACTTTAACCTCTGGTGAACCACATGTGTTTGCCAGCAGGGCAGGTGGGCCTTTAATAACCATATGCTGTACAAATGCACCCATGGGGACTGACGGCTCTCAGTCTGTTTATGATCAGGGATGGACTCCTGATGTGTACATAATAAGACATACAACGGATGGGCAAACTATTACAGAATTTAGGAGGCAGCAAATTCAATCTATTTGGCCAATAGGCAGCTTTTAGGCACAAATAGAATAACTGATTCTGTGTACTGATTCTGTGTACCACATAGGAAGTTACAAGGACACTGGAATCCTGGCAAGATCCACAATATTTCTGTGCTTGCAAAAATTTTTTCCTAGTATTAAAAATAATGCAGTCACCACATCTAAAAAGACGGGTAAAAAGGTAAAATACACCGATCAGCCATAACATTAGGACCACTCACCATGACCCACTGAAGCATGGACTCCACTAAAACTCTAAAAAGGTATACTGTGGCATCTAGCACCAAGCGGTGCGCCCCAGAACCAGTGCACAAAAATCACATACAGGTACATGATTTCGAGCAGGAGGGCTGCCCAGCCGCAGTATATCTTCGTGGGCGGTCCATAACCGGCTAGAGGTGATGGTCTGGATAGGGACCACAGTTGTAGTGGTCTGTGGAATAAACTGGTAAACATTGAAAATCATTGCTGTGTTGCTGTTTATTTATTTTTTTTGTAAGTACCAGCGTAAATTAGGTCTAACATTTTTAAATTCGGTTTTAGTTATGGCACACTTTACTGTTCTACACAGGACAGATAAAAGCATTGTAATTAGGTTTGCCCTGATTTTGTCATTTGCTACACTTTTAGGTTACAATGTAAAACTAGTTCTCTTTAACCGGTATAACAAAGTCCTTGAGTGCTCTGGCAACTAATAAAACTAATAAAGGAAAGCTGGCACAAAAACAAACTACACTTTCAACAAACAGAAGATTATGTAGTCACCCTCGAGGCACAGAAAATCATCAGACCTCCAGCTGTGTTTCTTCCTTCCCAATTACACTTCTCTAGCCTGATGATCACCCATTTCTGGGCTAATGACGAATCCCATCTCATATTTCTCTGAAAACTGAAATGTGTCAATTGCCTTGTTAAAAAAAAAAAAAAAAAAAAAAAAAAAAAAAAAAAGGTGACAGAAGATCAATTAAACACGGAGTATCCACCCGCTATCTTGACGCAGTCAACCTTAATGGTGGCCATACACACTGCAATTCTTTTTTTATCCAATCCATTTAATCAAAACAATGAAGCAGCCATAACTTCCCTCCTGATCAGTTTTCAATTAGATTCAAACTAAGCGGAAAGGCCAGAGTAGAAAACTATCAATCGTTTTACATTGATTGGGATAATTACTCATGAATGCGATCATATTTTAATTGATCCACTTCTAAAATTACATGATGGAGACTGATGCACTCAACTTATGATTTACATTAAAGTGGTTGTAAACCTCAGACATGAAATATGAACAAAGCATATCCCTCTGTAGTGTGTACTTGTCTTAACCCAGAGCACTAAGGCCCCATTTACACTTGTGCGACTTATGTGACTTTGGACCCTAAAGTCCTACCCCGTGTTTCCAGATAACCATATCTGTGCCCGAGCATGCAGCACGGAATTTTAGGAAAGAAGGAGGAAGGGGGTGAAACCGGTGTATTGTTGTGTACCTGTGTAATGTTGAGTACTGTGGCATAACATAATAGTGTTGTGTACTGCTGAGAAATTGTGTGCGACTGAGTAAAGCCCCATACACACACGCAGATCGTCGTCATACAAACGTCAGCGGACGAAAGATCTGCCGATTGTATGCGTGTTAGTATGGTGCCTCCGACAGCTGTCTGCACACAATCCGCGGACAAGAGTCTTTCTTGCAAACATGAAAATTTTTGTCTGCGGACACCAGAACGGACAATTGTTTGCCTGTCAGTACAGAAATCAGCCGACAGACCGCAGATTTGCAAGACTGGGCATGCTCAGAAAATAAAAAACACAGGGAAAGTTAACCATTACATGACATCACTTCTGCAGTCAGCTGAAGTCTGCGGACAAAATTCTTGTGCTGTCCTTGTGCTGTCTTTGCACTTTTCAACAGACACCGACATCCCGGGGAGAAAAGACGAACATTTGTATGACGACGATCTGCGTGTGTGTATGGGGCTTAACTGTGGGCTGAAAAATTAGAGTCAGCAAGCTAGTTAACAGTTAAAAATCAGACAGTTAAAATTCCCAATCCCCATTAGATTAGTGGGTAGAGGGAAAGTGTCAAGAAGGCTGGTCCTGGGTTGGAACATCCCAATAAATACATCCTGTTGCGTGATGTTGGAGAAACCAGTCAGGGACCAGCATTGCTGGAGCAGAGCAACACCCCTAGCTGCCAGGGGGAAGAACTCCAGTGAGGGCGGGAGCGAGGCGAAGGGTAAGGAAAGATTCTGGTGGTAGGGGAACTCTATTAGTAGGACAGAAAGGACATTCTGTCACAAAGACCGTAAGCACCGAACAGTATGAGGTTTACTGGGAACTCAGGTTCAGCTCATCGCGGATCTGGAGGACAGATTATTGGGTGGGGCTGGGGAGGACCCAGCTGTCATGGCACAAGTGGGTACCAATGACAAAGTTAGAGGCAGGTGGAGAGTCCTAAAAAACGGTTTCAGGGACTTAGGAGCTAAAGTGAGGAGCAAGACCTCCAAGGTAGTATTCTTGGAAATACTACCTATACCTCAAGCCACGACAGAGGCATCGGGGGATTAGGGAAACTAACAAGTGGCTGAGGAACTGGTGTAGAGAGGAGTTTGAGTTCCTGGAGAACTGAGCAGAATTTTCAATCGGTTACCAGCTTTTTAGAAGGGACAGATTGCACCTAAATGGGGGAGGGTGCAGCCCTACTGGGGGAGAAGATGGCCGAAAAGTTAGAGGAGCTTTTAAACTAGGCGATTGGGGGGGGGGGGGGGTCCAGATATAGAGCTAGCCATCAGGAGACAAGGTTCAGCAGGCAAATATTGAGGGCATTAGGAGGTAGGGTGACCAGAGATTCAAGTCCAAAAGGTAGGCAAGTTGACAAATCCAAAATGCAGCCTCATAATATCTAACAAGGCGACCAGACAAAAATTACGAGGTTTGTATACTAATGCTAGAAGTTTGGCTAACAAGAAGGGAGAACTGGAGCTGCTAATGCATGAGGATTTCGATTTTGTGGGAATTTCAGAAACTTGGTTTGACAGCTCTCAATGTTGGCTGGCAACCATTCAGGGGTATTCCCTTTATAGCAGAGATAGGGAGGGTAAAAAAAGGGGGAGGGGTATGCCTATATATCAAGAACGATGTGCAAGTGAATATGAGGGACCCTATCACTAATGGAGCTAGGGAGGAGGTGGAATCCCTATGGGTATAGCTTCAAAGGGAAGATACTAAAAGGTAAAAGTAATATTGGACATATGCTATAGACCACCTATCCAAAAGGAGGGGGGGGGGAAGCGGACCTCCTAGCACAGCTTAGAATGGCAGCAAGGATGGGAAATGTCATTATAATGGGGGATTTTACTTATTCAGATATAGACTGGGCAAAAGAAACCACACATTCGTCAAATGCCTCATACACACGCACCGATTGTTGGCCGACCGATCGGCCGTCTTTTGTCCAGTGTTGTGTTGGTTGAAATGTGCTCTAGACTGCACACGAATTTTGTCGGCCAACAACAACCAACTGCAGAAGTAATGTCATGTGCTGGTTTACTTTTTGTGTGTTTTTTCTTCTCTGAGCATGCCCAGTCTTGCTCATCACATTTTTGTCTGCCGAAATCTGTACTGACTGACGAACAATTGGCCGTTCTGGTGACGGCCAACAAAAATTATAGCATGCACACCAGATTTTATTTGGCCGAAAAGTCGCAGTTGGTTGTCGGAAGCATCATACTAACAAGCCGACAATCGGCCGATTGGACGTTGGCCGAAAATTCACGGCCAACAATCGTTGCGTGTGTACGAGGCATAAGGCTCGCCATTTCCTAAATGTTTAGCAGTACAATTTCATGGGTCAGATGGTGAACGCACAAACAAGAAAATGCGTTACTAGACTAAATGTATTACTAAAGGGGCAACTTAGGAAACAGTGACCACGGGTCAATTAGTTTCAGCATAAATCACAGAAATAGGAAAAATAAGGGTAACACAAAGACACTGAACTTCAAAAGGGCCAACTTCCCTAAACTTCACTCTATGCTAGATGATATTTAATGGGATAGAATCCTGGGAACAAAAAACACTGAGAAAAAAGGAGTGCTTTAATACTTAAGGGTATTGGCCAGTGCATTCCGATAGGGAATACGCATAAGAGCTAAAAATAAACCCTGGGTGGCTAAACTCTAAATGTAAAAATGCATATAAATATAAAAATAAAAGAAAAAGGCCTTCAAGAAATACAAAGCCGAGGGGGTCATTAGCAGCATTCCAGAATTACAAAGAATGCAATCAGAAATGTAAGAGCACAAACAAGGCGGCTAAGACAGAACACGAAAGCGGAGTACGAAAACGTACATAGCGGAGGAGAGTTAAAAAAAAAAAAAAAAAAACCCCCAAGAAATTCTTTAAGTATATAAATATTAAGAAAGTGAGGCTAGCAAAAGAAATGGGGGGGGGGGGGGGGGGGGGAATACAGTAACCTAGACTGTAATGTTAAAGTTAATAAAACCAACAGTTGCAGCGGCTGGGAGCGCTATACAAGCATTATGTAGCTATAAACCATATACAGCGCTTGTTTGTATCAGCGCTGGTATGATGTGCAGTATAGAAAATAGACATCCTACATTTTTCCTTAATCCGCTGGATGGTACTGCAGTGTGGAGACATGAATGAAGCCTCATTATATATAACTGAAGCCAAAGGTTTTTAGTTGTTTTGTATAGAGTGGAGTAGGATTAGAAGATCCGTCAGGTTTTTATTGCTGTCTGTGTCCCTATTAGGGAGACCCATCCTCTAGAATTGTTCTGTTTACCATTATTACCAAAAGTAAAAGAAATGACCACCAGAACAGGAATAAAAGGGAAACCAGTTCTGGTCAGTGGTGTATTTAGGTTTTGTGCTGCCCTAGGCCTGACTAAACTTGGGCAACCCCTAATTAAAATATGACCCACCCCTTCCTGTAAAGGCCACACCCATTCCTGTTTATGACCCGCCCTGTCATCTGTAAACCACAGACCACAACCACAGTCTATCAGTGCCCATCAGCGGGGCCACCAGTGCAGCCCATCAGCACCCCCTCATTAGTGCAGCCCCTTCATCAGTGGGGATCAGTTCAGCCTCATGGATTAGTAAGATTACTCCTTTCTTTTAAGAGATTTAGACTTGTGTTTGCTGCCACTGATTGTAATCATAGGATTATTTCACTTATTTGTATAATGACTAGGAAGTCCAGAGTCATTATACAAATAAGTGAAATAATCAGTGGCAAACACAAGTCCACATATCCTAAAAGAAAGGAGTAATCTTACTAATCCAGTGACATATTGTGATAGCACATATAGAGGTGAGCAGGTCCAAAATATTATTGCCATCATATAAAAGTCTTAATTGTATATGATGCAATTCAGTATGCTCGCTCAAGGACAAGGATGTTTAAAGAAATTAAATTTTATTATTGACATGATGCCTGCCATACCTGGGGGCGGAGGAGGGTAGGAGGAGAATAGTCCACACTTCTTCGCATTGGGGGCCGTCGTGCCAGTTGTATCAAGTGTGGTCGGCGGCCTGCCCGAATGTCCTCACCGGCTGGCATCATTATACCGGCAGGTAGCAGTGTGACTGCTTTATGGGGGTGCCAGACTGACTTGGCTCCTGGACCCTGCCCTCAGGCCCAATTAACCCCAGAAGACTGGCACTATACAAAAAAAAAAAAAAAAAAAAAAAGTGTAGCGCAAGCTGGCGGGGAACCTTTTCGTGCAGGAGCCAGGAGGAGGCTGTTTTTTTTTCGTGCGGGTTGCAGCTTTTTTGCTGCCTCATGCAAAGTGCCCCCCTAGGCCTGGGCCTTGTCGGCCTAGGCCAAGATATAGCACTGGTTCTGGTGACAACCAGGCATTTCCCCTCACTTTCTGTTTAGGCTATGGGACAGGAAATTTCTCCCCAAAGGGACACAGATGGCAAAAAAGTGCCCACTAGCAGGGGACCGCTTTTCACAGCGCAGTTAAGCGGCTGCTGTCAGGTTTTTAGGAGGCGGCCCGACTACTTGAATGGTACGCATTAAATTTGTTGCAGCCATGATGACACAAAGCAATGCGACCCCAGCATGTGAACAGAGCCCTCAGGCTGTATTGTAGACTTAAGGTGGATGGTAAATCTGTGGTTTAACCACCTGTTTTTAACACCCGTGTGAAAGAAGTCTTAAGGCTCATTTACACTGGTGTTGCCTGCAGTAGATGGCTTTTTAGAGGGTTTCTGACAGGTGGTGAGGTGTTAGGTCACCTAACCACATTTTAACACCCCCCCCCCCCAAAAAAAAACAAAACAAAACCCTAAAACACCTTGAAGCTAACTGCAATTCTCTACTGTTACCACAGCACGCGTACGCCTGTCTGCTGCCTTTGCAGGGTAAACTTATTGTAAAGCTGTGTGTATTGGCATGGTATACATACAAATGGTATTGCACAGAGTGGCTCTTTACCTCCTCTTCTGGAGTCCTCTGCTAGTGTTCCCATAGCAAACTGCTTCCTATGGGGGCACTCAGGGGTGCCTACTCCTGAGCCCCATTCTGTGCCCATTAACTCACACAGCATGGCTCAGCCCTGTCCCTCCCAACTTGCTGTGATTGAGCATCAGAAGCCAATGGCAGTCCAAAGAAGGAGGGAGCAGCTGCTCTTGTGCACAGAACCAGAGTGAGATTATCTCAGGTATATATTTTTTACCCTAAGAGCCCTTCCACAATGAGGCACTTAAAAAACGGACCAACTGCTGAGCGCTTTTAAAGGCACTTTTCTGGCATTAGAGGTGTGTTTTAACCCCCCCCCCCCCCAGAACCATTTTGAGGCAATTTTGAAGCACTTTTCAGGTGCCTCCAATTCATTCCAATAGCGAGGGACGTTTTTGAGTCGCTTTTCCAAGCTCTCCAAAGATGCCGCTTGTGGGATTTTTTTCACCGATCCACCAGCGCACCGCCAGTGTGAAAGCTTTAGATTTTATGATTTTAATAGGAATAGGTTCTCTGGAGCTTTTCAGATGCATTTTTTTAGCGCCAAAACGCTTGAAAAGCATCTCAGTGTGAAATGGCTCTGAAGCAGAGAATGCGGGAAGGTAAAACAACCTTGTACCTTTAGGGCCCCTTTACGCCTGATGTGTTTTTGCCTAAAAAAAAAAAAAAAAAAAAAGAAAAAAAATTTACAAGAAAAAAGTTTTCCAATTAACTCCTATGGGACTCTTCACACCACTGCTCGGTGGCTGCCGTGAGTTTTGAAAAGTCCTGCTTGCAGCATCTTTGATGTGGTTATCAAAACCGTACCAAAAATGCAACTCCCATTAAAATGAATAGAAATATACAAAAACGCTCCTGGTCACTTTAACCCCCTTTCTGCTCAGGCCAATCTTGAATGACAATTGCGCAGTCATGCAACACTACCCATATGATATTTGTATCATTTTTTGAGACAGAGCTCTCTTTTATGGCATTCCCTCAATTCGTATAGTGCAGAGCTGTTCTCTGCTCACTCACAGCTGTCAAAAAAAGGAAGAACCTCCAAACGATTATTAACAATATTAGGCTGCAAGATAACTATAAAGTCCCGGTTCATACTTGTGCGATGCGGGAAGGCTGCGAATTCGCTGCCTGTTCCCGCATCGCAAACGCACATCTGGCAGTTCACACTGCCATATGCGATACGCAGGGGTGTCAATTAAATGTTGACACCCCCAGTTTGATCGCATATCGCAGTGCGATCTGACAGTTCGCACAGGATCCGATCGCACAAGTGTGAACCACTGTGCGATCCGATTCTGATGCGGCTGAAAAAATGCCTCATGTGCGACTTTTGTGTGGGTGCAGTGCGAATTCAGCCATACAAAGTGTATGGCTGAATTCGCACTGAGCATCCGATCGCATGTAATGAAGGAGCAGTGCGCTCCGATATTACATGCGATCGCCGCACACGTGGAAGTGTGAACCGGCACTCAACACAATGTTTTACAACATATATATATATTTGATCTTTTAGATCAAAAGGAATTAACTTCCATCTGTGAGGGCAGTTTAACCTCCTAAAAACTAAACCTTTTCCTAACACTTGTTGCTCACAAGTTAAAAAAATCAGTAGTTTTGGCTAGAAAATTACTTTGAACCACCAAATAAAAAAAAAAAAATAAATAAAAAAAAAAAAAAAAGGATATATTTTTTTGGCAGAGACCCTTGAGAATAAAATGGTGATCAATACAATCTTTTATCTCACACTGTATTTGCGCAGCGGTCTTTCAAACGCAGTTTTTTTGGGGAAAATACACTTTAATGAATGTAAAAAACGAAACAGTATAGTTGGCCAAATTTTTTTGTATAATGTGAAAGATGTTGTTACGCCAAGAATCGTGATCTTTATACTCAGGCTCCGTTCACATCTAGGCGTTTTTGGGGCGTTTTTCTGCTCTAGGATCAGCTCTCAAAACGCCCAACAAGACAAATCCTATTCATTTCAATGGCCCCTGTTCACATCTGAGCGTTTTGACGCTGTTTACAAAACGCCCAACGCTCAAAAAAGTACATGAGCTTCTTTTTGGGCAGATTACAGGCGTTTTCCATTGATCTCTATTCAATCTAAAAACGCCTGCACAAAAATCGCGGTAAAAATCGCCGTAAAATCGCGGTTAAAAACGCCGCAAAAATCGCGGTAAAAAACGCGCGAAAAACGCTACGCTCAGGTGTGAATGTAGCCTAAGCAAAAAAAAGTTGCGATTCTCATTTTATCCAGAATCGTGCAGCTGTTACTGGGTTTTTGTTTATTTATTTTTTTTAAGAAAAAAACAAAAATGTTTTAGTTTGGATTGCAAACAAGTAAAATACATTTTTCTCCTGCACAGATTGCTGCTGATGGGGCTGCACAGATAATCAGGGCGTTGATGAACAGTGTAAGCAATTTACTCACTGTTCCCTGTCAGACCAGCTGGTTATCGGATCTCCTTTCCTTGCCCAGAGACCGTGTGTGAAGAAAGGAGCTGATAACCGTCAAGCTTGCTTACACACGTGACCAAGGTAAAGGGCCAATTACAGTTGATCGGTAATTAGCGGTGTCCAAATAACACAGCTATCCCAGGGGGAGCGCAGGTGGGAGGACGTCCTCCCAGAACTGGAGGTCGGTGCTGTAGCCGTCTTTGGTTAAAGGATACGTTCACATTTCGGAAAATGTTCTCACTCCAACAGCCTCTCACCCCCCCCCACCCAACCCACTCACCATTTTGACAGCAGGCCAAGGATCTTCTCCCCTTACCCACCGTCACAATTTGAAAAGAAAACATCCGTGTGAGGCTCCGCCCACACAGCCACATCATTGATTCACAGAGTTCTGTGAATGAATGAATTACAAGTAACAATAGCCTATGTGTCTGTAGGCTTGGAGTTCTTCATGAACTACCAGGGTGCTGGTAGTAGTTCATTGTTTCATAGTACTTCAATAAATAAAAAATAAAAAAGTAAAAATGTATTTAATACAGGTACTTAACCACTTGCCGACTGCCGCACGACTATTTACGTCGGCAGTCAGCCCCTCACAGGCAAAGCGACGTAGGGATACGTCGCTAGCCTGTAAGGGTTTTGGGAGCGAGCACCACCGGATGCATGCTCCCGCTCGGTCACAGACCCCCCCGCGTGTGTGCCCGGCGGACCCGATGTCCACCGGGCACTTGCGATCGTCCGTGACAGCGAGAGAAAGGCAGGCGACTAAAGTAAACAAAGCCGCCTGTCAGTCTCCCCTGTGTAAGAATGGTGATCAAACGGTTCTACTATGTAGGACCGTTGATCATTGTTCTTACACTAGAAGCCACAGCCAATCACAGTTAGAATCACGCCCCTAGGGACACACTTAATCCCTCCCTCTCAAAAAAGTTAACCCCTTCACGGCCAGTGTCATTTTTACAGTAACAGTGCATATGTATAGCACTGATTACTGTAGTAATGTCACTGGTAACCCCAAAAGTGTCAAAAATGTCAGTCAAGGGTCCGATCTGTCCACTCCAATGTCGCAGTCGCAACAAAAATGACAAAAATCTTTCCCTTTGTTAGTAAACGCAATAACTTTTCGCAAACCAATCAAAATACGCTTTTTGCGAATTTTTTTACCAAACATATGGTAAAAAATAAATTGGCCTAAAATGTTAAAAAAATTTTGATGTTTACATTTTTTTGGGGGAATTTCATATAAAAAAAAAAAAAGTGAAAAATATTGTTATTTTTGCAAAATTGACGCTCTTTTTTTGTTTATAGCGCATGATAAAAAAAAAATAAAAAAATATCGCACAGGTGATCAAATACCACCAAAAGAAAGCTCCGTTTGTGGGGAAAAAAAAAAGACGCCAAATTCGTTTAGGTACAGCGTCGCACGACCGCGCAATTGTCCGTTAAATTCACGCAGTGCCGAATCGCAAAATAGGCCCTGGTCAGGAAGGGGGTAAAATCTTCCGGGGCTTAAGTGGTTAACCACTTCCAGCCCAAGGCCGTCATATGAGGTCCTGGACTTTGAGTGGAGATCTTTGAATGATGGGTGCAGCTACAGGCATCATCCAGATATTTTCTGCTGTCGATTCCCTGCACCATATAAACAAACATACTGGCTGTTCAGTCGCTTATTTTTAGAGGCGGGGAGAAGAGAAGCCCCCCCGGTGCCCTCCAGGTGCTTCTACCGGCTCACCCGTGCGATCGGCAAGCCAGAGAAGGAGTCTGCCAGCAGTGGAAGTTTACCATAGAAAATATGGCAGACCAGATGGTCCCCAGCAGTCCCTTGGACCTTCGGAGGCTTGGGCGCAACGTTATGACGTCACGTCTGGCCTGGCAGATGTAAACACTGCCGTATACTCAGCTGAAGTATATATTTTTTTAATCTCAGTCTTCCCAGCCCAGAGGAGAGATGTGGGGTCTTATAGACCCCCCCCCCCCCCATCTCTCCATAATGAGGAACTGACATGCCTTATTTCTTTTACAAAAGAGGTTTAAATTCCTTGTAATAGGATTAAAAGCCATAAAAAATTAAAGGGAAAGTGTAAAAATAAAAAATATAAAAAAGAAAATAAAGCGCCCCCTTCCCCACATGCAGAAGCGAACACATACGTGCGTTGCAACCACATATGTAAATGGAGTTTACTTTAAACCACACACGTGAGGTATCACCGCGAACGTTAGAGTGAGAGCAATAATTACAGCCCAAGACCTCCTCTTCAAACTGATAACCGTGAAATTTTTTTTAAAACGTTGCCCATAGAGATTTTTAAGTACTGAAGTTTGGTACCATTCCATAACTGTGCGCAATTTTAAAGCTTCACGTTAGATATCAATTTACTCGGCGTAACATCACTATCTCTCTATCCATCTCTATCTCTCTATCCATCTCTATCTCTCTATCCATCTCTATCTCTCTATCCATCTCTATCTCTCTATCCATCTCTATCTCATACAAAAAAATTTGGGCTACTTTTTTTTTTTTTTTAAAACGCGTTTAAAAAATTGCTGTGCAAATACCGTGCGACATCAAAAGTTGCAACAACCACCATTTTATTCTCTAGGGCAGTGGTCCTCAACCCTGGCCTACAGGGCCCACTAACAGGCCAGATTTTCAAGATAACTGAAATAAATCCCAGGTGATATCATTTGCTGCTCAGTGATTGCAGTACTCTAGTCTGCATCTCCCCAAGGTAATACTTAAAATCTGGCCTGTTAGTGGGCCCTGTAGGCCAGGGTTGAGGACCACTGCTCTAGGGTCTCTTCAAAAAAAAATAAAAAAAATAAAAAAAAATAAACACATGATGATTTTTTATATGCAGGAGAGGAGTGCCAAAATAGGCCTGGTATGGAAGTGGCAAATTGGCTCCTCTCTAAATTGGCCCTAGTGTACGCATGAATGAGAGTTAGGGACCTTCGTTTGTAAGCTCCATTTACCTGCAGAAAAAAAAATGTGCATTTGCTTTTCTTTTTCTTCCTTTTTCTGTAGAAAAGGTAACCTCATCATTTAACCACTTGCCTACTGGGTACTTTTACCCCTTTCCTGCTCAGGCCAATTTTCAGATTTCAGTGATGTTGCACTTTGAATGACAATTGTGGCGTCATGCAACACTGTACCCATATGACATTTTTATCACACAAAATTTCTTTTGGTGGTATTTAACCACCACTGGGTTGTTTATTTTTTGCTAAACAACAAAAAAAAAAAAAATGTTTTTTCATAGTCGATTATAAAATTTTAGAAATGGGGAATTTGCTGCGCATCAGATAAATATACCTTTTAAAATATGTTAAAATATTAAAAGAATAAATAGTGAAATCTTAACAGAGCTGCCAACACCTGACCCTGAATCAGAACACCAGATCATAAAAAGTATAGCATGTAGATGGTGTAGCGCTTTAAACAGTGATAATAGGATGAACCGCACAGTCCATGAGTTCACACATATCAAACTTTGGATATTGATAGTCCTTCAAAAGTAAAATATGTGGTCCGAAAGAAAGGTATAAACACTCCAAACTCCAATAGCCCAGTGCAGAGTGACCACCAAGGAATGAGATTGGACTCTTACCACAATGCAGTGATCCCCATTACAGGGATTGTATTCCGCTTGTGTCAGATCCAAAGCCACAACCAGGTCCTGCACTGGCTTCCGCACCACTCAAGACCAATGAGTATATAAAAGAAGGGGAACAACTCCCATAGTGAGTATCTCAAAATACTTTAATAAAGTAAAGTAACAGAGCAACTCACATGTAATTTGCGGTTAGAGTGTTCAAAGGACTCGGTATCCTACCGAGAAAATGGCTGCTGCGTCCCCTTGTCGGCCGCAGTGTGATGTGCCGCAGGCTACTCCTACGCGTTTCGTCAGAGAGTGACGTTGTGCTATAGATTATAAAATTTTGCAAACAGGTATTTTTCTCCTGCACTGATGGGCGCCGATGAGGCTGCACTGATACTCAAGACACTGATAATCTGCATGAGGAAAGGAATGTTGATAACTGGCTTGTGTTTACATCATGATCAGCTGTCATTGGACACAGCTGATCATGTGGTTAAAAAAAAAGGGCCAGTCAGGCCCTTTTACCCTGATCTGTGATCAGCTGTGCTCAAAGAAAATTTAGCGTCTCATCCAATTAGAATGCTCCTATTTCTGGCAATAGGCTGCACTTTGACCTGTCAAATCGCTCCGATGTGAACAGAGGCTAAAACATGTCTGGGTGCCATCTAATTAGAATTGCACTGCAAACACGGTTTGGTGCAAACTGATGCAGTTGTTGTGTGGCAAAACAAAAAAAAAAAAAAACAAAAAAAAAAAAAAAAAAAGAGAAAAGGAAGCACACCTGGCTCAGTGCTCTAATTTGGTACCCAAGTCTCTTTGGCGCGACAAACATACATACATAGAGCAGCCATTTGAACTGAAGCAAGTTGCACAATAACATTGATGAGCAGAACGCGCGATCCCACTTCATGACGCGCATGTGGGGGCTTATTTGTACTTTAACCACTTGCCGTCTTCTCACGTTGAGCCTACTGCGGCAAAGTGGTTCGTTATCGTCTGACGACGTAGACCTACTTCGTCAGACACTCCCCTTTCTCCGCACGCCACCAGAGGCTCGCTCCCGCTGTATTCAGTCACAGCGGGAGTCGGGCCAGGGGAGGAGCAGCGGCGATTGCAGCTGCTCTTCCCCGATCGTTGGGGAATCGAGTGTGGAGATCCGCCCGCCTGTGTTAACAAAGCGGGCGGATCTCCTAAGTGACAGGCAGGGTCAGGTTGAACCTGCGATCTGTCCTTGTGTCACACAGTCACCTCCCCCCCACACGTTAGTAAGCACCAGGCATACATTAACCCCTCCCTCTCCAATGAAATTAACCCCTTCCCTGCCAGTGTCATTTTTACAGTAACAGTGCATATGTATAGCACTGATTACTGTAGTAATGTCACTGGTACCCCCAAAAGTGTCAAAAATGTCAGTCAAGGGTCCGGTCTGTCCGCCGCAATGTCGCAGTCCTGCAAAAAAAAAAAAGAAAACTCAGATCGCCGCCAGTACGCGTTAAAAAAAAAAAAAAAAAAAAAAACACACCAAAAATGACAGAAATCTTTCCCTTAGTTAGTAAATGCAATAACTTTTGCGCAAACCAATCAAAATACGCTTATTGTGATTTTTTTTTTTACCAAACATAGGTAGCAGAAAACAAATTGGCCAAAAATGTAAAAAAATTTTGATTTTTACATTTTTTGGGGGGGAATTTCATATAAAAAAAAAATGTGAAAAATATTGTTATTTTTTCAAAATTTTCGCTCTTTTTTTGTTTATAGCGCAAAAAGTAGAAAATCGCACAGGTGATCAAATACCACCTAAAGAAAGCTCTGTTTGTGGGAAAAAAGGACGTCAATTTCATTTGGGTACGGCGTCACACGACCGCGCAATTGTCAGTTAAAGTCGCACAGCGCCGAATCGCAAAAAGTGGCCCAGACGTAAGACAGCAAAATCCTCCGGTGGTAAAGTGGTTAAATAAGTAAAAAAAGTTTGCACAAACGGCACACCACTGTCGCAATTTAGCACACAGGCGAGCGCAAACCAGCCTTAAATCCATGGAACGCATCACGACGTGCGTCACCGCGTGCGCTGACACTCCATACACAGCACCTTCAACAGGCGACTCGCATTTTGATGCGTTTCCTTTGGTTTTAATGGAAATTGATCCCAATGTGTGGTTGTCAGCCATAGACAGATAATAACGTCTGGACGGGTAGCTATGCAATGTCTGAATCAGCACCTAAAGCAACAGCCGCCTCTGACAGGCCGCTAGACTGTAAGCTCTGCGGCCCAGGGTCACGTGACAGGCCGTGTCGGAAGTCTCACCTCGTCCACGGTGCGGCGCGGGAGGTGCAGCATTCCCAGCAGCAGCTTCAGCTTGACGGCGGAGGAGAGATTGTGGAAACACAGCCGCACGTTGTCAATGACGGTGGCGGTGAGCAGTGAGGCGATGCTGGGGGGAGCCCAGAGCTCGTCCGCCGAGCCCAGCTTGTTATGAAGCCACAGGCCGGTGTCGCTCTCCCTCATCGACGCCATCTTGAGAAAAGAAAAACATCGCGAGCAGGCATTTTATGAGGACACCTAAAAAAAAAAAAAAAAAAAAGCTGCGAGGCCCCCCTCTGGCGCTGTGAGGCTGAATGGTGCCTGCGCTGAGTTCTCGCGATACCTGTGTGCAGGGGAACGGCCGTGGCCGGTGCTCCTGTAGGTGATGGCTTCGTGTCTCTTCCCATACCTATACTGTTAGAAAGAGAGCCATTTGAAAAGAGGAGAAGGCGAGAGCTGCCTGAACCGATGGCTAGTATCTCCATCATTGTCTGCCCACATCAAAGATGGCCGACGGACGCTAGAGCGCGGCTTCCCTACATGGCAATTCCCACCAGCACCATGACGACGCGATTTTCCTCTTTGTATAAGTGCCCACAAGGGCCAAAAATATTCAATGTAAATATTCAAAATGATTGAACATGTAGAATTCTTACTGCAGCAAAGAAATACTGAGAGCCATTCACATTCAATAAAG
Organism: Pelophylax lessonae; assembly: GCF_965119305.1. Classification (NCBI taxonomy): domain Eukaryota; kingdom Metazoa; phylum Chordata; class Amphibia; order Anura; family Ranidae; genus Pelophylax; species Pelophylax lessonae. The sequence continues at coordinate 810,702,562 of NC_138768.1, read as the reverse complement.
TGTTTGCAAAACCTTTCTGGTGGTGTGGTCTTTATAAAAAGTCCTAATTTTGTAAAATTTTAATTTAGGGCTCACATAGCTCCCAACTGTCCCTGATTTCGAGGGATTGTCCCTGATTTGGAACAAAGTCCCTCCGTCCCTCTTTCCTCCTCATTTGTCCCTCATTTTGGTCCGATCTATATAGTTGTATATAAAATGCACTTTTTATCTTTCAAAAAGCATTTCCCAGTGCTAAACCTTTCATCTAATTTCTAAATTGCTGCATTTGTAAATTCCAAAAGCCAGTAAAAAAGGAAAGGTAGGGGTAAAAAAGTACTTGTGGGTTTAACCAATCATTTTTTTTGTACAATTCTCTGTTAAGGGGGCGTGTCAGGGGGTGTGCCCTATGCCTACATACTTTTGCTAAAAGGTGTCCCTCGTTCGCATCTCAAAAAGTTGGGAGGTATGGGCTCAGCCACTCAGGAACTGTCCAATTCACATCCAATCTGGGTGCAAAGCGATTTCAGCCTATTCATTTGACTGCAACAAAAGTTGTGCATGCATTACTTTACAAAACGCAGAGCAACCACATTGTATGGTACTTCTGACTGTACCAGGCAATCCAGTGCAAACAAACGCATTACGTTTACGACCTGTATAGTAACTAAGTAGAACTACTTCACTACTGTACTTTAGTACCGAAAGGCGGTATCTGTACTTTCCTAGAGTAGAATTTTTTTCTCCTACTTCCACTTTTACTTCACTACATTTTTTCAATGATTTCAATACTTCTACTCCGATATTTTTTTTTGTGCTGCATAGTTACTCGTTACAATTCTAAAAATTACCACTGCCAGAACAGTAGATGGCAGGTTTCATGAAGCTCAAAACATGTGTATTATCAGCGCATACGAAAATAAATGGTACTGTATGTATAAATAAAAGCTGAATTTGAAATAATAAAAAACAATAGGATGTTCAAACTTTTGACTTCTTTCTTTAATAACTACATAACACAGTACTTGTACTTTTACTTTCAGTACTTGAGTAGCAAAATTAAAAAAAAACTACTTGCAATACTTAAGTACAAAAAATGTTGAATACTTTAGTACTTCTACTCAAGTCACTTTTTGATCGAGCACTTCCACTTCTACTTAAGTCACTTTTTGATCGAGCACTTGTACTTTTACTCAAGTATGGGTTTTTCGAGTACTTTATACAACTCTGGCGACCTGCATTTGGGGTGGTATTAGTATTGCACTGACAACCTCTGCAGAGCATTTTAAAAATGCGGTGCAGAAAATGCATGCGAAACATGTTTCTCCGGCACATAGTTACACAGTTAGATAGTCAAGTTGAATAAAGACACAAGTCCATCTAGTTCAACCAAAAAACAACAACAACCACACAATCCCATATTCACAATCCTATACTCACAGTTGATCCAGAGGAAGGTGAAAAACCCCAGCAAAGCACGATCCAATTTGCTTCAGAATGGGAAAAAAATTCCTTCCTGATCCCCCGAGAGGCAATCAGATATTTCATGGATCAACTATTCCCATAAACATTAGTATCCACCTATGTCGTGTACGTTTAGGAAAGAATCCAGGCCTTTTTTAACCACTTAAAGACTGCCCCACGTACATTTACTGTTGTAAGGCTGCCTTTAAGCGAAAAATAACGTCCCTTCATGTGATTTTATAAAAGGGCTCTAGGGGGCGCCCTCCACTGTGATTGAACACAGTGGGAGCCAATCAGCGGGTCCGGCGGCGATGGCCATCTGCCACCCACGATCATTCAGGAGAATGACAGAATGGCGGTCTGCCTATGTAAACAAGGCAGACCGCTGTTCTGTCAGACAGGAAGAGAGAACACAAGATCTCTCCCTTCCTACAGTCAGTCTATTCCCCACACAGTTAGAAAGCACTTCTAGGAGCACACTCAACCCCTTGATTGCCCCTGATGTTGACCCCTTCCCTACAAGTGTCATTTATACAGTAACATAGTGCATATTTTTAGCACTGATCACTGCATTGGTCCCCAAAAAGATTTGTCCACCGCAATGTCGCAGTCCTGTTAAAAATCACTAATTGCCGCCATTACTAATAAAAACAAAAAAAAATAAATAAAAAGTCCATAAATCTATCCCATTGTTCGTAAATGCTATAACTTTTGCTCAAACCACTCAATATACGCTTTTTGGGATTTTACCAAAAATATGTAGCAGAATACAAATAGACCTAAACTTATAAAGAAATTAGATTTTTTTTTAATTTTTTATTGGATGTGTTTTATAGCAGAAAGTAAAAAATATTGTTTTTTTTTTCAAAATTGTCGCTCTTTTTTTGTTTATAACGCAAAAAATAAAAACCGCAGAGGTGATCAAATACCACCAAAGAAAGCTCTATTTGTGGGAAAATTTTATTTGGGTACATCGTCGCATGATTGCGCAATTGTCAGCTAAAACAACAAAGGGGCCGTATCGCAAAAAATGGCTTGGTCATTAAGGGGGTAAAACCATACAGAGCTAAAGAGGTTAAAGCAATCTAGTGAGCTGGGCAGAACCACCTCTGGAGGGAGTCTATTCCACATTTTCACAGCTTTTACTCTGAGGAAGAGGCACCGCCTCGAAACGCGTCAGCCGTTCATCTTGACAAGATATTGGACTCCAACATTATGGACGTTGTTAGTCAGAGTTAATATGCTGGTTTACATCACTTGTTTGTGAGTAGACATTTTTAAAATTTTATTAATAAAAGCCTACTGAGGATAATGCGCTAGGCTGGTGAGCCCTTCTTTTGTGTATATGTTTACTGTGAAGAAACCTTTCCGTATTTGGAGATGAAATCTCTTTTCCTCTAGACGTGAAGTTTGCCCCCTTGTCCTCTGTGATGGCCTAAAAGTGAATAACTCAACACCAAGTTCACTATATGGACCCCTTATGTATTTATACATGTTGATCATATCCCCCTTAATCTCCTCTTCTCAAGAGAGAATAAATTCAGTTCCTCTAATCTTTCCTTATAGTTGAGCTCCTTCATGCCTTTTATCAGTTTGGTTGCATTTCCCTGCATTGTTCTGGAGTGAAGTTGCCCTAAAGCGCTTTCCTGGAAGATGGCTCTGCCATCCCTTAGTCATCAGCCATAATGGCATATGCCCAGATGTACCCACAGACTCAAGCTGGGCTTTGGATCCTGGGAGAGCCTGTCAACAAATCTGCACACATGCCAAGACAGAGATGTTTTCAGTCTTCCCTTGTTGCAATTTTTGCGCATGCACAACCCTGTGTGTGCACAGATACCCGGTGTAACGCTCCTGCGTTTTTTGTTAGTGAATGGATTTGCAGCTGCAGAATTATTACACTCAGTAGTCATGTAGAGAATGTGTTGAACAACATATCCAACTCTCAGGACTTCATCACTGTGTACAGCCTGTTATGCAAATATACATACACTCAATATGATGTTCCTGGAGTGATAGAATGTATATGATAGTATAGAGGTGAGAGACAGGCAATAGAATGGTGAGCACTTAGTAGTAGTATTCAGGAGAGTGGTAGGTGATGATAGTATGCAGATAGGTTTTAGCAATCATGTATAGTAACAGGTGGTAGGGGACAGCAGATGAAGTATGCAAGAGAGAGTAACCTAGTGCAATGATAGATGATGGTAGTCCCAAGAGCTAGCAATCTATGCAGATGATAGAAATAGCTTAGATAGTAATAGTCCCTTTAGTATGCAGTAGTAGATAGTGAAAGTTAGGTTTAGGAAGGAATCCCCTGCGGGGTACTTATCACTAGATGGGTTAGTAGTAGCAAGGTCCAAGAGTAATGGAGTAATCCGGTAGCGAGATACGGGATCGGTAGCGAGGTTCCGGTCTTGTTCAGGCAAGGGGAATAGCTTGAAGCTCCGGCAGCATTGGACAAGACAAGGCAACATGCGGTTTGAACGAGCAATGAGTGAGAGAAAGCCGGCGATTGAAATAGCCGCTCATAGCGGCGCCCGGCGATGACGTCATTGCCCTTAAAGGTGTATGCGTTCCATTTGGATAGCAAGATGGGACGCAATATTAAGAGAGAAATGTGGAAATAAGGGTACCAGAGGTACCAGAACATTACACCCGGAGGACTTGGCGCATGCGCAGATGTGCTGCAGGGCTCTCTCGGCATCTGAGTCCTGCAGCACATCTGTTCAGGGGACGGGAAGAAATTATCGCCTAGATGAGAATTTCAAAAGCAACAAAAATAAAACTTAAAATAAATAAATAAATAAATATATATAATGTTGGGTAGGTGTGGGGTGGCAGGCAGTAAACACACAGAGTTCCGATTTGAAAAGAACATTGTATTAAACAGTGGTGAACAGTACAGACAGGTCAGACGGGAAGTTCACTGTTCAGAGCCACTTACCACTTACAGGTATGCAGAGAATGGCAATCGTCAGAAGACTCAAGGATGATGACAGCATCTGTCTTCCTGAAGAGGAAGACATAGTCGGAAAACTTTCCCTATTGCTGCCACTATCCCTGTCAGACAGGGAACCATTTGCAGGAAGCACACCAAACTCAGGGGCCAGAGTCTTAAATAGACTCTGCCTAAACTAAGAGGGCTGCCATGGTCACATGGGGTGTGTGCATCCAGCCAGATCACTACCCGATTGATCGAGGAAATCATAGAGAAGCTCAGCTTCTCTCAACTTCCTGTTCCATTTGCATTGCCGCTGTGGATGAGCGCCACCTGCAGTGGAGAATATAGACTGCACCTGCCTACACTCCCCCTCTCTTTAAAGCGGAGTTCCGGCCTGGAAAAAAAGCATTTAGATAAAAATATCCCCGAGACAGTCAGGGCTAGTGCATTTCAGCAACGATAGCCTCTGAACTGTCCCCGGTTTCACTTACCTTTTAGAAGAAATACTTACAGTACCTTGAAAATGTCTTGTCCAGCGCTGCCATCTCAGATGTGGGCAGCTGAAGCCGGAGCGTCCTCTTTGGTGACGTCGGAGTCCCAGAATGCCCTGCACCGGCCCTGCTCGTCACTTCCGGTGCAGGCGCGTCATCCCTGCACAGCTTCTGGGCATGCCACTGGAGGGCTTCATTTTAAGTCTTTAATAATTTGCTAGTATGCAATGTATACTAGCACAATATGACATTACCTTAAAAGTGTAGCCAAGCTGGGACTACTGTGTATATACATATGGTATGAATATATATATAGGTATCCGAGTTGCTGTTTTGCCATTATCAGGGTGCCCCTATAGGAATTTGCGAGAAGGATCGGCTTCCCTCCGGAAATGGACGAATTGGATTGTGGGGGATATAGTCTGGAAGAGATTGTGAATTGTGTCATGGATAAGCGGGCATAACTATACTCCCAGGGAGCGATGGGGCCCATGGAGGATCATGGGGAGAGTATATACTTTGGGGCGGGGTCAAGTGCATGCTCTCTTGCTTCTGGGACTCGTGTTGGAGAGATAGAAGAGGGAGAGCTGTCGCTGGAAGACAGTCAGTGACGGCCTAGAGCAAGTGGAGCCCGTCCTCAGTGGAGTGGATGCCGGTGGTCACGGGGAAGTGACAGATCCAGAGAGCTGAGAAGGAGAGCAGATGGCACTAGACTGACTGTCTGGAACAGTAAGAGCTGAGTATCCCCTGTGACGCAGCATCGGAAGGAGAGGTTCTGTCTGTGGATGAGACAGTCACATATGGACACTGCTGTTACACAAAAGTGCCTGGTGACACCTGCAAACGCAAGTATAACTCTGCATCCAGAATACACGGACAGCAGTTAGCATTGCATAAACCCTTTTTATATCTGGATTGCAAATATCACATAGAAGAGTGATAAAGAGTTCCAACTGCCGGCGAAGAATTGCAAGGCCTTGCTAGAGTAGGAACTGCACTTCCCATATTGCTTAAAGGGGGCTCCCTGGTATAGGATACAATCTTATTAGTCATATTTAGTATACCTATCAACTTGAGTTCAGAGAGACAGAGCACATTTTGTGGTTATTACACCTGTGTCATAATTATAACAGTTATAGCTGATGATCATTTTAGTCACTCTTATTTGTTCATGTACTACTGGTAATCAAGCATTTACTTTCTGGGTGTCAGCCTTTCAAGCTCCTTTCTTATTATTGGGGCCTGGAGGAGTGACACCTTATTCACTGTTATTTAAACATTTTGCCAGTTCTTATGCAATTGTTTGCTTTACCTTTTTCCATTCCAGTAAGCAGTTAAACTGATACTTACTGTGTCAAGTGAATTCTTACAGAATCTTACAGAAAATGACTGAACCTATGGTGCCTAGTGAGTTGGACGTTTCTCAGGGTTAAGGGAGTGCAGAGGATGTTCCACTAACCAAGGTGGTCGTGCTACACAAGGGAACCAGATTTTTTTTTTGTAAGGCCCCTTTTACACATATGGACTGTTCGTCCGTTTTTCGTCCATCCGCTGACGGATGAAAAACGGACATCAATGCATTCCTATGGAAAAATGGATGTAAATAAATGATCATCCATTTACATCCGTTTTCATCCACTTCCATCAACATCTGTTTATTTGAACGGATGAAAGCCCTATTTTTAAAAAAACGAATCGGATGACAATGGGTGAAAACGGATGACAACGGATGAAAAACAGATGACAACGGATGAAAAATGGATGACAACGGATGAAAAACTGATGATAACTGTTCTGCCTCTCTATTCTAAGCATTCAAAGTGTGATTTCTCTAACTTACAGTTGTGATGAGATAGCGATAACCCTCAATCTTAGCTGAATTAACAGACAGTGACTCGATCCAGACGACACCTTGAAGATCTTGTGAGGTTGAATCCATAAACTGTGAGGATCTTACAACAATGAACATCGGATAGGTCAAAAGATCATAATGTGATCCACTCCATGAGACTGAGATGCATTAATGGGAAAAATGAACAAAGGGGTGGAGCTATCTATACAGGATAAACTGAGCTAAGGGGAGGGGAGAAACCAGGGGCAGGAGAATATACATAACAATTTAAAGGCATATCACAAAGCATGTGAAACATGACAACAAGGGATGAAAAATGGATGAAAAATTGATGACAAAGGATGAAAAATAGATGTGAAACTAATGTTGACTGAAAAAAAAAAACTGATGACAAAAAAAACTTGACTGAACTCATGAAATGAACAGTCTGTATGTGTGAAAGGGGCCTAAGAGTTGACTACCGATTTGAAGCGGAGTTCCAGCCTGTGGGAAAAAAAACTAAAAGTCAGCAGCTACAAGTACTGTAGCTGCTGACTTTTAATATAAGGACACTTACCTTTACAGGGAGCCCACAATATCGGCACCCGAAGCCGACCCATCCATTGGCTCCGGGTACAGGCGCCGGCATCCTTACTAAGGGAAGCAGTAAGTGAAGCCTTTTGGCTTCACAGCCTGTTTCCTACTGCGCGAGCGCGAGTCTTACTGCATTTACCATCTTTTTCATGGAAAATGGAGTCTCTGGTGGCTCTGAGTCATCCATCCCCAGCGATCTATTAGTACAGGGGTCCTCAAACTTTTTAAACAGGGGGCCAGTTCACTGTCCCACGGACACTGTTGGGAGTCGGACTATAGTTTGAAAAAAATATGAACAAATTCATATGCACATATTTTATTTGTAGTGCACAAAAAACAGGAAAAACAATACAAAATTTAAAACCATGGCCTCAAGAACTAAAGTGCAAGCAGTGCCTATATGAACCCCTCAGAGGTGAAGACCTGGCCCCCCCAATTAGTGAATGACTACAAGTCCCAGCATGAACCCGTGAGATCTAAGGGGTCAAATTTTTAAACCTCGGGGGCTCATGCTGGGACTTATAGCCCTTCACTAGTTGGGGGGCTGTCATATCCTCACCTCTGAGGGGTTCATGCTGGGACTAGTAGTTCTTCACTTTTTGGGGGGGGGGTCACATTCTTAGATTTCAGGGGCTCGTGTTGGGACTTGTAGTCCTTCACTAGTTAGGAGGGGGGTGTCACGTCCTCAGCTCTGAGAGGTTCATGCCGGAACTTGCAGTCCTTCACTTGGCCATGGCCTGTGGGTCCTGCTGGGAGCTAGCCATGGCCTGTGGGTCCTGCTGGCCACTGGCCTGTAAGTTCTGCTGGGAGCTATCCATGGCCTGTGGGTCCTGCTGGCCACTGGCCTGTAGGTTCTGCTGGAAACTGGCCATGGCCTATGGGTCCTGCTGGCCGCTGGCCTGTAAGTTCTGCTGGGAGCTAGCCATTGCCTGTGGGTCCTGCTGGCCACTGGCCTGTAGGTTCTACTGGAAACTGGCCATGGCCTATGGGTCCTGCTGGCTGCTGGCCTGTAGGTTCCCATGGCTAGCTCCAAGCAGGACCAACAGGCCATGGCCAGCTCCCAGCAGGACCAACAGGCCATGGCCAGCTCCCAGCAGGACCCATAGGCCATGACCAGCTCCCAGCAGGACCCACAGGCCATGGCCAACAGGGACCAACAGGCCATGGCCAGCTCCCAGGAGGGACCAACAGACCATGGCCAGCTATCAGCAGGACCCACAGGCCATGGCCAGCTCCCAGCAGGGACCAACAGGCCATGGCCAGCTCCCAGCAGGACCAACAGGCCCTGGCCAGCTCCCAGCAGGACCAACAGACCATGGCCAGCTATCAGCAGGACCCACAGGCCATGGCCAGCTCCCAGCAGGACCAACAGGCCATGGCCCGCTTCCAGCAGGACTCACAGGCCATGGCCAGCTCCCAGCAGGACCAACAGGCCATGGCCAGCTCCCAGCAGGACCCACAGGCCATGGCCAGCTCCCAGAAGGACCCACAGGCCATGGCCAGCTCCCAGCAGGACCCACAGGCCATGGCCAACAGGAACCCAAGGGCCATGGTCATCAGGACCCACAGGCCATGGTCAGCAGGACCCACAGGCCATGGCCAGCAGGACCCACAGGCCATGGCCAGCAGGACCCACAGGCCATTGCCAACAGGACCCACAGGCCATGGCCAGCAGGACCAACAGGCCATGGTCAGCAGGACCCACAAGCCTTGGCCAGCAGGACCCACAGGCGATGGCCAGCAGGACCCACAGGCCATGGCCAGCAGAATCAACAGGCCATGGTCAGCAGGACCAATAGGCCATGGTCAGCAGGACCCACAGGCCATGGTTAGCAGGACCCACAGGCCATGGCCAGCAGGACCCATAGGCCATGGTCAGCAGGACCCACAGGCCATGGCCAGCTCCCAGCAGGACCCAGAGGCCATAGCCACTACAGGACCTGACAGCCAGACAGTGTTGGGGGCTATTTCCTATTTTGAGGTTCCTGGGTGGGCAGGGCACTGGGGCATGGTAAATAGGGTGTATGTGTGTGTGTGTGGGGGGGGGGGGGTGGGAGATGGGATGTGGGGGTGAGCTGGGGGTGTGAGGGTGTCTCACCTCAGCGATGCCAATGACAGCTCAGCAGGTCATTGCTTGGCCTCCTGGGGGTGATGACCACTTCAAGCTGCAGCCAGCGCCCAGCCCGAGCCAGTCCCATGCGTCCCCTGGCAGGCTGGCGCTCTCTGCCTCCAGTCCGAAGACTCCAGGTCCAAAATAATCTGCTCTCTGTTGCAGCCATCCAGCGCCCAGCCTGATGCGCCATGCGCCGTGCCTCTGCCTGCCTTCAAAGTCTCCAGGAGTTGTAGCTTCCTGCTACGCGCCCCTGCTCAGTTCTCCCCACCCACCGCCACAAGGAACTTGAGCTACAACTCCCAGAATGCAGCGCGGCAGTAACACAGCCAGTTGGCGGTCGCCACAGCTGATTTCCTGCACACGCAAAAAAAAAAATTTCAGCAGACAGCGGCCGTTTTGATTATAGGTTAGGCGGCCTCAGTGGGCAGGCGGGCCAGGTTCAGGACTCTGGCAGGCAGGATGCGGCCCACGGGCCGTAGTTTGAGGACCCCTGTATTAGTACATGGGAGACTACTGGTATCCTGAATATCCTATATTGTGTAAGCTGTGGATCCATTTCATTCGTGTTTGACCCTCTTGCTATACGCCACTTGGGTCCACTAAATCTGGTGAGCATATACCTTATCCCTTTCCTGTGGGTGTTGGCTCTTCACTCGGGTTACACTGAATGATATGCACCGCTTTTGAAGATTCACAGTTCACCTTTTTGGACTCCTCATGACACTGTTCATTTTTTTACTTTTATCACTAGATGGACTTTTTGCATTCTCTTTTTTCATTTAGAAGAATGTTTATATAAGAGTTTACTACCTTTTAATACATAGGTGCTGGTGGTAGGGGACTCAATTATTAGAAGGACAGATAGTGTAATCTGTGACAAAGACCGTGTGTGCCGAACAGTCTGTTGTTTGCCGGGCGCTCGGGTTCGGCACATCGCGGATCGGGTGGACAGATTATTGGGTGGGGCTGGGGAAGACCCAGCTGTCATGGTACACGTGGGTACCAATGACATAGGCAGAGGAAGACGGAGAGTCCTAAACGATTTCAGGGACTTAGGCGCTAAGTTGAGGACTAGGACCTCCAAGGTAGTATTTTCCGAAATACTACCTGTACCTCGAGCCACACCAGAGAGGAGGCGGGAGATTAGGGAAGTTAACGAGTGGCTGAGGAGCTGGTGTAGTAAGGAGAGTTTCGGGTTCCTCTAGAACTGGGCTGACTTCTCAGTCGGTCACCGGCTCTTTGGTAGGGACGGATTGCACCTAAATGGGGTGGGTGCAGCCGTACTGGGTGCAAGGATGGCCAAAAAGTTAGAGGGGCTTTTAAACTAGGGAATGGGGGGGAGGGTACAGATGTAGAATTAGACAGTGGAAAGCAAGTTTCAGAGGGCAGAAATGGGGGCATTAGCGGTAGGGTGTTCGGAGCTCCTATACCCAGGGTGGGTATGGGGAAAAATCAGGAGAGCAGCCTAAAAACATCAAATGAGGATAAATGTAACCGATCAAAATTAAGAGGTTTGTATACCAATGCCAGAAGCCTGGCCAACAAGATGGGAGAGCTGGATCTGCTGATGTTTGAGGAGGACTTAGATTTTGTGGGGATAACTGAGACTTGGTTTGACAGCTCTCATGATTGGATGGCGACCATTCAGGGGTATTCCCTTTATCGCAGAGATAGAGAAGGTAAAAAAGGGGGAGGGGTATGTCTGTATATTAAGAACAGCATACAGGTAAATATGAGGGATGATATTAATAATGGAGCTATGGATGAGGCAGAATCCCTATGGGTAGAGCTTCAAAGGGATGGCACGGCGGGGAAGGTAATATTGGGCGTATGCTATAGGCCCCCCAACCAGAGGGAGGAGGGTGAGGCGGACCTCCTTTTACAGATAGGATTGGCAGCAAGGATGGGAAATGTCATTATAATGGGGGACTTTAATTTTCCAGATATAGACTGGGCAGAAGGAACCGCACACTCAGCCAAGGCTAGGCAGTTCCTAAATGTTTTGCAGGACAATTTTATGGGTCAGATGGTGAATGCACCGACAAGAAACAATGCGGTACTTGACCTACTGATTACCAACGATACAGACCTGATCACGGATATAGAAATACGGGACAACTTAGGAAACAGTGACCATAGGTCAATAAGTTTCAGTATTAATTACAGTAATAGGAAGCAGAGGGGTAATATAAGAACACTGAATTTCAAAAGAGCCAATTTCCCTAAACTGCGCTTGCTGCTAGAAAATATCAATTGGGATAGAACCCTGGGAACAAAGAACACGGAGGAAAAATGGGAGCGCTTCAAGAGCATACTAAACAGGGGGATTGGCCAGTGCATTCCAAAGGGAAATAAATTTAAAAGAGCAAAAATAAACCCTGGATGGCTAAACTCCAACATAAAAATGTATATTAGTGCTAAAGAAAAGGCCTTCAAAAAATACAAGACTGAGGGGTAGTGATGTCGCGAACCTAAAATTCGCCGTTCGCGAACGGCGAACGCGAACATCGGCAAATGTTCGCGAACCGGCGAACCGGGCGAACCGCCATAGACTTCAATAGGCAGGTGAATTTTAAAACACACAGGGACTCTTTCTGGCCACAATAGTGATGGAAAAGTTGTTTCAAGGGGACTAACACCTGGACTGTGGCATGCCGGAGAGGGATCACGCAAAAAAAAGTTCTTAAAAATTATAATTTTTTGATAGAGAGCCAATTATTGGAAAAATTAAAAAAAAATAAAAATAAAAAATTTCTTTGGATTTAGCATCTGGGGGGGTCTAAAAAGTGTACCTGTGAAGTTTCAGCTCTGTAGCATGTCCAGAACCCCTAAAAAACAGCATTTGTCTTATATTTTCAGGAATATGGCTTCTCTGCGGCTGGCTTTTTCTCTTGCAGGCATTTATCGGGCATTTTTTTAGGCAGGCATGTCATTTTTTGTATTTAGTGTCTGGGGGGTCTAAAAAGTGTACCTGTCAAGTTTCAGCTCTGTAGCATGTCCAGAACCCCTAAAAAACAGCATTTTTCTTATATTTTCAGGAATATGGCTTCTCTGCGGCTGGCTTTTCCTCTTGCAGGCATTTAGCGGGCATTTTTTTAGGCAGGCATGTCATTTTTTGTATTTAGTGTCTGGGGGGTCTAAAAAGTGTACCTGTCAAGTTTCAGCTCTGTAGCATGTCCAGAACCCCTAAAAAACAGCATTTTTCTTATATTTTCAGGAATATGGCTTCTCTGCGGCTGGCTTTTTTTCTTGCAGGCATTTAGCGGGCATTTTTTTAGGCAGGCATGTCATTTTTTGTATTCAGTGTCTGGGGGGTCTAAAAAGTGTACCTGTCAAGTTTCAGCTCTGTAGCATGTCCAGAACCCCTAAAAAACAGCATTTTTATTATATTTTCAGTAATACAGCTTCTCTGCGGCTGGCTTTTTCTCTTGCAGGCATTTATCGGGCATTTTTTTAGGCAGGCATGTCATTTTTTGTATTTAGTGTCTGGGGGGTCTAAAAAGTGTACCTGTCAAGTTTCAGCTCTGTAGCATGTCCAGAACCCCTAAAAAACAGCATTTTTATTATATTTTCAGTAATACGGCTTCTCTGCGGCTGGCTTTTTCTCTTGCAGGCATTTATCGGGCATTTTTTTAGGCAGGCATGTCATTTTTTGTATTCAGTGTCTGGGGGGTCTAAAAAGTGTACCTGTCAAGTTTCAGCTCTGTAGCATGTCCAGAACCCCTAAAAAACAGCATTTTTATTATATTTTCAGGAATACGGCTTCTCTGCGGCTGGCTTTTTCTCTTGCAGGCATTTATCGGGCATTTTTTTAGGCAGGCATGTCATTTTTTGTATTCAGTGTCTGGGGGGTCTAAAAAGTGTACCTGTCAAGTTTCAGCTCTGTAGCATGTCCAGAACCCCTAAAAAACAGCATTTTTATTATATTTTCAGGAATACGGCTTCTCTGCGGCTGGCTTTTTCTCTTGCATTCATTTATCGGGCATTTTTTTAGGCAGGCATGTCATTTTTTGTATTTAGTGTCTGGGGGGTCTAAAAAGTGTACCTGTCAAGTTTCAGCTCTGTAGCATGTCCAGAACCCCTAAAAAACAGCATTTTTCTTATATTTTCAGGAATACGGCTTCTCTGCGGCTGGCTTTTTCTCTTGCAGACATTTAGCGGGCATTTTTTTAGGCAGGCATGTCATTTTTTGTATTTAGTGTCTGGGGGGTCTAAAAAGTGTACCTGTCAAGTTTCAGCTCTGTAGCATGTCCAGAACCCCTAAAAAACAGCATTTATCTTATATTTTCAGGAATATGGCTTCTCTGCGGCTGGCTTTTTTTCTTGCAGGCATTTAGCGGGCATTTTTTTAGGCAGGCATGTCATTTTTTGTATTCAGTGTCTGGGGGGTCTAAAAAGTGTACCTGTCAAGTTTCAGCTCTGTAGCATGTCCAGAACCCCTAAAAAAAAGCATTTTTCTTATATTTTCAGGAATACGGCTTCTCTGCGGCTGGCTTTTTCTCTTGCAGACATTTAGCGGGCATTTTTTTAGGCAGGCATGTCATTTTTTGTATTTAGTGTCTGGGGGGTCTAAAAAGTGTACCTGTCAAGTTTCAGCTCTGTAGCATGTCCAGAACCCCTAAAAAACAGCATTTATCTTATATTTTCAGGAATATGGCTTCTCTGCGGCTGGCTTTTTTTCTTGCAGGCATTTAGCGGGCATTTTTTTAGGCAGGCATGTCATTTTTTGTATTCAGTGTCTGGGGGGTCTAAAAAGTGTACCTGTCAAGTTTCAGCTCTGTAGCATGTCCAGAACCCCTAAAAAAAAGCATTTTTCTTATATTTTCAGGAATACGGCTTCTCTGCGGCTGGCTTTTTCTCTTGCAGGCATATATATCAGTGGTGGGTGGGCAGTGGCACAGTACACTCTCTGTGGACCTGACAGCAGTCACTGGCACCCAGGCAACTGCAATTTTAAAAAATATATATTTTATTTTACTTTGCAAGCTGCTGTGCCACCTTATATATCAGTGGTGGGTGGGCAGTGGCACAGTACACTCTCTGTGGACCTGACAGCAGTCACTGGCACCCAGGCAACTGCAATTAAAAAAAATATATATTTTTTTTTACTTTGCAAGCTGCTGTGCCACCTTATATATCAGTGGTGGGTGGGCACACAGTGGCACTGCAGTGGGCACAGTACACTCTGTGGACCTGACAGTAACTGGCAGCCCAGGCAACTGCAATAATAAAAATATTTTTTTTTTCAATTTATTGCAACAAGATGCTGTGCCACCGTATATATATCAGTGGTGGGCAGTGCACTGCAGTGGGTACAGTGCACTCTGTGGACCTGACACAGCACTCACTGCAATTATGACAGAGGAAAAAAAAAATATTTTTTAAAATGCAAGGTACTGTGCCTGTGCCACCCGAAATGAGTGTGGTGTGCACACAGTACAGTCTGTGGTAGGTCTGTGGCCTCTCACACACAGCGGGCAGGCAACTGCAGTGTACAATAGATATATATAGATATATATATAAAGAAAAAACTCTATTACCTTACCAGCCCTTAAAAGGGCTTTTGGGGACACTATATATATATATATATATATATATATATATATATATATATATATATATATGTATATATATAAATAAAAAAAATCCTCAATTACCAGCCCTTAAAAGGGCTTTTGGGGACACTAGATAGATATAGATATATATATATAAGAAGAAACAACTCAATTACCAGCCCTTAAAAGGGCTTTTGGGGACGCTAGGTATATATATATATATATATATATATATATATATATATATAAAAAAAAAAAACACAAATACCAGCCCTTAGAAGGGCTTTTTGGGGTGCTGATATTACAGCAGTAGTGGACCAAGAACACTGCAAGACCAGGAACACTGACTAACTGTCCCTAGCTTAACAGCAGCAGCAGCAGCAGCAGCAGCAGCAGCAGCTCTCTCCCTACTCTCACTACACACACTGCTTCAGAATGATCTAAGATGGATGCTGCCCTTGCTTATTTATAGGAGGTGGGAGGGTGTGGGAGGGAGGTATGCTGATTGGCTGGAAATGTGTCTGCTGACTGTAAAGTTCAGGGTCAAAGTTTGCCTCAATGATGTCTTATGGGGGGCGGACCGAACATCGCATATGTTCGCCGGCAGCGGCGAACGCGAACATGCTAAGTTCGCCGGGAACTGTTCGCCGGCGAACAGTTCTATACATCTCTACTGAGGGGTCATTGGCGGCATTTAAGCATTACAAAGAGTGTAATAAGAAATGTAAAGATGAAATCAGGGCGGCTAAAATAGAACACGAGAGACATATAGCAGAGGAGAGTAAAAAGAACCCCAAGAAGTTCTTTAAGTATATAAACAGTAAGAAAGCGAGGCCAGAACACATTGGCCCCATAAAAGATGATAAAGGAAATATGGCCACTGAGGACAAAGAAAAGTCGGAAGTGTTAAATAATTTCTTCTCTTCAGTCTTCACAAAAGAATCGGGGGGCTACACGAACCCAGCTTGTAAGGCCGAACTAAATAATACACCTCAGGAAGTGCCGCCATGGCTAACAGAGGATAGACTTAGAGCTAAACTAGAGAAACTTAACATAAATAAATCCCCAAGACCGGATGGCTTGCACCCGAGGGTTCTTAATGAGCTCAGCCAGGTGATTGCCAGACCATTATTCTTGATCTTTAAGGATAGTTTAGAGACGGGTATGGTGCCAGCTGATTGGAAAAAAGCCAACGTGGTACCAATTTTTAAGAAGGGGCCGAGATATATCCCGGGTAACTATAGGCCGGTCAGCCTAACATCTGTAGTCTGCAAAATTTTGGAGGGGATGTTAAGGGACCACATACAAGACTTTAGTAATGAAAACGGTATTATAAGTAGTAATCAGCATTAGTGTTGAGCGAACACGGACTGTATTATTCGTGTTCGTACCGAATAATTGGATTTTTGTTACCCGGACACGGACACTTTACTGTATGTTCGGGTAAAAAATCCGTGTTCGGTCGTTTTATTTCCGGGTTTTGCATGTTTTGGCGCTCTTTTCATGGCGGGCTTTCAACAGCCAATCAACAATCGTTTAACTGGTGTGCCTTAAGCTATCCCAGCCATGCCTGCAAATGTATGAGTAGCTGTGATTGGCCGTCTGAAGCATGTGACCAAGTCTTTATAAGTTCGAGGCAGCCGCAGCGGTGTCATTCTGCTGCTTAGCTCAGGGACAGAGCACACATACGTGCTGGCTGCTGATTAGGGAAAGACAGGCAGGGAAAACAAATTGGTGTCCGGATAGAATTTAGGGTCAGGTCGGAGTGTTTAGGCAGGGCGAGTTGTAGGCATTTTAGGGATAGAGTCTGCTGAATTATAGGGTCAGTGTGTTCTACAAACTACAATCGATATTGCTGTGTGGGTTGGGGTCTGCACTTAATCCTGATCTACGATCTCTTCTCAATCCTGTTAGGGAGAGGCTGCTGCTGAATTATAGGGTCAGTGTGTTCTACAAACTACAATCGATATTGCTGTGTGGGGTGGGGTCTGCACTTAGTCCCGATCTACGATCTCTTCTCAATCCTGTTAGGGAGAGGCTGCTGCTGAATTTTAGAGAAAGTGTGTTCTACAAACTACAATCGATATTGCTGTGTGGTGTGGGATAGGAGATAGGCAGGTGTCAGTGATCCACATCCATTTTTCTGTGTGTGGGCTGCAGTGAACACAATCTTTTTGGGGTGCAGTGAACACAATCCTTTTGGGGTGCAGTGAACAAAATCTTTGTGGGGTACAGTGAACACAATCTTTGTGGGGTGCAGTGAAGACAATCCTTGTGGGGTGCAGTGAAGACAATCCTTGTGGGGTGCAGTGAACAAAATCTTTGGGGGGTACAGTGAACACAATCTTTGTGGGGTACAGTGAACACAATCTTTGTGGGGTGCAGTGAAGACAATCCTTGTGGGGTGCAGTGAAGACAATCCTTGTGGGGTGCAGTGAACAAAATCTTTGGGGGGTACAGTGAACACAATCTTTGTGGGGTACAGTGAACACAATCTTTGTGGGGTGCAGTGAATACAATCCTTTTGGGGTGCAGTGAACACAATCTTTGTGGGGTACAGTAAACACAATCTTTGTGGGGTGCAGTGAAGACAATCCTTTTGGGGTGCAGTGAACACAATCTTTGTGGGGTGCAGTGAACAAAATCTTTGTGGGGTACAGTGAACACAATCTTTGTGGGGTACAGTGAACAAAATCTTTGTGGGGTACAGTGAACACAATCTTTGTGGGGTGCAGTGAAGACAATCCTTGTGGGGTGCAGTGAAGACAATCCTTGTGGGGTGCAGTGAACAAAATCTTTGTGGGGTACAGTGAACACAATCTTTGTGGGGTGCAGTGAACAAAATCTTTGGGGGGTACAGTGAACACAATCTTTGTGGATTACAGTGAACACAATCTTTGTGGGGTGCAGTGAAGACAATCCTTTTGGGGTGCAGTGAACACAATCTTTGTGGGGTACAGTGAACACAATCTTTGTGGGGTGCAGTGAACAAAATCTTTGTGGGGTACAGTGAACACAATCTTTGTGGGGTACAGTGAACACAATCTTTGTGGGGTGCAGTGAACAAAATCTTTGTGGGGTACAGTGAACACAATCTTTGTGGGGTACAGTGAACACAATCTTTGTGGGGTGCAGCGAACACAATCTTTGTGGGGTACAGTAAACACAATCTTTGTGGGGTGCAGTGAAGACAATGCTTTTGGGGTGCAGTGAACACAATCTTTGTGGGGTACAGTGAACACAATCTTTGTGGGGTGCAGTGAAGACAATCCTTGTGGGGTGCAGTGAAGACAATCCTTGTGGGGTGCAGTGAACAAAATCTTTGGGGGGTACAGTGAACACAATCTTTGTGGGGTACAGTGAACACAATCTTTGTGGGGTGCAGTGAAGACAATCCTTTTGGGGTGCAGTGAACACAATCTTTGTGGGGTACAGTGAACACAATCTTTGTGGGGTGCAGTGAAGACAATCCTTTTGGGGTGCAGTGAACACAATCTTTGTGGGGTACAGTGAACACAATCTCATACTTCTGAAGATTTGAGGGTGCTGCCTGTTTCATCCTCCTCCTCCTCATCCATCCTTTTAGGGGTACAAACAATAGTAATTGGGGCCTAGTGTGCTTCTGTACGTGTGAAAAACATACACTTTTTTCTGATCATATTTCCTATTCCGCTATTCAATAAAAACCTTTGGGGATCAATTAAATTGCGGGATAGTCTGTGTCGGTACGTGTGAGATCCACCTTTCCAAGTTTTTTGGGGTTCATCTCATACTTCTGAAGCTTTGAGGGTGCTGCCTGTTCCATACTCCTCCTCCTCCTCATCCATCCTTTTAGGTGTACAAACAATAGTAATTGGGGCCTAGTGTGCTTCTGTACGTGTGAGATACATACACTTTTTTTGATTATATTTCCTATTCCGCTATTCAATAAAAACCTTTGGGGATCAATTAAATTGCGGAATAGTCTGTGTCGGTACGTGTGAGATCCACCTTTCCAAGTTTTTGGGGTTCATCTTATACTTCTGAAGCTTTGAGGGTGCTGCCTGTTCCATACTCCTCCTCCTCCTCATCCATCCTTTTCGGTGTACAAACAATAGTAATTGGGGCCTAGTGTGCTTCTGTACGTGTGAGATACATACACTTTTTTTGATCATATTTCCTATTCCGCTATTCAATAAAAACCTTTGGGGATCAATTAAATTGCGGGATAGTCTGTGTCGGTACGTGTGAGATCCACCTTTCCAAGTTTTTGGGGTTCATCTCATACTTCTGAAGCTTTGAGGGTGCTGCCTGTTCCATACTCCTCCTCCTCCTCATCCATCCTTTTAAGTGTACAAACAATAGTAATTGGGGCCTAGTGTGCTGCTTCTGTACGTGTGAGATACATACACTTTTTTTGATCATATTTCCTATTCCGCTATTCAATAAAAACCTTTGGAGATCAATTAAATTGCGGGATAGTCTGTGTCGGTACGTGTGAGATCCACCTTTCCAAGTTTTTGGGGTTCATCTGTGACGTGCCCACAAGGTGGAACTCCACCTTGCACATGCTGCAAAGACTGTGCGAGCAGCAGCAGGCCATAGTGGAGTTTCAGCTGCAGCACGCACGCGTGAGTCGCTCTGCGGAACAGCACCACTTCACCACCAATAACTGGGCCTCCATGCGAGACCTGTGTGCCTTGTTGCGCTGTTTTGAGTACTCCACCAATATGGCCAGTGGCAATGACGCCGTTCTCAGCTTAACTATCCCACTTCTATGCCTCCTTGAAAAAACAATTCGGGCGATGATGGAAGATGATGTGGCACAGGATGAGGAGGAGGAGGAGGAGGATGAAGAGGTAACATTTCAAAGGCTTTCAGGGCAGTCATTCGCAAGGGGCTCCGAGAGTGGAGGAGGAGCTGGAGGAGGAGATGGAACCATGTTCACAGCAGGGTGGCACCCAGGCCAGCTCATGGCCATCACTGGTGCGTGGCTGGGGGGATACAGAGGACACGGACGATACACCTCCCACAGAGGACAGCCTTTCTTTGCCTCTGGGCAGCCTGGCACACATGAGCGATTACATGCTGCAGTGTCTCCACAACGACCGCCGAGTTGCCCACATTCTAACTTGTGCTGATTACTGGGTGGCCACGCTGCTGGATCCCCGTTACAAGGACAACGTACCGTCCTTAATTCACTCACTGGAGCGCGATCGCAAGATGCGCGAGTACAAGCGCACGCTGGTAGATGCGATGCTGCTGGCATTCCCATCTGACAGCGGGGCCACAGTGGAAGCACAAGGCAGAGGAGGAGGAGGAGGAGGTCGCCAACGCAACCAGGGCACCGCCAGCACCTCAGAAGGCAGGGTTAGCATGGCCGAAATGTGGAAAAGCTTTGTCAGCACGCCACAACAAACAGCAGCACCAGCAGCTCAGATGGAACGTCTTAGCAGGAGGCAGCATTTTACCAACATGGTGGAGCAGTATGTGTGCACACGCCTACATGTAGTGAATGAGGGGTCTGCCCCCTTCAACTTCTGGGTCTCCAAATTGGGCACATGGCCTGAGCTTGCCCTTTACGCCTTGGAGGTGCTGGCGTGCCCTGCAGCCAGTGTATTATCTGAACGGGTATTTAGCACGGCTGGGGGCGTTATAACAGACAAGCGCAGCCGCCTGTCCAGAGACAATGTGGACAAGCTCACGTTCATTAAAATGAACCAGGCATGGATCCCACGGGACTTTTAGCAGAATAGCAATGGATACCGACCTTACCCACCCATTGTTCCATTTTTGCTCTTTCTCACTCTTTTGGGGTGTACCCTCATTTAAAATTTGTGAAAAGAAGCAGTGTTGGCTACCTCGTCCTCCTCCTCAGGGCCAGATTAACGTAGGGGCTATTGGAGCTGCAGCTCCAGGCCCCTACCTTTTATATAGGCCCCGGGTTGGCCATATTCACTGTGACCGCTCTTCTGTCACTTGCAAACACAGAAGTCTGGCTTCTATGCTCGCTTCCCCAGGTAGCACCCTCAGAACCTCCCCACACAGCGCGAAGGCCTGACAAGGAGGGACAGTTGCCGATGCATGGATGTGTTTATGGGCTTCAGAGACAGCATCCCATGTTGAATTAGGCATGCATGGCTGCACCCTTCCTCCTCTGGGTGCATGCCAAGGCACGGCCCTTAAGGCCCTTCAAAATCCTCAGCACCAAGACCATGATGCTCTTAATCCGGCCCTGGTCCTCCTCCACCGCCGCTTCCACCTACACTGCCCATAGG
Organism: Pelophylax lessonae; assembly: GCF_965119305.1. Classification (NCBI taxonomy): domain Eukaryota; kingdom Metazoa; phylum Chordata; class Amphibia; order Anura; family Ranidae; genus Pelophylax; species Pelophylax lessonae. The sequence goes on along the minus strand of NC_138768.1, from coordinate 810,681,337 downwards.
TGTGCGCAGCCTATTGCATTAGGGTGTGCACCCCAAAGTTGAAATACACATGCATGTGTTTGCCTACATGTACATGGCCCCGATACATTACTCTCCCTGCTGGCAAGGAGAAATAGAGCAGAGCAGGTCCGAGGGAGATCTTTCCCATCTCCTCACTGGCAAACAGAGCGATAATGCTATGTGCCCTAGGTGATTAGGGTGTGCCCAGGTACACCCGGCACACCCTGTGCGCACGCCTATGACACCGCCACATCCACCACCACCTCAACCTCCCTCCTACTCCATATGGGCCTCGTCCTTCAGAGATGAAGAACATTGTTTTATTTTTCTGTTTTTTTTTTGTTGTTTTAAGTTATTTCCCTATCCACATTTGTTTGCAGAGCACTTGCCATGCTCTTAACTACGTTTTGCTGCCATTTGCAGCACTCTAGCCCTTTCCATTGGTGTTTTAGAGCCATTTTAGTGCCTTAAAGTTGACTTCAATGGGGTTCGGTGTCCGGGAAAAGTTCGGTAAAAGTCCTGGACACGGACCCGGACTTTTTTTTAAAGTTCGGCCGAACCTGTCGAACACGGACATCTAGGTGTCCGCTCAACCCTAATCAGCATGGATTTATGAAAAATCGTTCTTGCCAAACCAATCTATTAACCTTCTACGATGAAGTGAGCAGCCACCTAGATAAAGGTAAGCCTGTGGATGTGGTGTATCTGGACTTTGCAAAGGCCTTTGACACCGTTCCCCACAAACGATTACTGTACAAACTAAGGAAGGTAGGTATGGATCATAAGGTGAGTACCTGGATAGAGAACTGGCTCCAGGGGAGAGTACAGAGGGTGGTGATTAATGGGGAGTACTCGGATTGGGCGGGTGTGGAAAGTGGGGTCCCCCCAGGGTTCTGTCCTGGGACCAATCCTGTTTAATTTGTTCATAAATGATCTAGAGGAGGGGATATCTAGTACAATCTCAGTATTTGCAGATGATACTAAACTAGGCATGCCAATATCTTCTATGCAGGATGTGGAAACCTTGCAAGCAGACCTGAACAAAATAACGGGGTGGGCAACTACATGGCAGATGAGGTTTAATGTTGATAAATGTAAAGTAATGCACTTGGGGGCCAAAAACCAGAAAGCAAGCTACTCACTAGGGGGGAACCTTTGGGTGAGTCTAGGATGGAAAAGGACTTGGGGGTACTGGTAGACAACAAGCTTGGCAGTGGCAGAGCCGCCGCAAGCAAAGCCAACAGAATACTGGGATGTATAAAAAAGGGGATTCACTCCAGAAATAAAGAGATTATTCTCCCACTCTGCAAGACTCTGGTCTGGCCACATCTGGAGTATGCTGTCCAGTTCTGGGCACCGGTCCTCAGGAAGGATGTGCTGGAATTGGAGAAAGTCCAGAGAAGGGCAACAAAAATAATTAGGGGAATGGAGGACATCAGCTATGAGGAAAGACTACAAGCACTGAACCTTTTCTCTCTGGAGAAAAGACGATTGAGGGGGGATATGATATCAATGTACAAATACTGTACTGGTGACCCGAGCATAAGGAACAAACTATTCAGAGAAAGGAGATACAATAAGACACATGGCCACTCACTAAAACTAGAGGAAAGGCGGTTTAACCTTAAAGTGCGTAAGGGGTTCTTCACTGTAAGAACGGTAAGGATGTGGAATTCTCTTCCACAAGCAGTCGTATCAGCAGGGAGCATTGATAGTTTCAAAAAACTATTAGATGGACACCTTAAAGACCACAACATACAGGGGTATACAATGTACGGTTAAAAGCAAACACACACACACGCATCATAGGTTGAACTGGATGGACTGATGTCTTTTTTCAACCTCACTAACTATGTAACTATGTAATTGGTGACAATGTATTCTATTATTTAGCGCTGCACTTTGTATTGTATTTCTTTTGTAACAACTTGATGTCAGTAGTTGTGCTGGCTGCTATTTCTTTGGGTTATCTGTTAGCGCAGTTGTATTCAAATTTTTTTTTTTTATGTAGTGCAAGGGCCTGCTTAATTGGATACGATTGTAAGTTGTTTAGTCTTGACCTCATATTTTATGGTTTTTGGTAAATCTAAAAGAAAATTGTATAAGAGAATTGAACATGTATGGGCAGCCTAAGTGGGGCAGGGTTTTACCATCCCCCAACTTTATGTGTGAACTAGCCCTAAGGATGCTGCAACCGAATGCAATTCATTCACAGCGCTCATTCACAAGTGCAGCAGGCACTGCTGCTCCTCTGAAAAGTGATATGGGTGTGTTTGACAGGTGTGGAGGAGGCGATATGTTGCCTCCTCACCATATGATTTAAACCCATGATTGCCATGCAACGCACATGGTTGCGACATGGTAGTATGGTAATTAGAAGTTTAAATCAAGTATGAGGAGATGACACTTTGCTGGTGATCTACGACCTCTCCCATGTTGTTCAGGCTGATCTCCACCTCTTTAAGGTTACCTACCACTGAAGTTTTGGATACCCCTTATAAGTGGTATTGATAATATTCTGTTTGCAAATGTAACATAAGGCTGGACAGCAGGATTGCGCTTGAGTATTATTAGCAGTGGCACCCCATTAAAAAATTCCCATAGCAATCTGGGGGGCGTAGCAAAACACATTTTTGGGTTTTTGAACCTGTACATAACAATGGGCTGCAGGATTTGAAAGTGCCCTAGGCAGCTAGTGCAAGGCATTCTAAGGCTATGGTTTATCTGGCCTAATGTTAAGTCTAAATGGTGTTTTATTCAGCTAGTAAGAGAACATGAAAGCAGACAGCTTCTGCTATTTCTTTAAATGTGTTCTCAATACTTATTGTTTTTAACCAGACAGACATTAGCAGTGAGATAAGAAGACATACACAAGAGAACAATTTATTGGGTGGAAAAGAAGATGTACAGTATCTCACAAAAGTGAGTACACCCCTCCCATTTTTGTAAATATTTTATTATATCTTTTCATGTGACAACACTGAAGAAATAACACTTTGCTACAATGTAAAATAGTGAGTGTACAGCTTGTATAACAGTGTAAACTCAGCACACAGCCATTAATGTCTAAACCGCTGGCAACAAAAGTGAGTACACCCCTAAGTGACTATGTCCAAATTGGGCCCAAAGTATCAATATTTTGTGTGGCCACCATTATTTTCCACCACTGCCTTAACCTTCTTGGGCATGGAGTTCACCAGAGCTTCACAGGTTGCCACTGGAGTCCTCTTTCACTCTTTTATGATGACTTCACGGAGCTGGTGGATGTTAGAGACCTTGCAGTCTTCCACCTTCTGTTTGAGGATGCCCCACAGATGCTCAATAGGGTTTAGGTCTGGGGACATGCTTGGCCAGTCCATCACCTTTACCCTCAACTTCTTTAGCAAGGTAGTGGTCATCTTAGATGTGTGTTTGGAGTCATTATCATGTTGGAATAATGCCCTATGGCCTAGTCTCCGAAGGGAGGGGATCTAGCTCTGCTTCAGTATGTCATGTCACAGTACATGTTGGCATTCATAGTTCTCTCAATGAACTGTAGCTCCCCAGTGACAGCAGCATTCATGCAGCCCCAGACCATCACACTCCCACCACCATGCTTGACTGTAGGCAAGACACACTTGTACTCCTCACCTGGTTGCCGCCACACACACTTGATACCAACTGAATCAAATAAGGTTATCTTGGTCTCATTAGACCACAGGACATGGTTCCAGTAATCCATGTCTTTAGTCTTGTCAGGGTTATTGGGGTGATTAAATAATAGAAAAAAAAATGGATTTTAAAAGCCATGTATATTCCATCTTATGCATATAGATTTTGAACAGTGCAGCTTCCATCTTGTTTGGAGGTGAATGAAAGTTCATATATGTTCTTTGCAAAATGTCTCTTACAATAGGGTCTTATAATTTCAGCAGATATTTCTGTTTTCTTTTGGTATAAATAAGTGGTCCATGGACATCTCATCAGATAATGGTCAATTAGCGAGACACCATACTAGTCACTGATGTCTAGACGTTAGTCTGTCTGTATTTAACAATGGACAATAGTGTATTCATCAGGTTAATTTAAAATATGTTTTAAAGATACATTATTATGTGTGAGAAGATATCAGCAATAATTATGTCATTATATTATGGAAGGCATATACATATTTAGAAATTATCTGTATACCATATGTTGGGTTTATATTCTTGCTAAATAACAAATCTTACTTAGGTAAAACTAATTCCACTTAAATTACTTCATTTTAAGGCATATGGTGGGAGTGTTTATATAAGAATTGCTTTAGACTGGACTAAGTGATATAAATCCTACAAGCCAGATGCTTTTCTTGATGGTATAGGACACATCCAAATAATTAATGGACTTTCACTAGCCAAGAGGTCAAAGGTTATCTTTAAATAGTGGTCTTATTGTATGCTCTAATTATTTTTTATGCTGAATCTAATGAACAGTACAATACTGCCCCCTTTGGAGATACTACCAAATGCAGTCTTGGGGTGATTCAGTATTTTCCATATAAATATATATTTTATTAAAAATATAATTATTATTATAAATGGGTTACCAAATCCAATAATTGCCAAGATGAATGATGGCGATTAGATGGACATTAGATGGAAATTTATGTATGTACTGAGAGTATGGACAAGTTTTTATGTTGCTTTTATGGTTAATCTTAAATATAAAGGAATTATCATATAGTTTTATTATCCAAAATATTGGGCATGGTTAAAGAGGTGTTGCCAATGACATTACCAGTTAATGGATAAGATATCCCAACCAATGGGGATAATGTTTCATCCCTCTGGGTTCAACTTATGGTAATTTTAATAGTCCTTTGTTCAATGCCATATAAAAAGGAGAACCCAGATGTGAGACATTACACATTACATACTGACAACACCCATTACACATGCAACACACACACTACTCACATCCATACATATACTCATCTAAACATACTCCATTTTGCTCCATCATTTATCTGAAACTTTGAGGGACGCCAAACGAAACTCCTCCCTCACTGGCCACCATCTTGGGAAGGCAGTCATTTTAGGACTCTGGTAACGATCTTAAGTGTGGCAAATATACCTTGCTGTGTTATTTGATTTTATTCAATATTGTTTATTTCCTTTCTTATATGTTTTATATTGCATATTTAAGGGTAATAAGATTACAACCCCAGCCGTATAAACCATAGTAGATTTTTCTCTAAAAAGCTGATTTTTGTTTTTATACATTTTTATTAATATCAGATTCAGCGCATTATTTGCGATTTTAGTCTCTCGTTTTGCATAGCTTATTTTTGCTCCATCTGCAGTGGAGTGACTGTCGGATGTGCAATTCGCAGACAATTGTGGTCTGTTTATATAGAACACTTACCTATGGTTTATGCTATACCTGGAGAAAAGGTAATCTTGCTTTCATTTTGTTTCATTTTCACTTTCATCATTTAGCTAAATATCCCATTGCATTTATTGTTGGAAGTTTGTATTTTATGTAGAGTTATCTTTTTGTGTCATTTCCAATTTGATCATATATTGTGAATACATGTCTTGTGAATTAATATTTATATATATTCCATACTGTAGACTGTTTTCACTAAGATTGGTATATGCTTTTAAAAAGAAATTAATCAATTAAAAAGAATTCACTACATATTGATTTGTGGAAATAAGTTGAGATTCTCCTACCTCACAGATCTTTGCTTATTGACATAAATAGACACTACATACATACATATTCTTGTCTTCAGTGAACTCTTTGCTGGCTTTCTTGTGCATTATCTTTAGAAGAGGCTTCCTTCTGGGACGACGGCCATGCAGACCAATTTGATGCAGTGTGCGGTGTATGGTCTGAGAACTGACAGGCTGACCCCCCCACTCCTTTAACCTCTGTAGCAATGCTGGCAGCACTCATACGTCTATTTCCCAGACAACCTCTGGATATTACTCTGAGCATGTGCACTCAACGTCTTTGGTCAACCATGGCGAGGCCTGTTCTGAGTGGAACCTCTCCTGTTAAACCGCTGTATGGTCTTGGCCACTGCCCTGCAGCTCAGTTTCAGGGTCTTGGCAATCTTTTTATAGCCTACGCCATCTTTATGTAGAGCAATAACGAACTCTCTGATCTTCAGAGAGTTATTTGCCATGAGATGCCATGTTCCAGTGACCAGTATGAGAGAGTGAGAGCGATAACACCAAATTTAACACACCTGCTGCCCATTCACACCTGAGACCTTGTAACACTAACAAGTCACATGACACCGGGGAGGGAAAATTGCTAATTGGGCCCAATTTGGACATTTTAACTTAGGGGTGTACTCACTTTTGTTGCCAGCGGTTTAGACAATAAGGGCTATGTGTTCAGTTTTTTTAAGGGGGCAACAGATTTACACTGTTATACAAGCTGTACACTCACTACTTTAAATTTTAGCAAAGTGTCATTTCTTCAGTATTGTCACATGAAAAGATATAATAAAATATTTACAAAAATGTGAGGGGTGTACTCACTTTTGTGAGATACTGTATATGCTGCAGGAAAAACTAAATGGGGCTAAATTGTTTCAACACACAGAAAAAGGGGGCTTAGGAAAACGTGCAGTAAAATAATATGTTAACCAGCATAGGAAGCTGTGCAGTTCACTTAGCGAATAAGAACAGATGCCAAGTATTTTATGAGCTGATAACATCCTGTGCTCTCTGCCTCTGCTGTACTGTAACAAGTTAGCATTATTCTCAGCTCTCTTTGTGAACTACAGAACACACACCCTCATGCTATGAAGAAGAGAAAAGGAGAGGTTATGTAGTCCTCTCCTAGGGTGACAATGCTGCTTCTCCATAGAAACAGTATGGTCAGTGCACGTTGTCCCCCTAGGACAGGAAGCTGCTTCGAGACAGAAAGCTGTACATTAGTAGGTTGTAGTCCTGCAAGAAAGCCAGAGTTTCAAGCATTTTTAAATGCAATTTTTTTTAATCAAAATGATAAACATGTTATACTCATCCGTTCTTGAACCGGCCTTCTTCTTCTTCACCTTTGGTTCCCCCACCGGCACGCTCATCCTCTGCAGTCTGACTCCCAAGCCAGGCTTTGTTTCTATAGACACACACAGCTTGGCTAGGTCCCGTTCTCTGCTTACAAATTTTGAATTTCATTCAATGGCTCCCGCTGCTGCCTGATCCTCCTGTAAGAAGAGAAAGATGGGGAGAAGAACTGCAGATAGGCACAGCGCTGGATTGATACAGGACTCAGGTAAGTGTTTGGTAGGGGGGCGAGACACAGCAAGTGCCAAAACGTTTTTTACATGCATTATTGCAACTTTAAAGATGTTTGTAATAGGGTATTAGAGTAATTGTGTGCAGGAGCACTAACATTTATGTGACCCTATGAAATATACTGATGGGCATTGGTTATTGGTTAACGCCCATAATCTGTTTTCCAAGGTTAATCAGGCAAGCACTATATATGTTTATAAATTTTTTCCCTTTTGGTAGAATACGGTTTCTCTCTCTTTTTTTTCCTTCTTTGTAACAAGACATATAAATGCACTACTACATGTAAAATTATGAATATACAATGTTCCAATATATGAATCCTTATGTGAATTTTCTTTGTAAACTTTCCAAATCTTAAATAGCATAGGCGTTGACAAGCATACATGAAGGGGTTTTGGACCTGACCATTGATATCCACCCATATTTTCTTGGACTTTTATACTTCCTATATGATCGGATCCGTGCCTCCATGTCTGTGATTGCTTATCTGTTGACTTACTGTTGAGTAGAGGGTTTTGTAATATTTTTTATCTGCTGAAGTGTCAGACCTCAATTGCATGGCACACACCCTCCAAATTGTGGTAAATGATGGTCTGTCAAACCAGAAAGCTTTGCTTGACTTAATTAGCATGCTGAAGAAGTGCGCAGGCCATTTCCACCATTCTATCCTTGCCAGGTAGGGACTGAGGTGCATTCAGGAAGACCTTGGCCTACCCAAAAACAACTTGATACAGGCTGTTCCAACATGATGGAACTCAACGTTACACATTTTGCAAAGGAAGCTACAGCAGAAGCGAGCTCTCACCATATATTCTGGTGAATATGGACTTGGAGGACATTCTTGTCCTACTGCTGATCAGTGGAACATAGTAGCCAACATCATTGAGACCCGCCTACCCATTGAGGAAGTGACACTAGAGGTGAGTCATTACGACTCATCTGTGTCCTCTGTCATCCCATGTGTGAGAGTGCTGAAGATGCTTCTACAAGAGAATTAAGGACCCACCACACGTGGCATTAAAGCATGTAGGCAAGCCATGAGGGAAATCCTCGCCAAACGTTTAGAGAAGCATGAGGAGAATAAAAATGTTGTGCTTGCATGTCTTTGCAGAAACTGACAACACAATGGCTGACAGAAGATATTCAACAGAAGGTGCAGGAGGTTCCTGATGAAAAGAAAAGTCAAGAAGAGAAGCTTTCTGATGTGGAAGGGCAGGATGCGGGAGAAATATGTCCAAAAAGACAATGGACAGAAGAGAAAATTAATCGTGGTCAAATAGATGCCATGTTCAGCGTTTCATTGGGGCCTCATGCAGAGGATTCTTCAGAATCTGCAATAATGAGCCTGGATGATGAACTTCATCTCTATTTGAAGGAACCAGTAATTGACAGAAGAAGTGATCCCCTTCAGTGAAAATATGTATATCAAATCTGCGCTAACTTAAACAAAATAGTGAGCTGCCAGCACACCAACTGACACGAGTTGTCCCAAAGTAAATAATATAAATAAGTGCGGCGCTATATGACATGTGAAAAACTCTTAGACCCCGTTCACATTAGGTCGCTCTGACTTAGGGGGCGACCTGTGAAGTCGCGTTCAGCGCGACTTCGGCGCGACTTGCACGGACTTCACATAATGGAAGTCAATGCAAGTCGCCTAGAGGTCGCCGCCAAGTAGTACAGGACACTTTTTCTAAGTCGGAGCGACTTGTGTCGCTCCCATTAGAACGGCTCCTGTACTACACAGTGGGAGCGACGGTGCACGACTTGTCAGGCTGACCAAGTCGCCTGACAAGTCGTACCAGTGTGAATGGACACTTAAAGGTATATATACATGTGAACAATAAAATAAATATTGTATGAATTCATATAAAGTGAGTCCCAAGTGAGCAAAAACATCCAAATTCATAGAGGTGATGGAAAATGGTGAAAAGATCCCAACACCAGCAGAATAAAAATGAATGCGCTCACCGGAGGGTATGAACCCAAATTACCATACAGCAAATGGATCATACAGAGCTGGTTATGATCATAAACAATTCCAAACGTGACTGGATCACCAGATGTTCTGAAGGGTGGTGAGGGAGTCTCACCAGAGGATGCCCGGATCTCCCACTCAGATGTACATGTGCAGGAACCAGACAACACGGACATAGTGTAAAACCGCTTATAGACAATTTATTTAATTAAAAAGAATACACTTACAAAAATCCGTGAACAGCACACATGGAATGTATTAGAAGGCAATACTGACGTTCTTGAAATGTTTCGTCATATTTGATATAGTCATTGGAGTTTGCCAGATCCTCTTCAGTGGTGGAAAAAAATGAGGCACGCTACAAAAGACTTGCTTCTCATGCTAGAAAATACCTTTCTGCTCCTCCTTCCTCGGCACAAAGTGAGTGTGTTTTTAGTGAAGTGGCAGCAATTTATGAAAAGAAAAGAAGCCGTTTAACTGGTGAACATGCTGAAATGTTATGCTTTCTGCACTATAATATTGTTCTACTTAACTGGCAGTATTGAAGTGTAGTAGTAGTGTCTGTCCAGTCCACTCCAATCCACTGTCTAGCTTTTTTTCTAGCAGTTTTGCACTGATTGCGCTGCACTGCAGTCAGTGCAAAACTGCTAGAAAAAAAGCTAGACAGTGGATTGGAGTCAGTGGACTACTGCTGCAGTGGTGCGCCACTCACTGCTGCAATAATTTTAAATCACTACTGCAGTCACTGCAGTAGTGCAGTAGTGATTTAAAATGATTGCAGTGAGTGAATGCCCTACTGCAGCGGTAGTCCACTGACTCCAGTCCAATCCACTGTGTAGCTGTTGCCTAGCTTTTTTCCGAGCAGTTTTGCACTGACTGCAGTAGTTGCAGTGAGTGCCCTACTGCAATGGTAGTCCACTGACTCCAGTCCAATCCACTGTCTAGCTGTTGCCTAGCTTTTTTTCTAGCAGTTTTGCACTGACTGCAGTAGTTGCAGTGAGTGCCCTACTGCAGAGGTAGTCCACTGACTCCTGTCCAATCCACTGTGTAGCTGTTGTCTAGCTTTTTTTCTAGCAGTTTTTCACTGACTGCACTGCAGTAGTGATTTAAAATTATTGCAGTGAGTGAGTGCACTACTGCAGCAGTTTATTATGCATTAATGCACAATCAGATTATGTGAAACTGATGTCCCTGCAAGTGCACTTTTCCTATCAGTTTTAATGCAGTTAAGGTGTGAAGAATGAGCCTTTAATGTTAAAAATGTTAATAAATAAAGATTTACATGTTCAGTAACAGATTTGTGTCGAAATTTGTGTTTATTTTGCAAAATTTGAAATGTACAAAAATATCGGCCAATATCGGCCGATACCAAATATTGGTATCGGCAAGGAAAAACCAATATTGGTCGATAACTAGTTCTTATATTGTCAGTGTAGAATAACAGCTTAGTGTGAATCTAGTGATAGTTCAGTGTGAGTGTAGTGTGACCATTGCTACTTTAGTATCAGTTTAATTTGTCAGGGCAGGTTTCCTGCAGTATATATCAGTGCATTAGTGCACGTTTAATTCAGTATACAGTATATCAGTAATATAAAATCTCTTGAGGACACCTTAAAAAGGAGTTTATGTAATGCATTTCTCGACTATGGTAGGTTACAGTCTTGTGGAAAACGTTGTTTTGAGGCATCTGTTGGTCAAGAGCGGAGCCTCTCTAAATTTTTTTAGTTCTCAGTGCCCAGGGCTGTCAGCTTTCACATCCCATTGGCAGTGTCTTCATCATATGGTGAGAGATTATCTAGGGGCAAAAACAGATATGGAGAGCTTTCCCATTGGCCTTCCACTGGGTTACTAGGTCATGAGAATAGACCACTGCCCAGAACTTGCCCAGTATGCAATAGAGCTGCTTGGATGCCCTGCATTCAGCGTGCTTCCCAAATGGGCAGTGCTGCTGGAGGTTTTGTGACTGAAAAGAGAGTGCGTCTGTCCACAGACTCCATGGACCGGCCGACATTTATCAAAATGAATCAAACCAGGATTAGCAGCAGCTATCAAGCCCCTGATTTTGATGTTGCTGCTTCAGTTCTTTCTGGATCTGGAATCTCTGAAAGACTGTCTAGACTGCCTATCTTTGTAGGTGTTAATTTCATTTGGAAGAAATGTTTTGGTGTAGGTTTCATGGGCACAGTTAACACCCAAGGACCAATTTTTCCACACCTGTTTGACAGGTGCATATCATATAAATGTTTGACAGCAAGGCCAATTCTTTCTTTCATCAAGAGTACCTTTATAGGGTTATGGTGTGAAGGCACCACCAACACCCTAAGACCAATTTTTCTGCAACTGTATGAGTGGGGTATAAAATAAAAATGTTTGACAGCAAGGTCAATTCTTGCTTTTATCAAAGGTTTCTCTATAGGGTTAGGGTGTGACGGAACCACCAACACCCAGTTTTTGGCACCTGTGACATATATCCAAAGTCTGCGAAAGAGACACCAGAATTTATCCAAAAAAATCTCTGTGCACTAAATTGTGGCATCATCATACAGGCTGGCCCCCCAAGCCATTGTTTATAAAATAATGAAAGCTTGAATGGACTTTTTTGGGCTTTAAAAATGTCATTATTGCTGCAGCCGGTTCTATACATGGTACCAATGTGCCACATTACAGGCAGACTAAGGGGACCCCCCAGGCACTATATTTAAATACATTTTTAATTTTATATTGTTATTTCTCATTTTTTTTTTTCCATTAAAGATTTTTATTAAATATTGAGGCAATACAAGCATAATAACATCCAGCATTTTTAAAAGGGAAATACAAAAACTTCAGAGTAGCGTAATACGGACAATAATTGCATCATTATGCACAGATGTACATTCACGACCTGATACTCTGCAAGCAGGAGAGGAGCCAATTGACACAATCATAGTCTACAAGGAAGGGGGGGGGAGGGGGAGAAGGGGGGGGGGTAGGGGAGGTGGGCAGAGGTAGAGGAAGAGGAAGAGGGGTAAGGGGGGGGAAGGGGGGGGGGAGGAGATGGGTGGGGGGGGAGAGGAAGAGGTGAGGGGAAGGGAGGGGGGGAGGGAGGAGGAAGATAGGGGGGGTAGAAATGGGAGAGGGGGGGGCTCATAGAAGAGGGACGAGACAGGAGGAGGGTAGGGGGGAAAGGAGCAGGGGAAGAAGAAGACGTGAAGGAGGGGAAGGGGGGGAAGGAAGGAGGAGGAGGGAGGGGGGAGGGGGGGAGGGAGACAGGAGGGGAGTAAGGGGGGTGGGAAGAGGGGAAGGAAGGAGTACCTGATTAGGGTAGCATGAATGGGGGGGGGAGGATAGGGCATAGTGTACGTGTTGGAGGGGATGTGAAGCATGTCAATAGCCATCTCCAGTATTACCAAAACGGAGGAGTAATGGAAATTGGAATAGAAGGTATAACAACTAACAACTTAACAACATAACAGCAGAATAACAGCTGGTCAGCTGAATTATCAACACATCAATTTCAAAGTATTCAATATTGGGGTTACTCAATGTTAGATTTTACCCTTGAGCCAGGAGGACCATTTAGACCATTCCCTATCGAATCTGGCACTGCGACCGGCCTTATAGGCAAGTAGGCGTTCATATTCAAAGGTAGTTTTGACTCTATCAATAACGTCCGAGACTTGGGGCACAATATTAGATTTCCACTTCTGAGCCACCAGGCTGCGAGCAGCCAATAGAATGTGGGTAACTATGGTGCTGCTATCGAAAGGGAACCTCTCGACCCCCACATTCAAGATCGCCAATGCTGGAGAGGGCAGGGTAGGGAGCCCAGAGATATCCGATATCATGGAGAAGAGTGCATTCCATATATTAGTAAGGTGTCGGCAAGACCAGAAGACGTGTAGGAGGTGGGCCACCTCGCCACATCCCCTCCAGCATAATGGCGAATGGTCAGGAATAAATTTGGACAATCTATAGGGAGTAAGGTACCAACGCAAATTGATCTTCTGGGACAATTCCCAGTGATTGGTGCAGGAGGAGGACTGTTTGATGGAACGGAAGGCTATTTTCCATTGGGCAGCTGTAAACACTTCCCCTAGATCCGCCTCCCATTTTGTGAAGGGAGTGGATGTGCTAAAATCCATTTTGGCTTGAAACAGGTTGTAGAATAGAGATGTGCCCTTGACCGAGCGTAGATTGCCCAACATGAACAACCAACCTCTCGAAGGCAAGTGGATATGCGGGGACGGCAATGATCGGAAAAGATGTGCCACCTGTATGTATCGATAGTGTTCAGAGGCCGGGAGTTTAAACTCCCTCTGCAGATCCTCAAAGGATTTGAGAGTGTCGCCTGACAGGATATGGTCAACATTGTTAATACCCTTGTTTCTCCACACCCCAAAGGACGAGTGAGGTATGGCCATTTCCAGCACCCCCAGCGGCACGGGAACCCGCGCCTTCAGGGGGGCCGGAATGTCCTGTTTTACGAACGCCCTCCATGCCAACAGGGAGGCCCTGACCGAAATAGGCAGTCCCTCCAGTGGCACGGGGTTCCATACATCTGCCAAGAGCATCGTCCGCAGAGGATGGGAAGGACAAACACCAGCCTCCATGGAGCTCCAAATTGCATGGGATCCGGGATCTACCCAATGGCGCAGTTGGGTCAGATGAGAGGCAAGGAGATAATCCCTGATGTCGGTCATACCCATCCCCCCCGCGGACCAGTGTTTGATAAGGAACGAGTGTGCGCTCCTAGGTCTCTTCCCTCTCCAAACCAACCCCCTCAGTGCCCTTTGCAAGGAGTTGAGAATGCCCCGAGAAACTGGGACTACCAAGGACCGAAAGATGTAGAGAATTTGGGGCAGGAGAACCATCTTGAACGAGGCAAGGCGTGTTATTTCTCATTTTGATGGTTTCAATTTAAGCATCAGTAAATGACAAACTTTTTTACATTGATACATGTCCCCCAGGGCAGTACCTGGACCCCCATATGCATTGTATACCCAAATACTTGCATATAAGCCCCCCAAATAGTCACTTTTTTATTTTTCCAGTTTGGGTCCCATACACTTCAATGAGGTTCATTATTCAGTTCCAAACTTTTGCGATATTTCAAAAGCTCTGCTGCGAACCAAAAGGTTTTTTTTTTGTCCCAACTCTAGTTGGGGGTGGGGTTGAGTTTCAGTTGGTGCTGGTGGACTTTCCTACAGAAAGATGGTCGCTGAGCACGTTGCCTACAGAGGGAATCTAAAAATAAGAGTATTCAATTTTAATTAAAGGCAAAAAGAGAGAAGACAGAGGCTCCTCTAAGTGTAGAGCTTAAAAAATTTATTGTGACATATAGGCACGCATAAACTCACATTTAGATGTATCATAAATGGCCTGAGTAAGGATAAAAAGGCAGAGTCCCTTTGTGCGTCCTGGCCGGTGGGTCTTGGTGCGTCTTGGCTGATGGATGAGCTTCTTCTCTTCCGCTTGTCGCTTTCTCCGTGGATGTGCCAGCTTCCTGGGTGTAGAGGTGAGAGCGAGGCCTGAATCTCACCCTGGACCGCAAGTGTGCCAGTGATGTCACAATAATGCGACGCGTTTCGGAGCATGCGCCATATGGCCTAAGCCTGAACAAGCGCGCTCCTTTCTCAAGCTATGGTGGAACCATAGCTTGAGAAAGCAGCGTGCTTGTTCAGGCGTAGGCCATACGGCGCATGCTCCAAAACACGTTGCATTATTGTCGCCTGGTCATGAAGGTGGTAAAACCTTTCCGGTGGTCAAGTGAATAACTTATGGAACCTCTTACATCAAGATTGTATGACACTCGTGTGATCTTTGTGCAAGTATAGGATCCCTCTCTTTAGAATATATACTGAGATTCCAGTTCAGAAGCTGGCCTGGGCTAACTGTCAGGATTAGGGATGGGCCAAATTACCCCCTGTTCAAGTCGTACCAGAATTTTCGAACATTGCGAAAGTTTGGAACTGAATAAGGAATCCTGGGGTCCAGGTACTGCCCTGGGGGACATGTATCAATAAAAAAAAAAGTTTGTAAAAAACATAATTTTTAAATTAGCAGTGATTTACTGATGCTTAAAGTAAAACCATCAAAATGAGAAATAACAATAAAAATGAAAAATTGCTTTCAATATAGCGCCTGGGGGGGTCCTTAGTCTACCTGTAAAGTGTCACATCTGTACTGTGCCCGGCTTTGTGCTGTGTGAGTCCCTAACAACAGGACACTATAATAGGCCGCTATAATAGGCTTTCTGGTCCTTTTGGTTCCAAGGATATGGGGTTGAGAGGTATGCCATTATGATCTGAATATCTAATGAATATCTGTGGGAGACCCCCCTCCCCCTTCCCTCCTCCCCTTTTCTGCATATGTTGAGGTATTTTTACCATATACCCACTTATATATATTTATTTGTATTTGTATAAACAGAATCCATGGTGGCTTGTATGCTTCCCCACATGTGACCATTGAGGATTTAACTCATCATTGCCTATGACAACATCCAGAGACTTTTTTGGTACTCTGTAACACAACTAGCCCTGGCTTAATTTCTCTGTTCCCCTCCTCCCCCTCCCCCCTCTTTTGTTTAATATAATTTTTCAATATTTTTTGTGGCATCTTCTTTTATGGGGGTTTTTGAGGGGGGTTGTCATGTAGGGGTTTGGTTTGCCTCCAATATGACATTTTTTTCCCCACCTCTGACACTGGTCCACTTAAAGGGCTCCCGACGCCTGCACAGAAGTGTGGTTCTCCTGCCTGCTTTATTTTCAGGTCAGCATAATCATGAAACTATATACTAATGTGATATTTGATGTAATGCAAAATTGTGACTATAATATATACATATTTTTCTCATATTTCTTTAGTGCAGCAGCTATCTGTTCTTTGTAGTGCCCTGACGTAGCTATAATTGCGAAACGCGTTGGATTATCAGGGACCGTTATACTGCACATACATCGAGATCCACTGGTGTGGTATATTGTATCCATCACAAGCACATAGTGATCACGGATCCATGTTTTTTTAATATATATGTCTGCTGTTGTGTTATGTTATTTTTGTCTTTTTAAACCATATGACAATAAAGTTGTATATGTTTTTTACATAGTGGTGTTGTGATTGCATCCCTCCAACCATACACATGCCGATATAGTCCTGCTTTCCTGGACCTCTCTTGGTCTTTGGTTTTTCTTTTTTGGTGTTCTACTATTGGGGATGATGGCATGTACATCACGGTACTATATTTTTGTACTACTGTGTATAGAAACTGCTGCAGAAATAATTGGATCCAAAAAAAATAAGGCCAAAAGTGAAATTTTCCCTGCAAGCTTTCTTAATTTAGTAAACAATGGCTTGGGGAGCCAGTCTGTATATATGATGAGGCCACAATGTAGTGCACTGGGAACAAGATTAGAGATTTTTTGGATAAATTCTGGTGCCTCTTCCTCAGACTTTGGATAGAAGTAACAGGTGTGGAAAAAATTATTTTTGTGTGTCGAAGGTGCCTTCACACCATAACTCTTTAGAGGTACTCTTGATGAAAGTAGGAATTGCCGTGCTGTCAAAAATTGAAATTATGCGCACCTGTCAAACAGGTGTGGAAAAATTGGTCTTTGGGTATCTGTAACGTCTTAACACCATAACCCTATAGAGATACTCTTGATGAAAGCAAGAATTGGCCTTGCTGTCAAAAATTGAAATTATATGCACCTGTCAAACAGGCGCAGAAAAATTGGTCTTTGGGTGTCTGTGGCACCTTCACACTGTAACCATATAGAGGTACTCTTGATGAAAGCAAGAATTGGCCTTTCTATAAAAAAACTGAAATGATATGCACCTGTCAAACAGGTGTGAAAAAATTGGTCTTTGGGTGTTAAATGTGCCAATGAAACCTACACCAAAAAATTCTTTCAGATGCTATCAACGCCCACAACACTAGGCAGCCTAGAAGTCTTGCAGAGTTTCCACATCCCAAACACAGTTAATCAGTGACATCGGCATCAGGGGCTTCATAGCTCCTGGTAATTCAGGACTGATACATTATGATAAATGTCAGACGGTCCACAGAGTCTGTGGACAGACGTGTTCCATTATCATTAACAAAACCTCCAGAAGCACTGAATGCCTGTTTGGAAAGCACACTGGATGCAGCCCATCAGCTCAATTGCATAATGGGCAAGTTCTGGCCAGTGGTCTATTCTCATGACCCAGTAATCCAGTGGATCTCAACTGGAAAGCTCTTCATCTCTGTTTTCGTCCACCATATGATGCAGATGCTGCCGATGGGATATGGAAGTTGAGAGCCCTGAGCAGCGAGGACTAAAAAAATTGTGAAATGCATCACTTAGGCGGCCCTCTTCTCCACTCTTAAACAACAGAAGCCTCAAAACTACGTTTTCCACGACACTGTAACCTACCAGAGTCATGAAAAGCATTAAATAAATTCCTCTTTAAAGTGTCCTCAAGAGACTTTCATCTTCTGCACCCTCTGTGTGGACAGGATGAGTTCTGAGACTTTCCCCTTGTAACGGTGGACAAAGAGGGTTGCCAACCAATAGTGATCCTTCTCCTTGATGCACACGTATTCTTGGGGCCTTTCGCAGGCTTTGAAGCATGAGGGAGCCCATGCACCACAAGTCTGTGGAGGCATGAGAAGCAGACTCCTCGAGGTCATTGAGGATTACAGTATCTGGAACTGCCTCCTCCCAGCCACATACTACTCTCAAGGGTTCTGTGGATTGAAAACCATCTGTTGAGGGTTGACGTATGTCTATCTTTGCCTCAATGCCTCCAAAACTGAGAGGGAGGTTACAGTTGCTGATATCTGAGACTTGTATTGGAAGGCTGCTTGTGGTGGTTCTATATGCTGTTTTTAAACAGCTCTCAGGTGAGAGGCTGGTGTGGCTGGTGAAGGATTTTTTGCACTGAGTGAGAGCACCTTCATTTGAGTTTACAGCACCGTGTACTTTACTGGTTCTTTCATCGCCTGGATGAACTTTCCCTTATCTGTTTTAGGATTGACACAGAAGATTTTATTCTCTTATTATAGGCTTTCACCTTATGGACTTTTATGTGTTTTTATAGAGGATTTTACTGTTTTTATCCTTTATCCTTATTGATTATTGCAGCGATGTACCATTTTTTATGAATATTTTATTTGGGTATTGTTCTTTGTGCCTTGGTGTCAGCAGCTTGGTTTTTATTCATGCTTGCGCTGATATAATTTGTTTCTGCATAATGCAACGCAGAGCCTGCTCCAGCAGGAACACAACAGAGATTGTGTCACTGATGCATGCATTGTCACGTCTCACCATCCTTATCGCCTCCTCTAATTGTGACAGTACTGTGCCTGCATCCTTTAACAACAGCCATTGGCACGGGAAAAAAAGCAGAACCGGCCTGAGGCTGTCTGTCAGGAACCCTCAGCAACCAGATAGCTGCACGGGTGCATGCGCAGACGCGATTCCAGAGCTAGCCATCAGAATGGGCAAAGGCACACAAATGTGCATGTGTCACCTTTCCCTATCTAAGGGCAGACAGGAGGTTTGTGCCAATATTGCACACCACCATTTCTGGCTCCAGCTGGCGTGGCGTGAACCACTTCTGGTCCTGCCCCTTCAGAGCTGCAAGAATATCTGCTCCAGTGTGGTTCCTGTTGCCTAGACACACAAACTGAAGCACTGCATGGCCCCTTTTAGCCTGACTCATTGATTAGCCCCTTGAACGCTTAGGGGTTACTTGTGGTTCGTAGGACAATTCAGCAGAGGAGGGTATGGAGGTGGAGGGGGAAGAACTGACAAAGCTCTCGCATCATCTCCACCAGCTGTATTGAGACGTGGCGGCACAACAAGCTACAGCACTAAGCCCTGACCTGCATCCGTCAGAATTACAAGCAGAGTTACCCAGTGTGCTGTGAACTAAATATAGCATCCCTGACATGCTTGTGGGATCATGTGTCAGCAGTAACGTGAACTTTGGGGCTGACTGCCTTGCCCAACGATGCCACAACATTGCCTTCCCCGTGATGGTACAGAGCTGGAATGTACAGCCGTACACCATTCTTGCCAATGGGCGGAGTGGTGGGAGGTTAAATTCTTTGTCAGGCATGTGGTACCCAAATGGCTAGTGTTTTTGCCATGCTTGATGTGTTTGAGACAAAGTTTGCAAATTGCAACAGTGCAATCGGCTGCACATGTGCTAAAAAAGGCCCAGACAGCTGAGCTGTGGGAAGGGTGCCAGGCAATAACAGCTCAACAATGTGGTAGAATAGGGTGGCTGCTCTCTACTCTTCCATGATGGCTGCCCCATTGGGGTTGTGCCTCACCCTCACTTTCCTCCTCTGCTCTATCCAGCACCCAAGTCGCGTCAGTGACCTCATCGTCATCATCTCCTCCATCCTCATTGCCGCTCGAGACAATACACTGCGGCTAGGGGAACATGACTGCCAATTTGTGTATCAGTGTTCTCCCCTCTCTGTAGACTCATGTTCTTACCTTCCTCAACCTCAGAACAAAGATCAGAAACAAGTAATGGCTGTGCATTGTCAAAGAGCATGTGGCTGAAGCTGTGTTCAAATAACTCCGCTGACTCCTTCATGCCTGATGCTGGGGCTATGGCAGTAATAGCTGTGGTCAAGGAGGCAGACTTAGCCACTCTGGCAGCTGCAGTGGACTGCGCACTAGTCTCTGCTGGGGTGATGGAGGATGAGGAGGATGAGGATGGTTTAGTAAGCCATTCCACTACCTCCTCTGCATGCTGTTGCTGGATAGCACTGGCAACATCACTAAACAGAGGAAATGATACCCTGCCTGAGGACTGACTACATCCACCTTTGCCTGTGGTCACATATGCTGCTGGCCCCTCACAGTGCCATGGGAATGTCTGCCTCTCCTTGTTGGCCTCCTAGACATGATGGGAAGGGGTTTATTAACAAAATGTAATAAAGATGTGGAAATATGTACATGGATGCACTTTAATCAATGCAAAGTGGTGTTTGTTGCACTTTAACCTGAGTACTCACTACACAGACACACTATATTATAATATACTGCAGTAAAACATTGTGCCCTGATTGGGCAAAGCTTTCATTGCTTCAGCCAATTAGGGCTTCCAATGCACTGTGCGGCGGTGCTGTGCATTGTGGTCAATCGGCGGGCCGAACAAACGGTTGAATTCCCCAATAATTCAGGTGATCGTTGAACAGGCGAACAGCCAA
The DNA here is from genome assembly GCF_965119305.1 of Pelophylax lessonae. Classification (NCBI taxonomy): domain Eukaryota; kingdom Metazoa; phylum Chordata; class Amphibia; order Anura; family Ranidae; genus Pelophylax; species Pelophylax lessonae. The sequence continues at coordinate 810,660,885 of NC_138768.1, read as the reverse complement.
TCTTCGCCCCAAACTCATGCTCGGGCCGAACTGTTCACCCATCCCTAGTCAGGATCGCTCCCACTCCTTTACCACTCTCCGACTCTTCCTCTTACCTATCTATCTATATATTGTTAGTATAATATTTATTGTTCATCCCATTGATTGTGTTTGCTGATGTCTACTGGAGATTTTTATCTCCAAGGCATGTTACCAGGAGAATAGTTTTAAATATTTAAGTACATTTGATTGAATGACCTCTCTGAACAAGAAATTGTGACCTTCCTTGAGGCACTATTCCAGTGCCCATAAAATGCGGCCTTACCTATGCCCATAAAATGCGGCCTTACCAGTGCCCATAAAATGCTGTCTTACCAGTGCCCAGCAATGCAGCCTTACCAGTGCCCATCAATACAGCCTGACCAGTGCTAAGCAACCCAGCCTTGCCAGTGCCCATCAATGCGGCCTTACCAGTGCCCATCAATACAGCCTGACCAGTGCTAAGCAACCCAGACTTGCTAGTGCTCAGCAATGCAGCCTTTCCAGTGCCTATCAATACAGCCTTACCAGTGCCCATCAATGTGGTCTTACCAGTGCCCATCAATACAGCTTGACCAGTGCCCATCAATCCAGCCTGACCAGTGCCCAGCAATTGAGCCTTACCAGTGCCAATCAATTCATCCTGACCAGTGCCCATCAATGTGGCCTTACCAGTGACCATCAATGTGGCCTTACCAGTGCCCAGCAACACAGCCTTACCAGTGCCTAGCAATGCAGCCTTACCAGTGCCCAGCAATGCAGCCCTACCAGTGTCCAGCAATGCAGCCTCATTAGTGCCTGGATAGATAACACACAGTGGCGATCTCCGTGGATCTTGGATTTGAAGAAAGAAAAAAACCTAAAAAAAGAAAACGAATGCACACATCTACTGAATGGCAGGCTGCAATAGATGACATGTTTGGGTTTATCACTGCTTTAAATGTGATCTGGTGTGCAGGCCGCACTGGAAGGGTTAAGCAGGGTGACAGACGAGCATCCTGTGTGTGTAAACAGAGGCTGCACTTCCTTCATCTCTGGAGGCTCTTCCCCCTCCGCGCTCCTCTCCGCCCTGGGGCGGGTCTACAGCTGTACATTCCTCGGGTACCCGGGCACTCATATACACACAGAGGGGCTCACGAGCAGATGAGGTCAGAGGAGGAGCAATCCGAGCAAGTGCTCACATAGTGAAGGATTGGCTCGGGAGGCGACCCATGGTCTCAAAGGGAGCGGCGTTCCTGCTGTGGAAAAAGTGCAGGAACGCTGTTCCCACGCGTTCCTGCAGGACTCGAGCCCTGATCCCAAGATCCTTTGCCCTTCTGTTGCAAGTCCTTACCTGCTCTGCATTCAGGATGTTGCAAAAGAGTTTGTGCTGGACACCAGGGGAAACAGTCTCCCTGTGGCAAATGCTGCGAAGCATTCTGTCACTGCAGGCAATTTAGCCAGCTCCTGGCTACATACGTATGAGACAAGACTTCTTTAGCTCCCAGTCACACCGTTTACGACATTAACCACTTAAGCCCCGGAGGATTTGGCTGCTAAAGGACCAGGGGTTTTTTTGCGATTTTTTACTGCGTGACTTTAACGGACAATTGCGCGGTCGTGCGACGCTGTACCTAAACGAATTTGACGTCCTTTTTTTCCCACAAAAAGAGCTTTCTTTTGGTGGTATTTGATCACCTGTGCGATTTTTTGATCACGCGCTATAAACAAAAAAAGAGCGTAAATTTTGCAAAAATAACAATATTTTTCACATTTTTTTATATGAAATTCCCCCCAAAAAAAAGTAAAAATCAAAATTTTTTAACATTTTTCGGCCAATTTGTTTTATGCTACCTATGTTTGGTAAAAAAAATCGCAAAAAGCGTATTTTGATTGGTTTGCGCAAAAGTTATCGCGTTTACTAACAAAGGGAAAGATTTTTGTCATTTTTGGTGTTTTTTTTTTTAACGCGTAATGGCGGCGATCTGCGATTTTTTTTTTCGGTACTGCGACATTGCGGCGGACAGATCGGACCCTTGACTGACATTTTTGACAATTTTGGGGGTACCAGTGACATTACTGCAGTAATCAGTGCTATACATATGCACTGTTACTGCAAAAATGACACTGGCAGGGAAGGGGTTAACTTTATTGGACAGGGAGGGGTTAAGTGTGTCCTAGGGGCGTGATTCTAACTGTGTAGGGACATTCCTATTGGTGTAAAAGCAAAGATCAACCGTTCTACATAGTAGAACGGACAGATCTTCACTTTTACACAGGGAGAACTGACAGGCAGCTTGTTTACACAAGCTGCTCTGTCTTTCTCCCTTCACAGGAGCGATCGCAGTGTGACTGGCGGACATCGAGTCCGCCGGTCACACGCACTGACTTGTCTGTAAACGAGCCGCGGCGGGCGCGCGCCGCGGCGGGCGCGCGCCTCGGCGGGCGCGCGCCCGCCCGCGATAGGCTCGCAAGTCAGTGACAGGCGAGTGACGTACCGATACGTCACTCTGCCTGGCCGGGGCTGGCCGCCGCAGTATATAGTCGTGCGGCGGTCGGCAACCGGTTAAAAATCATGCTACTTCACTTGAAGTAGCACAATTTCAAAGTAGTAGTACTTCAGGTGCTACTTGGAAGACATCTGTAACTTCATGCACAGGTGTCTATGCAAGGCGCACCCGAACTTGCAAAAAGTAGTGCAGGAACTACTTTTAAAATCAATGCGACTTAGACGGAGTGAGAGTCGCACCAATTTGACCTTTTCCAACAAGAGAGGGTGTGACTTGTCATGTGATTTGAAACTGTCAAATTGCATGACAAGTTGCACAGGTGTGACCGGAGGCTTAAGGTTGAATTTAAAATGTCTTGTTCTATATCTGTATAAAATGCTGAGTAATGTTTTGCTATGACTGTTGAAAACGAAACTTTCTATTAAAAATACATTTAAAATAAAAACTCAGCAAGGATGTACAATAGACATTTATAAACAAATGTATTGCTAAAGAATTTAGATTTAGCAAGGCATGTGGGGACTTGTAGTTTCACGGCAGCTGAAGAACAAAAAGCTGTCTCATTCTGTTTAGTAATTAGTCCCACGCGCACATTTCATTAAGCGCCAACACTCGTCCTCTAAATGATGCATACCTACCCGCTACTTGACGACAAGAGCTTGCACAGTGCTTGGCAATCACTTCACTTATTCCCCCACAGTGTAAGAGAGTTTCTGATCGCAGCTCTCAATTATATGACACTCTGGGTACTTTAACCATTTATACTATGTCAATGATGCATGACGCTCTGATGAAATGAGCTATGTTAATATTCATTTGCAATGTAAAGTACACTTGGTAACATAAACCATGTTAAATGTCATAACCACAGTACATTATGAAAGAAGCCTTTATCATAATTAGTAGGTTATTGATTATTAGGGTTGGTGTACTGTCAGTACTGTCCATAGCATCCATAGCCCCAGCTCTAAGGACATTTGTCTTCCTGCTGTATGTTGTAAAAAGTTAGTTACACTGCATACAGTTCACTTGTGGGTTTAAAGCTAGGCATCCTTTTGGTCAAGTTCACACCTGTGGGTTTTAGGTGCAGTGTGTTAAAGTAGACCTATAGGCAAAACTTTTTTTTTTTTTACATTTTGGATAGAGAAATGGAGGGTCATAGTCCCTGCCAATTTATTTTTTATTTTTGCCATCTGTGTCCCATTGGGGAGATTTCCCTTCACTTCCTGTCCCATAGCCAAAACAGGAAGTTAGAGGAAATACCTGCATATTAACTATCGTTTTTTTAACGCCAATACCGATACCGATATTTTGTTGGCAAGAGGTATCAACTCTATGCGAGTCCTAGACCCACATCCCAAATTCATATAAGAAAAAAAAAAGGGGGAGAGTTCTCTTTCCTATCCAGGTATGCAGCGCCGCATGGGAGACACTGCGCCCGCACCGGAAGTGACGTCGACATCAGCCGACGTGTGATCACTTCGGGTGGGACCGGTTTCTTTAGTTGGCAGCGTGCAGAGGACGCCGACAGTCGGACGTGACAGTGAACAGATGGCAAGTGATGAGGTATGTGAACCACAGACCACAGGAAATTTATTAGGATCTGTAATGGGGGATACGCACCACGGATGATTGAACAGACAGTTACAATTTCCAATATAGGGGGATATGTATTAGCCATAATTATGGAAATGTGGAGTCGGGAGGTGGACCATAGATGAGAAAGGAAATGCATTGGCCCCAAATGACTACTGCGAGGGACTAATTGAGCTGGGCTATATCAACTCCCCAGAGATTAACACAGGTTAAAGCAATACCTTTGGACAATGTTGGGATAGATGTACTCCTAGAGGTGGACATGGGAATCTATATTCCAAATTGGGACTAAACGTATTTCCCTTTGGTACCCATGCAGATGCCACTCATTTTATTTGGCATATTGATACCTTCACACTGAAACATCCGTCGCCAGTTTAGGAGGATTTCTTTTTTCCCCCTTGGGAGCCCGGTCCAGTCTGCATCATTTGGATTGTCGCCAGAATTGGATGCCATTCATGAGCCCCCACTCCTGGTATGACGGTTGGAGGATTGTGGTTCCTCATAGATTCAGGGCACGCATGGCTAAATCAGTAATCAATCAATAATGTCAAAATATGAAGTATGGTAAGCATGTAAGAATATGGTAAAGATAGGATGTGGCCCCTAAGCACACCTAATGAATTATACACATGTTTATTCAATTTTGGTAATTTTTGTTTTCTGTGTTTTGTTTTTTGTTTGTAAAGTCTGTAAAGGTGAATATACCGCCTATGATGTTCCTGATGAAGCAGTAACTTGTTTTTCAAGTCTGCGAAACGAGTCGAACCGGCAGGTTACAAGGCACCTCACAGTTCATCTAACTTTGACTATGGAAGATTGTCTTAATGTTTTGTGATTTTTTAACAATTTTTCAATAAAACTTGTTGTTTTATATATATGCTTGCCTCTATTACTATGAGTCCAAGACACTACAAAATCATATTAGGAGACATAACACAGGTGGCTTCTGGGTTTCTTTTTTATTACTGATATTTTGGTCATCGGATATCGGTATTGGCCGATATTGGCCGATAGTTTCCCGACATTAAAAACATTTTTTTTTTTTATGTCTACAGGTACTGTGGTGGAGGGATCTGACCCCTCCTCTGCACTTAAAAGCATTCAAAACACTAAGTTTGGCTGTTTTGAATGCTGTAAGTTTTCTGAATTTGGCGCCGCCAGCCATGACATCACTTCCCGGGTACTCGGCGCCACCAAATTAAAAAAAATGGATACCCGGTCAGAGCCGAATGCGGTGTCTTCTCTTCGGCGGCCCTGCAGTTAAGATGCCTGGGTCTCCCAGTGGGACGGGAGCCGTGGAAGGCGGCGGGAGGGGGGGGGACATCCCTTCCCGCTCCTTGGAATGACAGCTGAGCGGCTTCATTACAAGACAGCCGACCGTCGGCTATGGACACCGGTACCGGGGTGATGCCTCTAGCTGCAGGCATCACTCCGGTACAAGCACTTTCCTGAAATATTGGCAATATCGGTAAATCCAAAGGCCGATTCCGATATATCAGGGAAAGTGCATATCGGCCACCGATATATCGGTGTTGCCGATAATCGGTTGATCACTAATATTAACCACTTGCCGACTCCCTAATGTACTTTTACTGCGGCAAGTAGGCTCCCTTGCGCAAAATCATGTACCAGTATGTCATTTCGTGCAGGGGTTCATGGGGATGCTTTCACGCCACTGGAGGCGTGATCACACTCTGATTGGCTAGAGGGGAAGCCAATCAGCGGGTCTGGTGGACCTGATGTCCACCAGTCTCCCACGATCATTCCCGAGAGACACAGAATGCCGATGTAAACAAGGCAGATCGCCGTTCTGACGAGGAGGAAGACAGAGATCTTCTAAGCAGGAACACCTATATCTGCTTTCCCAAGTCTGAGCAACCCCCCCCACCCCCCCCCCCACAGTTATCAAGCACTCCTAGGGAACACACTTAACCCTTTGATCGCCCCTGTTGTTAACCCCTTCCCTGCCAGTGTCATTAGTACATTAGCAGTGCATATTCTTTAGCACTGATCACTTTAATAATGTCAGTGGTCCCCAAAAAAGTGTCAAAAGTGTCAGTTTGGTGTCCGATTTAGCCACCGCAATGTCGCAATCCCACTATAAGTCGCTGATCGCCGCCATTACTTGTAAAAAAAAAATCCATAAAAATATCACATCGTTTCTAGACGTTATAACTTTTGCTCAAACCAATCAATATACGCTTATTGGGATTTTTTTCACCAAAAATATGTAGCAGAATACATAGTGGCCTAAATTTATGAAGAAATTAGATTTTTTTACCTTTTTTTTATTGGATATGTTTTATAGTAGAAAGGAAAAAATAATTGTTTTTTTTTTTTCAAAATTGTCGCTTTTATTTATAGCACAAAAAATGAAAACCGCAGAGGTGATCAAATACCACCAAAAGAAAGCTCTATTTGTGGGGAAAAAAAGAAAATACATTTTATTTGGGTACAGCATCTCAGGACTGCGCAATTGTCAGTTAAAATAACGCAGTGCCGTATCGCAAAAAAATGGCCTGGTCATTAACCTCCTTAGCGGTATTCCCGAGTGTGGCTCGGGGTGGAATTTTAGTGCCAGTAGCGGTAACCCCGAGCCACACTCGGGGTACCGCCAGGGAGTATCGCTGGATTCTGGTAGAGGGTACTAACCTTGTCCTCGGGATCCTGCGATGTGTCCCTGCAGCATACGGCGGCCAGATGCTGTGAGCCCCGGCTTCCGTCTCCTGCGAGCGTCACGTCGCAGGGGGGTGGAACATTCAAATAGTAAAACACACAAACACACTGATATATGGTAATCCTATTGGATTACATTACTAAATAAAATAAATTGACATTAGTCTGCCCCCCCAGTGCCATTTCCTGCAGTATTACTGTACTTTATATATATATATACATACAGTGGGTACGGAAAGTATTCAGACCCCCTTAATTTTTTCACTCTTTGTTATATTGCAGCCATTTGCTAAAATCATTTAAGTTCATTCTTCTTCCTCATGAATGTACACATAGCACCCCATACTGACAGAAAAACACAGAATTGTGGACATTGTTGCAGATTTATTAAAAAAGAAAAACTGAAATATCACATGGTCCTAAGTATTCAGACCCTTTGCTGTGACACTCATATATTTAACTCAGGTGCTTTCCATTTCTTCTGATCATCCTTGAGATGGTTCTACACCTTCATTTGAGTCCAGCTGTGTTTGATTATACTGATTGGACTTGATTAGGAAAGCCACACACCTGTCTATATAAGACCTTCCAGATCACAATGCATGTCAGAGCAAATGAGAATCATGAGGTCAAAGGAACTGCCTGAAGAGCTCAGAGACAGAATTGTGGCAAGGCACAGATGTGGCCAAGGTTACAAAAAGATTTCTGCTGCACTTAAGGTTCCTAAGAGCACAGTGGCCTCCATAATCCTCAAATGGAAGACGTTTGGGACGACCAGAACCCTTCCTAGAGCTGGCCGTCCGGCCAAACTGAGCTATCGGGGGAGAAGAGCCTTGGTGAGAGAGGTAAAGAAGAACCCAAAGATCACTGTGGCTGAGTTCCAGATATGCAGTCAGGAGATGGGAGAAAGTTTTAGAAAGTCAACCATCACTGCAGCCCTCCACCAGTCGGGGCTTTATGGCAGAGTGGCCCGACGGAAGCCTCTCCTCAGTGTAAGACACATGAAAGTCTGCATGGAGTTTGCTAAAAAACACCTGAAGGACTCCAAGATGGTGAGAAATAAGATTCTCTGGTCTGATGAGACCAAAATAGAACTTTTTGGCCTTAATTCTAAGCGGTATGCATGGAGGAAACCAGGCACTGCTCATCACCTGTCCAATACAGTCCCAACAGTGAAGCATGGTGTTGGCAGCATCATGCTGTGGGGGTGTTTTTCAGCTGCAGGGACAGGACGACTGGTTGCAATCGAGGGAAAGATGAATGCGGCCAAGTACAGGGATATCCTGGACAAAAACCTTCTCCAGAGTGCTCTGGACCTCAGACTGGGCCGAAGGTTTACCTTCCAACAAGACAATGACCCTAAGCACAAAGCTAAAATAACGAAGGAGTGGCTTCACAACAACTCCGTGACTGTTCTTGAATGGCCCAGCCAGAGCCCTGACTTAAACCCAATTGAGCATCTCTGGAGAGACCTAAAAATGGCTGTCCACCAACGTTTACCATCCAACCTGACGGAACTGGAGAGGATCTGCAAGGAGGAATGGCAGATGATCCCCAAATCCAGGTGTGAAAGACTTGTTGCATCTTTCCCAAAAAGACTCCTGGCTGTATTAGATCAAAAGGGGGCTTCTACTAAATACTGAGCAAAGGGTCTGAATACTTAGGACCATGTGATATTTCAGTTTTTCTTTTTTAATAAATCTGCAACAATGTCAACAATTCTGTGTTTTTCTGTCAGTATGGGGTGCTATGTGTACATTCATGAGGAAGAAGAATGAACTTAAATGATTTTAGCAAATGGCTGCAATATAACAAAGAGTGAAAAATTTAAGGGGGTCTGAATACTTTCCGTACCCACTGTATATATATATATATATATATATATATATATATATATATATATATGTAATACATATATGTAATACATATATATATATATTATATATATATATATATATATATATATATATATATATATATATATATATATATATATATATATATATATATATATATATATATGTATACATATATATATTTTTATATATATATATATATATAACACATGTATACGTATATGTATACGTATATATGTGTATCTATATATATATATATATATATATACTTTACCTTATTTAGAGTTATTTATTATATTATAATTTATGATTTTGTGTTTCAAACTTTATCATACCCGAGATGTTATAAAGAAGAACGCACAGTAAAAAAAAATCATATGTAAATAGTTGTTTTCGGCTGCTCGTCCTTAAGAATTACATGCAAAATAATTGTACCGCTTTCAGCACCTAAAATCAGAAACAATCATACCGCCAAGGAGGTTAAGGGGGTAAAACCTTGAAGTGCTTAAGTGAATCCCTTGGGGACCCCAAGGTCACCAAAACTGGTGTCCCCATTGGAAGATTTCCCCTTCTATTACTTTTCTAAGGAAAACCCAAAATGTAAGATTTTCACTTACTTTTAATTTCAATGATAACGGTAAACAGGACAAAAAGAGAGGGTGAATCTCCCTAACAAGGACACAGACACCAACTAAACCTGACAGGTTTTCTAATCTTTCTCTACGCTAACCAAGACTAAAAAAAAGTTTTACTACAAGTAGTTATACTTTAAAAAACAAAAAAACAAAAAACAAAACCTGCTTGCTGGATTTATTATCTGTATCACGCACTGCATAGGAGGGAAAGCAGACCTTACTTTTTTAATCATTGCCAGGCATCCCATTTTAATAGGAGACTTATGTACAATTACTAAAATGTAACTTGAAGCAGAAAATTAGATCTTTCAGGCTGGCCCCTTTTGCAGGTATAGCTATATAAAACATTAAAAATAAGTGCCCATACTATTTAAACCTATTTTTTCACATTGTGCTGAAAATCACAGCCACTAGAGGCTGATCTGTGACAGTCTAAAGATTTCCTGCTGCTCAGGGCCTCTGGGCTTCACCAGTCTCCAGCAAGAAGAAACAGGAGCAATGCTGGAGGCAATTTACAGCACACACTAATTTTGGTAGCATAATTAATATTGAGGAATGTATGTTCCTTACTAAATAACATCATTTTTTTTATCACATTGTTATGGATAAAGTTATGATTTAATAAAAATTTAAACTGTTCCGGCTACCAAAAACTTGTAAACCAGTTCCCATGGTCTAGTGATACCCAACGCTTGCTGTGCTATGTGGCACATGGAACAGTTTCTGTTCTCCAGACTCTATGGGTTTATTTATAAAAAAAATTTGCAGCGCTTTTCAGCCTGTAAAGCTGCAGGTACATTTGTTCTGTAATAATGGGGGCAAAATCAAATGTTATTGGTTTATTTTCTCTCCAGGTTGATTGTTATTTATTCACAAAATTAGAGTGTTTTTGTAAAATAACACGCTATGAGGTTGATTGACTAAAACTGGAGAGTGAAAACGCCAAACCAATCAACTTCCAGATTTTTTTTTGTCAAAGCATAGATTAACAAGCTGAAGTTTGAAGCTGATTGGCTACCTTGCAGGGCTGCACCAGATTTTGCACTCTCCAGTTTTAGTAAATCAACCCCTATGGCCACTAGATGGAGCTGACCATCATGGTAAATACCTATTTATTGCCTAGGATTATCAGCTGCATCTAGTGGCCATAAGGTGGTATTTTTCTGAATCACTAATCTATTCTGTATATGAATATGCATTTCACCTGGAGAGAAAATAGCCCGGTAATCTTTGATTTTGGTCCCCAGGTACTTTTTGTTTTCCATTAAACAAAATAAAGCATTACGAAGGAACTAAGCAATATCATGCAAAAAAAAAAAAAACCTTGTTACAAAGAACACATGATCTGATGAATGAAACACTTCTGACCGATGACAATTTATTATGTAGCCCTTATACAATGCATAATTCTCAGGAGATACTCTAATTTTCACTAATGCAGTTCAAAGCTTAACTCAAATGTACTCCCAATGTCACGTTTCATATAATGAACTTTCAGACCTTAGCTAGGTAGCTGATGACAATTACTTAAATTATCATGTCAGTAAGAATTCTGTTGGTGAGTACATGGTAATGTCCAGTACATAATAAATATTGGAAGGAATACAATCTTCAGAAAGATAAGACAGCACACAGCCAGAGGAGCCAATTGACTCTATATAATCTGTTATAGAGGGTCACATGACATAAGCAATTTGTTGCTACTCTCTCTCATAAATTATCCCAGCGAATAAGACATTTGGTAACAGCTATTGTGTAAAATTAGCTTGAGCTCGGGTAAGATCAATATCCAGTTACTTAGGAGGCCGGGATTTGCTGACCTTTCCCTTTCCTCCTAATGATCCCTCTCCAGTCTCTACTGTGTACAGTAGGAAAGTTAATAGACATGTTACTCGTACTCATTTATCTGTTCATACAAATTAATGTCTTTTTCAGTTCACACTGTAATGGAGAACTCTGTACAAATATGAAGCTTCCTATTGAACTTCCAATTGGCTAAAAGACATTGAACAACAAGTAATAAGCAATTATGTTTACAGATCTTCTACAGCAACCTTTATAAACCTTTTTACCCCAACATAACTATAATTTTCAGGTCTCAGGTAATCCCTGCTAAAATTCAAATGATAGTCAGTGAGAAGAATGCCCCTTACATTGGTGGTCAGGGGGAAGAATGCTCCTTACATTGGTGGTCAGTGGGAAAAATGCTCCTACATTGATGGTCAGCAGGAAGAATGTTCCTTACACTGGTGGTCAGAGGGAAGAATGCTCCTTACATTGGGGGTCAGTGGGAAGAATGCCCCTTACATTGGTGATCAGTGGGAAGAATGCCCCTTACATTGGCGATCAGTGGGAGGAATGCCCCTATACATTAGTGGTCAGTGGGAAGAATGACCCTTACATTGGTGAACTGTGGGAAAAATGATCCTACATTGGTGGTCAGTGAGAAGAATGCTCCTACATTGGTAGTCAGAGGGGAGAATGCTCCTTACATTGGTGGTCAGTAGGAAGAATGCCCCTTACATTGGGGGTCAATGGGAGGAATGCCATTTACATTGGTGGTCATTGGAAAAAAAATGCCCCTTACATTGGTGTTCAGGTGGAAGAATGCCCCTACATTGGTGGTCAGAGGAAAGAATGCTCCTTACATTGGTGGTCAGTGGGAAGAATGCCCCTTACATTGGTGGTCAGGGGGAAGAATGCCCCTACACTGGTGGTCAGAGGGAAGAATGCTCCTTACATTGGTGGTCAGTAAGAATAATCCCTCTTACATTCGGGGTCAGTGGGAGGAATACCCCTTACATTGGTGGTCAGTGGGAGGAATACCCCTTACATTGGTGGTCAGTGGAAACAATGCTCCTTACACTGGTAGTCAGTGAGAAGAATGTACCTTACATTGATGGTCAGGTGAAAGAATGTCCCTACATTGGTGGTCAGGGGGAGGAATAACAAGTTTTTGAAGGTTACTTAATTATGTCTTTGTGAAGGACAGCAATTTTGCTATGTATGTATTTCTATTCTGAGTTTCTATGTCATATTTTGGATAGAGTTGTGTCTATAGACGCAAGCCATATATGCAAAAGTGGGTGTTACTTTTATATTTAGAATTACTACCTTCTTGGGACACACTTTTTGCTGACATTGTCTTTACATACAGTATAAGAATACACTATTATAGACGTTCTAGAGAGAGAGAGAGAGAGAGAGAGAGAGAGAGAGAGAGAGAGAGAGAGAGAGAGAGATGAGAAAAGGACATCCTGCACTCTGAAAACATGTAAAATCTGTCATATCTCTCTCTCTTTCTGTCCATTTTTGTTTTGTTCTGTTTCATATGTATTGCTTTACTTTAAGAAAATAAGCAACTTTCCTGAAGTATCGTGACAGCTGAGAAGTCTATTTCGAACATTTTGGTGAAGAATGCGGACCTGAATGAAGTATACTGTATTTATCTTTTTTGTTTTTTGTCTGTGTTTCTCAACTATTAACAGCTTGTGGTACAGCAAGGAGAAGAATAAAAACACAAAAAAAGACCCATCTTTTACGAGGTTGATGAACATTATCATCTGTACAGTTTTCTTCAAGTATTTTTAGATCCAGGAGGACTTCCAGGTTAGGAAAGCGTGACGTTACATAAGTGAAGATTTCTGTGAAGGTTTTAGTCCCTGCCAGAGAAAGCTGATAGCCAGGACACATGAGACATTCTCACAGGATATTGGGTTAGAGGCCCGAAGATAGTGCTGTAAAAGGGACTAAAGCCCACCATTACAGGAAACCCGTCAGATGTTCCCTTTGGATGAGGCAAGTTTGGAGGTCGGATTCTAAGGATTGAAGACAGAAGGCTAAGGACAAAAGAAAGAGAAAAGGCAAAAGAAAAAAGACACTACTCATCTCTTGTTTTTCTTTAGGTGCACACAGGACTGTCATTTTTTTTTATATTAATATTATTAGGGTTTGCATATGAAGGTACAAAAAGTGCAAGAATACAAATAGAAATAGTCAATTTTAACAACACTAACAATGCAATCAGAAAAAGGCAACACTCTGCTATCAAAAAGAAATGGGAAGTTGGTGTGCAAACATAAAAAGAGGCAAACAACACGAAGGACTAGCGAGTGTGCATAACCATAAGAATATCCTGGTATGGAACTGCATTAAGGAGGTAACTGGTCTAAGATTCTATCTAATGAGGATTCTGAGGAGCTTGAGGAGCGGAAGCTACGAGCAAGTTATTCAATTGGTATATCAAGAGCTTGACCCAAAAGTAATAGGGTTTGAGTACATGAAAGACAGAAGACTCAAGGAGAGTGAGGTATGTTGGAATGTCTGGGGGGGGGGCTGTAAAGTTGTGCTGAGTCTATAGAAGGCTGGATCTTGAGTTTTCCCAGGGTGTTAGAGAGATCTGCACGCAGGTACCATTCGGAATATTTAAAAGGTGTCATGTGAAGGGAAATTTCCTCTGGTGAGAAGGTATATTCCATATATAGACGCCATCTGGCTACGAATCTTTTTAAGGACTTGGATTGTTGAGTGATAGCGTCTAACTTTTCCAGGAGAAATCGTTTTCAGAGCTTTTGTTTCAGTGAGGTCAGATTTGGGGGAGAAGGGTATATCCAGGCTTGCATAATTGTCCTGCGAGCTGTGAGAAGGCATATGTGTGCCCAATGAGGGAGTGGTCGTGCGAGTGTAGTAGAAGAAGGAGATGGTTTGCTGCTGTAGCTAAATAGGTAAAGCATAGAGTTTTTGGTGATAGAGAGGTGTAGAACTCTGTCGATGTAGTGCTGAACCTGGTCTCAGAAGCAGGAGATAGCTTGACATTCCCAGTCTGTGGAGGAGTGTTGGTCGGGGGGTGTTACACCAAGGGCAAGAAGCAGCTGAGGGATCTGTTTTGTCAGGGTGAAAAGGGAGGTATGCCTTGTGAGCTATTTTGAATTGGGTTTCTCTCCATACTTCGTTGATCACCAGAGAGCGGATTTGTAGGTATCCCTCGAGAATTTATTGAGGAGCATCTTGAATGTGCAATGCATGGGACCAGGGTTTAAAAGCGGTAGCATGGTGCTTGGAGATTTGGTGGATGACGAGGTTGGAGTAGATTCCTGATATGGAGTAGTGATCACGGTGTATTAGGGTATCAATAAAAGAGCGCTGGCAGGGTTTTTTCTTGGGGAGCCGTAGGATCTGAGGTAGCTGGCAAGCTGGTGGTATTGTAGTCGATGCGAGGGTACAAGGGGATATTGTGCAGCGAGATCGTGGAAGGACCGTAGAGAGCCCAGAGCAGGAAGACTGTCATTCTTAATAGAGGTGAGTGTGTTTGTTCATATATACAGATAAAATGGAATGGTTACCATCTCAAGCTCAGAAGTATAAACATGTCCCTGTACTATTGGGAATTGACACATATACAGAATACAAGCATGCAATAGTTTATTGATCAGTGTCAGAGCGTAGATAAGTTCTTTAATGGACAAACAACTACGTTTAATGCTCCATGTAAAATATTGTTATCTTTTTATGAATATTTAAGCCCTGAAATATGTGTTATTACATGTGGTCATTCCAAACACATACAAGGATCAGAACAAATCTTACAGGAGAATCCATTAATTAAGATTGTGAAAAGAACTGTATGCAAATTAGATAAATGGAAAAGAACTTGGTGTTTAGTGTTTAACAACAATCCTACAGATGATGTTGCAGGAAACAATAAGTTAACGATTGTGCAATTTTTACAAAAGATTCCAAACTTGGATTTGGTTAATAAATTAAAGGTAGTCCTAATTTACTTGAGGCTACCCAGCAAATGTTGAAACGTAAATGTTTTGCGCAACCCGAAGTTTCTAAATGTCAATTGTTAAATGTTTTTGCAATCAGCATTTCTGATATGAGTAGAAACTCTGGTTGTGGGAGGAGTCTTTTTCTGGGAATTGGCCAATCGCAGTTCATGGGCAGGCCCCAGTCTGTGAGTTTCACGAGAAAATCAGTCTCCAAACCATTTCTTTGTTTTTACTATAACCAGGAAAGTCTTAATA
Source organism: Pelophylax lessonae (assembly GCF_965119305.1). Taxonomy (NCBI): domain Eukaryota; kingdom Metazoa; phylum Chordata; class Amphibia; order Anura; family Ranidae; genus Pelophylax; species Pelophylax lessonae. The sequence goes on along the minus strand of NC_138768.1, from coordinate 810,645,586 downwards.
AAAAGCAGTGTACAAGCTTTTTTTGCAGATGTACAATCAAAATCTGTCAGAAAACGATAAAAATTATAAACTTGATAAACAAGAAAGTTACCAACAGTATAATGGGATAAAAAGTGTGACAGCTATGACTGACAGTAATAGATTATCTTCTGTGCTCTCTGAAAAGAATGTGACATTCAAGGCATACAGAGAAGCAAAGATCCAGTAACACAAACTAGCTAGCTATTCCATGACAGTTTTCATTTCTTCTGTGGCTCAGAGATTGACAGATTTTTGTGTCAACCCTTCCAGATACATCGAAGAGAGTCCATGGATGAAAAGAAAAAAATATTTAAAAGGAACTATTACCTACTAATGTAATTGTTTTAAGAAGATTTTTAGGCCTTGTCAACTTTTCTCAAGAATTCATTGAGACTTTTGCAGACAAAGCATCTGTCTGAACAAATCTGAATAAATTATGGAGGATTATAGCGCAAATATTTTTAATAATAGGCCTTGTATACAATCATTCGAAGGTCTAAAGAAAGCCTTTATAAATCTAGTATTTCTGATTAATGTAGATCTCTCTGAACTATTTTACATTTCGTGTATGTGGGTGATGAGACAATTTCATCAGTACTTTTACAAAAATGTGTTAAGAGAGCATTGGACAATGCTATAGGTCAGACACATTGCAGGTTTTGCATCACTTGTTTTGCTAACACCTCGTGTTACACTAAAAGGTGGTATTACAAAGAAAGGCAAGGGGTGTTAATTCACAAAGATTTGCCTAGTGACCGTTGGATCTTGAGGAGAAAGACTTGTCAGTTGAAGTGAGAGATAAATATTTTGTAGCTCAAATGATGCAAAGTGAGAGACAGAGCCACAGTTGTGTACTTAATCATGAAAAAGTCACTCCTTCACCTATTAGTGGACATTTGTTGGGAATAAAATTTCCTGTGCCTATATAGATGGATCCAGATATTGGCACAGTGGAGCGTATGTGATGGGATTTGCTGTTTGGTTTCCAGATCAGCAACTCTTGTTTCAATATAAGCTTCCTGCGTATATGTCTGTACAAAGAGCTGAACATGAGGCTGCCTTGTGTTTGTTTTGCAGTCAGAGTGATAGTGCAAATGTTGTTCATTTACTCATAGTTTATGTTTTTATTTGGTCCATGACAGGCATGGTTGGTTCTTAAAAATAATCCACTTCAACACGATCAAGTTTCTTTCAGAAATAGAACATATAGGAAAGATCAGAATGAATCAGTGGTCCTTTTGCAAAATTAAAGCAATTGTGAGTGTAGTAGTCAAAAGAACACAAGGATCTGATAAGGCTACTTCTTTACAAGATTTAATTTGGTCACAGGATAAAGAGTGGGACACTGAAATTTTATCTTAGTTAGAATTAATGCAGACTGATAGTGGAGATAAAATTTATTGTAAAAATATTGAAGGTCAATTGGTTCTTTATATTTCAACAATAATGGCTAGAACGCTATTGAAATTGAATTATTCTCCCTTTTGCACATCCAGTACCTGATTTTTTTGTATGAGCTAATGGAAGTACATTTTTGAAATACTAATTCTTAGAGCCCTTTGTCATCAAACTTCCGACTCCTGTTTTATTTGTTTATAGAACAATACAAAAGGAAAAGGTAAATCTAAACTAAAGATTGGGTGACTTATTTGCATGCTATATTTTGACTTAAAAGCTTTAGTATTTTCTAGTATAGGTTTGTCATTTTTAGAGTTGATGACAGGACAAAGAATGTCTATTCTATCTTTTGAGATTAGCAAACTTAGTTATTTACAATCTGTTGTATAGAAAGAAGTGTGGTTGCAAACATTGCAACAACCGGTACAAGAACTTCAGAAGTTTGCTCCATAAAATATGGCTAGACCCTTGCTAGATTTAAATAGAAATAATGTTTTGAATAAGATTTCTACTTCTGAGTATGTCAAGAAATGTATCCCAGGAACTGAAAGTTATGGTTATGAATTACAGATCTGAAACTACTTAGGATGTCAACTGGGAAGGTTCCTTTGTTATTCCTAAGTTAACTGGGACTATAGTTCATTTTTTGCTCAAGCTATGAACAATGCAGAAGAAGATTTCACCTAGAAGAGGTAAACCCAAGAGGAGGTCATAGCTGTTAGGACTGAAAAGATTAGCTGCTGGGTTTCTAGGTCTTTTTACATAAGGGAGCTGGTGGGGGGGGGGGGGGGGGGTGTTTGAAATATTGTAGTTTTTACTAAATCTGAATTAGGCCTTTTAGACAATCATCATCGAAAACATAACCTCTGGGAACATGGAGGTCCTATAATTTGTTATTGATCTGATTCAATATGTCACAAAGCTCTTTAGCATACTTATGTTTGAACTCTCAGAGTCAACATTTGCTTGAACAGAATACACAGAGACTTGCAGGCAAAACTTCCATTAGATACACTTTCAAAGATATAAAAATAAAAGAGAAGGTCTCACATGCCTCTAGGAATACCTCTAGCCTCTCATTTGATGTAGTCTTCAGATATCCCCAGGCATTGTGTCTGCAACTCGGTGAAAGTTATACAGCAGGAATGAGATTGTATATGTCTTGCCACCAACTGCGGTTTCCCAATGAAACTCATCATTCATCATAACAAATCCATCAAGGGGAAATGGGCCTGAAGCAACTAGCTCACAGCCATTAACAAGACACACATTCTTTATTGATTTGGTCCCTGCCATAACACATTGCATTAGTTCAGGAGACCTTGATTGGTACAGTTTATCTTTAATCCAGGAAAATTACTACATTCCTGACTTCTAACCCACTCTTGCCTACAGAGGAACAATTATGGCAACCTTAAACTTTCATTGTACATCACTATATCTCAGAATGCAGTGATGCTGGACATTTGGACTTGGATATTACATTTGTACTGTCTTGATTGTAATTATTTTGCATCCACTAGATGGTGCTTTCTTTTCTTCTTACCATCTACAACCCACTAAAGTAAAACCTAACTTCCCTTTCTTAATAACATCACAAATATTTGCAAAGATGTGCAAAGATCCAATTTGCATCACAGGAGAAAAAAGATGTTCCTATTCCTAATGAAAAAACATCTTGGAGCAAAGATTATTTTCTTTCAAAACATTCCCATATCACTCTTTTAGTTCCTTTTTAAAATGCTGAGATGAGTTGCAATTTAAATTCTCAGCAGAATATAGAGGTGCCCCGGCTAAGTTCCAGAAAATTTGGGGAGTCTGGCTGAGTTCTCCGGGGATGGCTCCTACCGACCTGGTCCTCGACCGTCTGCTGCTTTAGGTGATGGGGGGGGGGGGGGGGTGGGCCTCTGGTGGTATGTGTTGAGAGAGCTGCTTTGATGTTGATGCATGAATTTTCTTCTTTGCTACAATTTTTTTGGTTCAGGCTGCTCTCTGATTTCTGCTGTATACTGGTTCTGTGGCTGAGATCTGTAACACATTATGTGCCTTATCTTGTGGCTGTTTTTACTTGTTTCTTCTGTTTGTATTTGCCTGCGATTTCTCAATACATTTTTTTTTCTTGATTTAAAAAAAAAAAAAAAATTCTCAGCAGAATGGCTTTTTTACTCTAATTCCAAACTATGTAGATCCCAAAAGTCCTTTTCTGATACACCTGTCATGGGAAAAGTACAGAGGTCTCCATCACAGGCCAGTTTCTAAAAAATACCAGTTGCCTGGCTGTTTCAGGCTTCAATACTGAATCTCAGATTTGGTACATGTATGGTGTTAATGTGTATCAGATATGCAAGGCTAATGGGCCATACACACTATAAGATTTTCTGAAGACTTTTTCCTTTAGACTTACCAAAACCATATAATATGAGGTCAAACCTAAACACTTTCAATTTGTATGCAATCTGGCAGGCCCTTGCACTACATAGAAAAGGTAAATCTGAAGGACATCTAACCACAAAAGTTGGATAGTGTGTATGCAGCTTAAGTGCCCGTTTTGTCTAGGGGTGAAGGGATAGGCTATGTAGCACTACTCCCTTGGGAGCTGCTGGTTACCGGTTCCCGTGGGTTACCTATAGCAACAACTTGACAATTTAGCATATTCTAAGTGCTTGGCTTAGTCAGAAAACAATCCAGGGGTTTTGGTTTTTGTTGATTTATTTGAGAACTGGGATAGGAGAAGGGGATGAGTGGTATACTCCAACTGAATAACTATGCACAATTTGCTGGGCCTTCTGATTAAAGCTGAGTGAGGCAAGGCCACTGTTTCACCTTGCCACTTTAGTGAAGAAGATTTTAAATATACTGCACTGTATGTGAATCACTCTTAAGGGTCCTACTTGGCACCCCCTTTGTCCCTACTCTTCAGGGTTCTATACTGCACCCCCTTTACTCTAACACACACACCCTTGGCTTTTATGCACAATCCCAGGATGCACTGCAGTCCCACTGGGACTCTCACAAAAGCCTATGTGTCACTGGCTGGGTTTCCTCCACTGTCCAACAGGCTCCCCTATTGAATGCAGCGGGGACACTCCCTCAGACCCAGTGAATCACATTTGGAAACATGTAACAGGCAACTTAATAGATCAGGCTCCCCTGATGAGCAGAAGGAGCATAAGATGCTTTTGCCTAGAACCTACCTAGGAGGGTGCTACATCCACCCCCACCAAAATGAGCCAAGTTCCATTGGCTCTGGGGCAGCTGCCCCCTACAAAATTTATACGAAAAATCAGGAGTATCCCACAAACCTGAAGAGGGGGGAAAAGGGAAGAATGGATTTACATGAATAAATTAAGTGAAAAAATATATGTTTCTCTGCTGTACAATATATTACATTCCAGGTGCATGGGCTGGCAATGCACCCCCCACCAAGCAAAGCCTGCTCTGGTGAGTGAATACAACATTCTAACTAGCTATCACTAACTTTGCACAACTCGCAAAAAAAAGAGGAAGAAAAGGTTAAGCACTTCATTGACACGGGGGGCCTAATTCACTATAAGTTTGGAGTAGAGCTGCTCACTTCTCCAGAAATAACTCCAGCCTAAACTCACTAGCATCCTAATTAGGTAAGTGGCTGGAGTTAAACCTTCAACTAGGTGCTTTAGTGAATTCGGAGTTGGAGTTAACTAAGACTGAATTCGGGTTTGGAGTTAACCAAAATCCCTTTGTGTTTTTCATAAAAGGAACTTTGTCTACTCTGAATCACTATTACACAGCAATGTCATCTATTATGGTTTATTTTAATTTTAAGGTATATTTATGTATCTTATGTGTTTTAACCTTTAGATTTACTAATAGCAGACTACACAGCTGTCTAATTAGCAATCTTCATTCTTTATTCATCTGAAACTTTCAGGCATGTCTGATTGTATTCAGCACTTTGGTGTAGTGGGCTATGCTCATAGACAAAGATTGCTAGGTCATGAGTTCAAGGCCCAACCATGATAACACCCTGTGTGCTCACAGTTGTGTGTCATTATTTTTTTTGGCCACATAGTAATACATTAGCTACATCACCTAAAATTGCATGTCAATGGCCATGTATATTCAAGAAACAGACATGCATATGTGCAGGGTGCAATTATGCATTTGCCAAGTTTCAGTATTTATTTACAGTTGTCTAAAATTTAAGGAGGTGATGGTACACTTGGGATTTGAACTCATGCCCGCAGTGTTTATAGACAAGAACACTAACCACTAAACCATTGAGCTGAGCATAATTACCCAAGGAATATTTATTCCCATGTTTCAATAGTTAACCACTTCCTTACAGGGCAGTTACACCCCTTCCTGTCCAGGCCAATTTTCAGCTTTTTATGCTGTTGCATTTTGAATGACAATTGCACAGTCATGCAACCCTGTACCTAACACAAATGTATGACATTATTTTCACACAAATATTGCTTTCTTTTGGTGGTATTTGATCACTGCAAGGTTTTTTTTTATTGGTAAAAAGAAGATCTAAATGTTTGACCCCTAAAAAATGTGTTTTTGTTTATGTAATAAAATTTGGTAAATAAAGTTTTTTGTTGCACTGACGAGCATTGATGAGGCTGCGCTGGCAGGCACTGATGAGACACTAATATGCAGCACTGATGGACACTGATAGGCGGCACTGATATGCAGCATTGATGGGCATTGATAGGTGGCACTGATCGGCAATGATTGGCACTGGTGGGCAGCACTGATAGATGGTAATGATGGGCAGCACTGATGAGGAGGGCACTAACAGGTTCCCTGAGCACTGATTGGCATCAATGGTGCCATGGGTGGGCATCCCTGGTGGCCATGGGTCAGCAATCCCTGGTGGCTCTAGTGGCATCCCCCAAGGGTCTGCACTGGTAATCAATGCTCTGATTACAAGCACAGACCCCCCCACACACACACACACACACACTTACTCTGCATATGAATGCCATTTCTTCACAGCTGAAAGTGGCCCTCACCATGATTAGCCAGTTGATTGTGACCACTTGCTGGAATGTGTGCAACCCAATTTGGTGAAATTTCTGGTCCAGGGCGAACGCCAATGTGCCATTTGCAATTTATTGTAAAGAGATTTTGCTTTATTTTAAAAATGGCGCACACAGACAACTAAAATGTATTGGAAATGTTTTACCTAGGCCAGTGATGGTAACCCTTAACCCCCCTAGATGTTTTTGCCCTACATTTCCCATAATGCTCATGTACTCTGCAGTGTAAGTGAGCATCATGGGAAATGTTCCAAAACACCTGTGTTGCCAAGGTTCATCATCACTGACCTAGGCCAACTAAAAAGGTGAGTGAGCGCTGTAGCAATGTTTTATTTAGTAATCATTTTTAGTGATTTTTTTATTAAATGTTTTGGTTACATTCATCCACAGAGGCTGAATGGAAATTTTGTATTATTCCTTAATTTATATATATTTTTAGCTAAATATATACATACATACTTTAATTATTTCTCACACACTCCTCCCCCACACCCACACACACACACCTCCTCCCCCACACCCACACACTCCTCCCCCACACAGACCCACACACACACTCCTCCCCCCCCAACACACACACTCCCCCCCACACACACAAACTCTCCCCCCACCCACACACTCCTCCCCCCCACCCACACACACACACTCCTCCCCCCCACACACACACACTCTTCCCCCCCACACACACACACTCCTCCCCCCCCACACACACACACTCCTCCCCCCCCACACACACACACACTCCTCCCCCCCACACACACACACTCCTTCCCCCCACACACACTCCTCCCCCCACACACACACACTCCAACCCCCCACACACACACACTCCAACCCCCCCCCCACACACACTCCCCCCCCACACACACACTCCTCCCCCTCCCACACACACACTCCTCTGCCCCCCCACACACACTCCTCCCCCCACATACACACTCCCCCCCCACACAGACACACACACACTCCCCCCCACATACACACACACACTCCCCCCCACAAACACACACACACTCCTCCCCCCCACACACACACTCCTCCCCCCCACACACACATTCCTCCCCCCCACACACACACTCCTCCCCCCCACCCCCCCCCACACACACACACACTCCCCTCCCCACACACACACTCCTCCCCCCCACACACACTCCTCCCCCCACACACACACACTCCATTCCCCCGCCACACGCACACACCCCATTCCCCCCGCCATACACACCCATACACACTTCGCTGCATTAAAGGGAGAAACCCTACCCATGTTCATATTGTACTGCCATTGTACACACACAAAAAATACAAGAAATGGATTACATTCAATAGACACAAAATATATCTGAATTACATCCAGACAAATATGAAGAAAAGAAAACAAAAAAACAGGAGCTGTGTACAAATGAATAAGCTTTATTGAACATGTATAAAACATCAGTAATCACTCAAGCAGGCATGTGAAATGTGAAATGTGAAATGCCCCCCCGCCCCCAAACCCCCAAATCAAGTAATCTCTATTCAAATTACAGTGCAAAGATACAACATATGATGAATAGATAGAGCTTACAATATCCAACAGTCAAGCAAAATAAGTTGTAGACACCTTA